>NW_012148875.1:1819589-1858021 GCF_000956105.1 Propithecus coquereli | reverse complement strand
GGCAAGAGGGTTGCTGGAGCCCATGATTTTGAGGTTGCTGTGAGCTATGATCATGCCACTGCACTCTAGCCCGAGCAATAGAGTGAGATCCTGTCTCAAAAAAAAAAGAAAGAAAGAAAAAAAGTCCTAAAAATAGTCAAACAGTTGTTTAAGCTTTTTCTCTGAGTAGATGGAGTTATAGTTCATTTTTATTTTGTCTGGTAATTTATGTATTATTAATATATGAATTTTCTATGACAAATGTATATTAATTGATTAGTAAAATGCTTCTATAAGTATCAATTATTATTTATGTTACCTTAAATTGCAAGTTCAGGGAATAGAGGAGAATTTTAGGCTTATCTCCATCTGCTGTTCCATCATGTTCATTCCAGAGAGGAATAGGCTGCTCCCCACCTAAAAAAAGTTAGATAATTGAGGGTTTGGGGCAATTTCTCTAAAAGGAAAAAAAAAAAAAATAACTATTTTGTGTATTAAAAAAAACCCTCACATGATACGTATTTTCTTTTTACTGACCATTAAGTCAGTCTTTAACAGAGCTCTTTAGCCAAGTTACATTTCAATGAGGCAGATGTATAGAAGACATTGTCTGCATGTATAGACATTTATTAAGAATAATTTAATAAGAACTAATTAAAACATTATACCCATAATTGAACCAAATGTGACTGTACATCTCAGAAAATACATATGAAGGAAAATAAACCAGATTAATTTCTTCAACTAACAATGTGAACTGTTTTTTATCTTTAGATGTGCTGTAAACAAAAAAGAATGAACAAAAAATAAAGGTGGAGAAATGAAAAATAAGGTAATACATGCCTAATAATAAAGAGTGTGACAATAAATGTTTGTCCTACAGATTAAAAAATATTAGGGGTAGGGAGCCCTAATAACGTTCCTATTAACAGAGCATTTTTCGCCCAAGCAATGTGGCATTCAGAAAATAATGTTCTAATATTTTAATATCTAACTTCTATTTGCACTTCTCTTTCTGTTGATCTGAAAATTTTTCTGTATGCTTATCTTTCAAATATTCTATCTTAAAATGATTAATTTTTTGTACATATGTGGAGTTTAGCATTACCCCAGGGAGTCTGTATAGGTAGGATGGGAATTTTTTTTTTTTCTATTAGGGGACCACTGATGTATCAAAAGAACTAATAACCAAATAAGTAAAAAGTAGCTTTTGTTTGTTTTGAGATAAAAATGAATCTTTTATGGGTTTCTGAAATGTAAACTAGAAGTCAAAATCTATTCAATTAGTATCATGACAGAAATTTATTTTGGTTTTCTACTAGAATAGAAAAAGAAAAAATGGGAAGAAAGGTATAGAAAGAGGCAGTGATTAACAGAAGGCACGTGCAAGGTAAGGCAGAGGAAACGTAGACAATGAAACATAACTTGGCCCAAAGAAAGAAAAAAGACATTTGTACATAAAGATGAATAAACACACAGGAAAGAGAAAGAAAGAATGATATGGATGATGAGATAGGGAGCAAAGTATTCAAGGTTTGTGGATCAAATTCCAGAACACATTACTAATCTCATGTTTTCAAAGATACCATGACATCATTTCTACTCTGAAGTATAGACTGAATTATATTCAAGAAAAAATATTATAAAGAATAATGTCTACATTTTGAGGATTTGTCAGAATATTGCTACTCAAAATTGTTTATGACTCTATGCCTACCCTGACACTTTCTAACAGGATGGGTGAAAGTAAGTCAGAAGAGTTCTTAGTTTCTCCCCTGGCTCTACAGGCAAGAGCATGGTTAAGAGTAACCATGAGATACAACAAACACATCATTATATTTGATCAGATGAGATCAAATAAGAGCTCCACTGATTCTTCTTTTGAAAGTTGGCCATCTCTTCTGTTTGACCAATTAAATAATGAATAACTAGGATTTTTTCTAAGTAATAAGAATAAAAATAAATATGAGGAAAATCTGAATCTGCTTATATGGTCTATCTATCCATCTAATCTTGGCTGCTTTTGTGTCAAGCAAATTTTATTTGAGATTATGGCATAAATATATAATTTTAAGTGCATCTTATCCATTATACTTGGTTAAGTTATTAACTTGTTTAGGCTATTATGAAACTATAGCTAGCCTGACAATTTTCTGAAAAACATTAGCATGACTTAACAAAGCCTG
The DNA here is from genome assembly GCF_000956105.1 of Propithecus coquereli. Classification (NCBI taxonomy): domain Eukaryota; kingdom Metazoa; phylum Chordata; class Mammalia; order Primates; family Indriidae; genus Propithecus; species Propithecus coquereli. The sequence goes on along the minus strand of NW_012148875.1, from coordinate 1,855,856 downwards.
TGTTTAGGAAGTGTCGTTACACAGAGTCTTTCCCCAAGAGTTAAAGACTATACTGAGGTGTTTCTCTGGATTAGCCATCAGGCTGTTAATTCCTTGGGACTTCTTTGCTATCCTTCTTAATAAAATATGTTTCTGGCCCAATTCTAAGAAGGTAATCTCCTCATATGCTTTTCTCTATGATGGCTGTACATACTCAAAAATGGGTCTCTTCTGTTTGCTTGGTCAGTGATTACCTAGATCTTTCTGAAACCCAAGCACTCCTATAAGTCCTCCATGGACAAATAAGAAATGATTCTTTAGAAAAGCATCTTCCTGATGAACTTGATGATTGTTGTGAACATATGTCTTCCTATACAATAGAAAATGTCCTAACACTAAATGTAACATGAAGGAAAACCATGAAGAAGAATATAAGAAAAAATAAGGAAAATAACTACGAAGATTATGGGAGAATAGAGAGGCAATACAGAGATCAGAATACTGAGAAATTTGAGCAACAAGCGCTCAAAGCATTTCCTCTCAATATTCTGTTATGTTCTCTGGTCTTGAAAGAGTAACAGAACGCCTCTGCTCCATCAGGCCCCGTGGCCACCTAAATGCTAAGTAACTTACATTTCAGCCATTTTCTCAGGGTTCATGGCTGTCTCTGCAGTCAAGAAGAAATAGTTCAAGGAGCAGACCTAGCCACTAAATGACTTTGGCACTATAATCTGATCTCTTTGTTCTTCACAGTGATTAAAAAGTCTTCATGTTTAGAATATTTATTTCCAGTCCTCTTTTTCCATTTCATTCTCAAAGAACTTGGGATATACTTGTATCTCTTGCCTGCAATCTAAAGGTTAAAAAAAGCCTTTCTCTTCCATAAAAAGCACCTTAAGGGAGGCTTACAGTGACAATCCGATACTAAGAACTCTACAATGCCAGCTTTTTACCATGAGAAATAACAAGATTAATGTAAGAGTCTATTTTTTAATTATACATACATGGTAATAAAATATTCCTTAGAAATCATAAAAATTTACCAGCTTGATATATTCTTAACAACTTTCCTATCATAAACAATGTCCCAATGTAATTTTAATCAGGTAAATGGGCCACACCAAAACTTGTGTGTGTTCCATAAGTAGAGGCATCTTCAGTCTCAGAAAGTAGTTTTGCTATATATTTATCTCTTCCTTAATGGTTTCTAGTAAATCATTTGCAGAAAAACTCCATGGCTACCAATGATCTGACCTTCTGTGACCTGACTTGTTAAATTTTATAGTTCTGCTGGAGTTCTTCAATATGGTCATTAAGTAGCTTCCTGACCTCAGAACCAGCCCAGGAAAACTAGGGAAGCCTGTTGCTCACTTTGTGGCTACATAATTTAATTCCCTCATCCAATGAGCACTGTCTTCCTTCAGAGCCTTATCAAATACTGGTCCATATGCTCTGCCTACATCGTTGCTACCTCACCTTCTTTCTTGCCACGCTAGTCTTCATTCTTAAGGTTTTGGATACAAATTCCTCTGAGAAGCCTTTCTGATTCCTTAGACTAGTTTCTCCTACGACGCAGGATCACAGCACCCCATTCTTGCCATTCGCAGAACTCATCAAAATTGTAATTGAAAAACTAGATACTTAATAAATTTGTTAAATGGATACATTAACCCATGAGCATAAAGGAAACTTCTCTTGATGTCGATTCATACATTTGACTTAAACATTCTTTTAACATGATAGCATTCATACTGGAAATACTCAGCATTAAGAATTGTCACATAGAACTTGTTTTTCACACTGGTTCCTCTTATACTTTATCTCATGAATTAAAAATCAATTAAATTTTTTAAATCATACATATATTTCCTGATGAAGTATATAAATGACTAAGTAAGAATCTCAATTGCAATCTATTCTTGAGGCATAGCAAAAATATAATGAAGGTTGCTGTAGACAATTTACCATGTAGCCAGCATAGTCACCATCTGGTACAAAGGTTGAAATCTTAATAGTTACCTAAATGTTGTTCCCAAATCAAGAAGATTAGTTTGTTAATAGACATACTTTAAGCTTTTCTTTGTTGAGGGAAAAACACAAAGGAGCTTTTTGAAGTTTATGAATCTTAAATATGCATATTACACATGACAAAAATAAAGCAAAGACTATAGATAGGAAAGCCAGAAAAGGAATGCAGAGTTTTGCAGGAGTTACCTGACAATTATATCTAAATGCTATAATCAATACTCATACCACAAACACATGGGATGCGATGGAGTCAACGAGAATAAAAACCTACACCTATACTATAAGGCACCAGATCATCTTACCAGAAACTTTTTGTATTACTTCATTGACTTCCTTCATGAACACTTTCTGTACAAATACCAAGTGGTTCAGAAGATCAGTCGTGAGATTATGTTCAAAGGAACCAACCTGCCAAACAAAATTATATTAGATTAACACTATTGATTATATTAGTTTTACATCTTTTTCCTCAAATAAATCATCCAAAACTCTGAGGAAAAAGAGATAATTATCTATATACTATTTGAAGTTGATATACTGAAAAAGGGTTAAAAATACTTAAGAGTTCCTAATACTTTACTGGCCTGACACTGTTATGGGCCATTCCCCAAATATTTTTTTTTTTTTTTTTTTTACATAAAAGTAGTCAATAAGGTATGAGAAATCTTTCGAAGACAAATGGAAAATATACATGTAACCTGTTAATTTTGAAACTAAAATTTTGCCTAGATTAAAATTTATTTTTAATGATGACTTTTGTGGTCTTAGAATCATAGACAAGTATCATTATAAAGTAAAAACACATTTATTTACTCATTAAAATATATATTGACCATCTATTCTATGTACCATGCTAGGTGCTAAGGACATAGCTATGAATAAAAACAACAATCCCCAATCCCTAAGCCACAGCCTGGTACCAGTCCATGGCCTGTTAGGAATAGGGACATGCATCACCGCCTGAGCTGTGACCCCACACCCAGCCCAGTCCACCCCCGTCCATGGAAAAATTGTTTTCCATGAAACTGGTCCCTGGTACCAAAAAGGTTGGGGACCACAGCTCTATATAGATTTTTAGATTATCATTAATAATTATGTATACCTGAATGAATTACGTAAACTTGTAAAGGCTCAGTTTCCCTACTTATAAAATGAGAACAAATATTTCTACTCATAGGGTTCATTTAAGGACTATAGAAGTCAATGTGTATAAAGCACTTGACAAAAGTTAGCTGCTATTCGGTTTTTATAATCAAATGAACCATGAAAATATTGCAGAGATGGATGTTAAATACAATGTAAGGAATGTTAATTAAAAGATGACTAATATATATTTTAAAAAGCATGTTTAAATAAAACTATAGGGAGAAGGATAGGCAGGCAGGAACATAGATAGACAGACAGACAGACACACGTGCACACACACACCCTGATTTGGTTTAGCGTTCTTCTGTGGGAATAAATGATTTAATGCTTTTCCTTAAAAGTTTGGATCAGTACCTCTTTTAGTACACCTAAATCTTGAAGACTCCTAAATTACAAAGAATAAGAAAATTTAAAAGTAGACTTACTTCCGCCACACAACGGAGATAATTTCCCTGTAAATAGTAACCTTGTTTAGAAGGCAGTTCATCTATACTCCACACTTGATCTGAATAACTATCATGTTCTTCCATTATATATTTCCCTGACATAGTAACAGGAGGAAGGTTAAGACTGGCAGAAGGAGGAATGGTTGACATATCTGTGGCAGAAACTTTTGAAGTAAAACGCAGTCTGTGATTTGGCAGCTCAAATGTAAATCTTGTCTGTGCACCTGTAAGAAATAAAAAACATTATTGTCTATACAGATAGATGCTCATTCACTCACTCATTCCTCATTTTTTCCAAAAATGGTATGTAAGAAAGATGTATGGATATCCCAAAACTTACCTTAAAATATATAAAAGGATATTTTAAATTTGCTTATAAAATATTCTCTATCTTTAAGTATATAAGTCAGTCAGCAAGTATAATTAAGCCAGTAAGTTTTATTTATTAAGCCTACTGTGTGCTTGGCATTGTGTTAGGTGCTAAAGACACACCTATGACAATTCTTTATTTCACAGAAGGCAGAACAGAGAAAAAATTGCCCTTATTATAGAGTATTTACAACAAGAGAATTAGTCAAGTTCAAAAAACAATTCCCCAATCCATACAGTGCTTCATTCACAGACAATAGTTAGCAGTTAACAACTTGTCTCTTGGTCCCAATTTAGTGTGAAAGGAAGTAACGAAAATTGGCAAATCAATTCAATTGTACTCACTGAAATATTCACAAAGTTATACAACCACATGCATCTTTGACCTTAACAATAACTATTAATGGGTCTATATATACCAAATAAGAATATGTTACGAATTTTAGTTTACTATTGGCCTTAAACACTTAAATCAACAATCTGGCACATAGCAGCTCAAACGAATACAAATATACAACCTATGCTATTATTTGGCCTATCTTTCTCCAACTGTCCATGAGAGTACAAAGGAGTAGAAGCCTTATTAAAATCAAGATCTGTTATTGTCCATTACCTATGTAATATATATGCACATGCTCCTCTCAAACCAACAAAAGCTACTGATATTCTTCTGCATGTTACCAATTCTCTCCACCCAAATATTATTAAATAGTAAATTTTGCCTACACGTAAAATTTATTATATACTCCTAGTGCTCTCAACTCAGCCAGAAATAATTCTCTTTTTTCAAAATACTAATCAAGAGTTACTTTCTGTATGTCACATTCACTAGATTCAACTAACCATACAATAATGTTTACAATTAAAATGAGTTAGCCATAAACAGAAAAATGCTCACTCACCAACTGGGGTATCTGTGAATAGCCAGATAGGTCACAACTACCCACTACTCCAACCAGCCAAACTCATTGACTATCACTTGCAAGGTGCAAGGAGTGGGGACTGTCTACCACTGTTGCTACCATTACCATTACTGCCAACCCATCACCAAATAAAAATACCAAGACTGAAGTAATCCTAGGCCTCAGTTACTGGGTCATCCCTTATCACTAGTGCAGTCATTCTTTTACTGTTTTTGTCCCTTTGCTTCCAATTTCAATAAGAATTTTGGGTTCTTAGCTTTCTAAACAATATATTTACTATTCTCTGAAATATTTCTATCTTTCTAGTTCTAAACTGCCCATCTGGCTTTTAACTTCCTGCTTCTGTTGAGCCTTTCATTTCATGGGTGCCATGAATAAATGACCAAAATTAGTCTAATTTATTGTCAGCCCTGACCTCTAATATCTGAAGGCCTAAGACTTCTGACTACGCCAAATCTGGAAGCTCATTTTAGAGTGCTTCTGTTTCTGGTAATATAAAGGTCTAAATGTTCAGGAAAAAAACATTCTTAATAAAGAAAGCCTAAAATGCTAGAGGTGGGAATCCATAAAGATCCCCAGTGGATGCCTGAAACCATGGATCGTACCAAACCCTATGTTTATTCCTGTATATACATATTTACGATAAAGTTTAATTTATAAATTAGGCACAGTGAGAGATTAACAATAATAAAATAGAACAATTATAACATACTGTAAAAAAAGTTATGTGAATGTGGTCTCTCTTTCAAAATATCTTATTGTATGTAATATTTCCAGACCACAATTGACCACATGTAACTGAAACTGAGAACAAAATCCATGTATAAGAGGGGGGCTACTGTATATGCATACATATATAAATACATGCATGTATGTATGTATTCATATATATGTACATGAGTGTTTTTAAAAATTAGTGTATTTTATCATGTTAACAGAATAAAGGAGAAATATAATTTCATTTCAATTGATACAGAAGAAAGTATCTGATTATATTCACCCATTATTCTTCACAAAAAAACTCTTAGCACACTAGGAAAAGAAGTACATTTTCTTAACCTGATAAACTAGCAAAAATCTACAACAAACATCAGATTCACTGGTGAAATGTTGATTCCCTTAAAAAATGGGACAAGGCAAGAAGAGTAAGGCAAGAAAAAGAAATAAAAAGAATAAAAGCTGAAAATAAGACAGAAATATCATTATTTGCTGTTTAAATAGTATGACTGTCTACAGATAAAACTCTAAAGAATCTACAACTTACTAGCAATAATAAAATGGTTTATATTGCTGGTGAGTATAAGATTAACATAAGAGTATCAAGCATATCTGCACATACTACGAAAGAGCCATTTTACAAAAGATAACAGTTGTAGTAGCTACAACAATACAAAAGGTATCCAGATGTCTAAATAAATAAATATATCTTGCAAAAGATACACAAAAACCGTTAAGTAGAAAAATTTTATATTTTATGGAAAAACATTAAAGACCTAAAAAGAGAGAAATAGCTTATTCAGGAATAGGAAGGTTAAATAATGTATAGCTGTCAATTCTCCCCAGATAAATTTATAGATTTAATTAAATTCCTATAAAAATCTAAACAGGCATTTTCAGGGAGCTTGACAAATTGACTCTAAAATTATATGAAAGAGGAAAGAACCGAAAATAACCAGGACAATTCCCAAAAAAGGAAAAGCAATGTGACACCAGTGCACACAAACCAATGAAACAGAATAGAAAACTCAGACATGAACTCCCACATTAAAAAAACACTTAATATATAACTAATTTTTGGATTATGTATCCCTGAAAAAAATAGATCAATAAGTGATGCTCGGATGATTGGTTATGCATATTATCCCACACCAATTTTAAAATAATAATTTCAGATAGATTAATAACTTAAATATGAATAGCAAAACTCAAATCTTTTAAGAAAAAATATAAAAGAATATATTTAATTTTCTGGGAACAAAAGGATTTCTTCAGGATATAAAAATACACATCATACAGGAGAGTACTGAAAAATTCAATTACATTAAAATTAAGAATATCTGTTGATCAAAAGTGAAATGATATCCCCCTAACTGGGTGACAGCATATGTTAAACATATAACATCAAAGAAACTGGTTCATTTATTCAACTTAAGTTTAAACTTGAGAATTGGCCTCAATAGTTGGATAACATTAAAGAGTCCAAAACATAATCAATTCCGGCCAGTCAAGGATCAGCACTGATTTTTTTTACTTGACTGGAGAATATTATTATTAGGTCATTAAATATGAAATATCTGATTTCGAATCAAAAGTGTAGTTTATTGTATCTCAAACAAGAAGCAATACAATGTGTGCCTAAACTATCAATACAGTTTTGACATCTTAACCGTAGCTTGTTTACTCCAGCAGCAAAGAAGCCTGGAGAGTGAGTGGCGATGAAATCGTGAAAGGCATTTTCCACAGCTCGTTGAGAACTGAATATTTTTCCTTGCAAGAAGTGGTCCTAAGCCTGGAAGAAGTGGTAGTCAGTTGGTGCAAGGTCTGGTGAATATGGTGGATGACAGAGAGTTTCCAAGTCCAGCCTCTGTAGTTTAAGCAGCATTGTTTTTTTTGTGACACATGGTCTTGCAAGAGGATTAGCCTATCTCTGTTAACCAATCTCAGCTGCTTATCACAAGCATCCTCTTCATTTCATTCAATTGACTGCAGCAGACATCCACTGTAATCGGTTGACCAGGTTTCATGAACCTGTAGTGGATAATACCAGTGCTGGACCACTAACAGACACCATTAGTTTTTTTTGGTTTTGGACTGTGTTTTGGCACTTCATCTTTATCCATCCTTTGTGCTCAATGCTTGCAATTGTCAAAAAGAATCTATTTTTCATCACACATAACAATACAGTATGGAAATGGTTTGCCTTTATGTCGTGACAACAAGGAAAGGCAAGCTTCGAGATGATTTCTCTTCTGACACTTGTTTAATTCATGTGGTACCCATCTGTCCAGCTTCTTTACCTTGCCAATTTGTTTTAAATGGTCTAACATTGTTAGAATAGTAACATGAAACCCTGCTGCTAATTCACGCATAGGTTGAGATGGATTTTCTTCCACTACAGCTTTCAGCTCATCATTATCCACCTTGGTCTCAGGTCACCCACATGGCTCACTTTCAAAATTAAAGTCACCAGAGTGGAACTTCTCAAACCATCGATGTCCCATGCATTCATTAGCCACATCCTTCCCAAACACTTTGATGATATTTTGAGCTGTCTGCAGTGCATTGGTTCCATGATGGAACTCATATTCAAAAATAACACGAATTTTTGACTTATTCATGGTTTCACAAAAATTGCTCTAAAAAACCGTGAAAGATAATCACAAGTCAAAACATGTATCTGAAAAACTGAGGATGCATCTTCACAATGGGGAAAAAAATCAAGTATGAAAGTGAAATGTCAGAGATATCAACTGTCAAACTTAGTACTTAAGGAAATCAGACATTTCATAATGACCTAATAATAAAATTCAAGTGTTATCAAAATTACTTACATTTTCATATAGTATCTATAAAACCAAGTTTACCTTTTCATCAAAATATTATTAATTTCTCAAATCATAAATTTTAGGAGAGTAAATTTAAAATTCAAGCTTACCTGTCATTCCATGACTTCTCATTCTTCCCATCTTGTATTCTGCTTTCAGAGATGGTAAAAGTGCTGCTCCAATGGCTATACCATCTAACATGGCACTGAATTTAAGAACGATAGGCTTTTTTTCTAAGCCTTCTGGCAGCTGAGGAAATTCATTTGTTTCAACAGGAGTTTGATTAACGCTTGTTGGGGTTTTTTCAGAAGGTAGTGGCGTTGCGATATCTTCTTTTACAGGCTGAGGGCTATAAAGCAAAAAATGAATTAAAAAATAAACACAATTAAGAGCTACCATTTTATTGTATAAAATTATTGGATTTAGTGAAAAATACCAAATATATACTGTGAACAATGATTTCTTTCCAATATCAGATCATATTAAGACTTCCTAAAAACAGCCCTTGAACAATTATGATCTATAAAAGTTGACAAGAAGTTATAACAATATAAACTCCTGGAATGTTATACTGCCAAGGCAATTCATATAATTCACGTAAAACTGGGATTTAAACTCAGATTTCTCTGATTCCGAACTCTATAACTTAACCATTATGCACTCTACTGTTGACTATAATACTATTAACACTACTGCCACTACTATTATTGCCACTGATAATAATGCCAACACCAACAATAACTATTTGAGTGCCAGGTACTATTCTTAGTGCTTTGTGTATTTTATCTCATTTACCTCACAAAACCATTTAAGTAGGTACTATTATCTCCACTTTGCAAATGAGGAAGCACAGCTACAAAGTAGTGAAACTAGAATTTGAACCCAGTCTGACCCCAGAGTCTGATTTTTTAACTACTACACTACTGATAATAAGGAAAAATTTCTTAGAGAATTTTAAAACTAAGACTGCTGTACACATTCTAGATTCCATATTCTATCCACAACATATTTAAACTTTTACCACTTAGGTCAACTTCAGCCATGATTTAATATTACATCAAAATTAAAGATCTTGATAGAACAGCTGGAAAAATCACTGCTTAAGAACACGACGAAAAGACACATTAATGTTTTCCCACTTCATAGGATGAGGAAAAGAAAACATAATATGACAAATTTTTTACCTTTTACATATATTTTTATTAGGTATAACTTTTGCAGACCAACAATAAGGCTCTGCAATGCAGACACATGAACAAAGGTTATAGACATAGGGAATATAAAGGTTAATATGCAAAGGTCTGATTTCCTGCCCTTTAAAATATTTATATGGCATGGTCAAATGCTGCTTTGAATCATATACTATAATTTTATACAAAAGACAGCACGAGAACATGCATGGGACATAAAGACATAAATGAATACTGCTATTTCTTAAATTTATGCAGTCATAAATTTCAGTGAATTCAGTGTAAACAAAGATTGATATAGTCCTAGAATTCATTAATTTGCTTTTATTATGACCTCTTACTATGTCCACAAATCTCTAGGATCTCTTAAGTTTTGTTTATGCAATACATAACACTGACAATTGCATTTATGACATAGTACTTTGGTGATATCCAATATGACTCTCCCATGATCATGTCTGGCTACTCTTTACCTGCCCCACTGTCCATAATGGTCAATACTTAGAAGTAAGCCTTTGTCTTCCTCCAAACTTTTGTTAACACAGCGAAGAATATCCTGAGGTATCATATGGAATTACAGAATGTGAACAAATAAAATAACTTACGCTGTAGAAGGCTGTCTGATGAGGTCTGAGATTTGTTTAGACAGTTGGTGAGAACTTCGAACCATCATACTGTGTAAGGTAGCAGGGTGCTGAGGAATGTTGATGCTGATAGCTCCTACTTTGAACACAGCAGCATTGTTTGTCTTCAACCCTCTCTGGGCACTATAGAGGGCTTGGGATTTGGCAATACTACATTTCACTACAGTTCTATCAATAGAAAAGGAGGATCATTAAAATATAGCCAAATAAGGAGAAATTTTGAGAAAGTATTGAGAGCAAGACACTTTTAAATAATTTAAGGAACTAAAACGACTTAAGATTTTTCATGTGTTTAAATCATATATTGAAGAAATACTCTTTTCTAAAAATATTAAAATATATTTTATTGTTTACACTGAATAGTATTCTATTTCTTTAATAGAATTTATAGAAGAAAATAAGTTCACATGTAAGTAAAAGCATGAACACTAACACATTACACATACCCATACACACACAAAATTCTATTTTGATTTTTTTTTCCCTATTCAGAACTTCTCTTCTCCAACTTATTTTAGGGATCTATACAACCACTAAAAGGAGAAGACACTGAATATAAAAAGAAAAAGAAATTCACCATACTTCTTAAAATCTAATCAAGAAGTCAAAGCAATTTTACTTACAATCACCCACTATGTTAAAAGAAATTGACGGGAAGGAAGAAATAAAGTAACTTGCATTTTCTGCTTTTTATTTTCAGTTTATATTTTCAATGAGTGGCAAAGAAATGACAGAAGTCTGATTCATAAAGAGCAAGGCCAGTATTCTCAGTTAAGCATTAGTACACTTTACTAGTATAGACATAAAGCAAACATATTATCTTTCTTCTTCTCTTTCCAATGCCTAGACAGTGCCTGGAAGATGATAGGCACTCACCAAATATTTTTGAAATGAAAAAGCAGAAAGAAGTAAAGCAGAAGAATGACTCTCAACACTACAACTGTGGAATTCCACAGATAGTGTACAACAGGATGTGTATGTAGAAGCCATGATACAGCAGTCTTTTACATATAAAATGGAAAGATAATGAACTGCACCATTAAAGACCTATGTAATAAGATAATAGCTTCTAATATAAATGTTGTCTTTCAAATGGGCAAAAGATTCTTGACAAATAGATTTGGCAAAATACACAAAATGCAAATTTCATATTAACTACAGGTTAGTTTATAAATTTTAATCTCTGCTTTGGCTGCAGAAGATTCACCAATGGTTTATTTATAGTCTCAATGATAGAAAGAATCAATTCATCACATTTAACTTCTTTTAGAATAAGTCTTGAGAGGCATAACAGTAGCTCTATCAGAGGTCTTGATTATTAACTGACTGTAATCTAGATCTTATATAAAATGTAAAAAAATGATTATTAGAGAACTATATTCCTTTCGTCTATAAGACATTATTTTCAGAGATGATCACTGATGGGGATAGGGATGGAGAAGTAGTCTATGGAATTGGTCTAGTCTGCATGAGTGCAGGCTCAGGAATCCTGACTACGTACCTGAATTTTGAATCTTTTCTAACATTACAATAATTAGACCACTGTTTATCAACAATGATATTTCAAGTTCAGTTTCAACATGAGCCACAACATATCCAGATGGTGCTAAAATGCAAATGGCTCTTTAGCTGTGAATAGCGTCCATCTATTGAATAAAACTAAACACACGTTTACGAGGAAATCTGTCTTGCCACCAAGGCAGTCCAGACATTCCACACCTATCTTGCTATTTACCCTTATAACCTGTAGAAGTCTTTCTAAATATTACTTTTGATTATATAAGCATGTATGCAACACTGGATTCCCAATTATATACTAAAAGTCAGAATGGAAACTTAATGGGGTTGATAACTCCTCCACTGTAGATCCTACTGTGGTATTTCCAGTGGAAATTTTAATATTAAGGACTTCAAGGGCTCCATGTTGCCCAACTTGAGAGAGCCCCATTCACACTGTAGTCCATGTAAATGATCCCTACCACTACAACGTGACTGCTGCTGCACAACATGGTGTCCTGCACTGACCAAATTAAACCAGAAACTGTAGAGCTACAGATCTGTCAATAGAACAGTAAACTCTCCTCATCTTAAAAACAGAATTATAAGGTTGAGTTGTGCAGATGCTTTCTTCTTAGTGTTTTAATAATTATTTTGCAATTAGTGAAAACTCATTGGCAAAATGAAATTTTTTAGGTTTATATTATTATATCAAAAATTAACAAATAATTGTAATCATAGAAATTTTAGCAGTTACTTGTCTCAAAAATCAACTACAGCATTACAACCCGTTAACAACAACAGAACAAGGTATGAATTACCGAAAGGAAGCCCTTACCTGTGTTTTCCTTGAATACCAGTAAACTTCAATCTATAAAGGGTCTATATTAAAGCTACAAAACAATAACTACATACATTCACAGCAATGAAGATAATTTAAATATCTAAAACTACTCAAAACTACGTTAACACAAAGCCAGGAAAAAGAATGACATACAGAAACTCTTGTTTGGCTGTACTTGTAGGAGATGTAGGAAAATCCTCCAGTCTACAGATGAAGATTCAAGAGAAAGCAAGAAAACAAAAAGGAAGCATATAAACATTCATGCACAAATTAGTTATAATATGACCAATCATCTGGAAAGCTTTTCTAATTTCCCACTCTTAACATTCATTTTCCTTCAAAGTATGTTTTGAACTGTTCTTTTTTTTTTCCCATTCCATTTCCTTTTAATTGTAACTGGAAATGAAATACCAAAGAACACATCCAAAATATCTTAACAGCATGAGTTTGGCAGTGACTAATGAATAACTTTTATTTTTCAAATAAAACAGTTAAGACATCTTTACTTGGGGAAAGAAAAGGCAAGAAATATCAACTATATAGTGCTTTTTAAAAAATCTATTAATATTTCATAAATATTACATTTTGCAACTTTAGAGACTATTTGAAGCCCTTCTCTTAAGAGATAATAGATAATGGAGATAAGATATCCAATAGGATAGAATAAATAAAACACATGGAACATCTAAAGGAATTTAGTTTACTTTCTGAATAGGTGAAAGTTGCCACGGTACTGCAAATTTAGTCTACAAAAGAATCATGGAATCCATGGTCCGTGAAAACTTTCTGCAGAAGCATCATGATGAGGTGGAAGGAATACAGGTTCAGGCATCTCTTCTTACTGACTATATGATTTTAAGCATTTTAGGCAAATACATTGATCTTTCTGAACCTCAATATATTGTTCTGTAAAGTGGGGATAAAATTATCCCAGTTCATAGGATTGTGTTGAGGATTAAATAAAATAATCTAGGTGAGGCTCCTGGCACAGAATAGGCACTTATAATACTGTAATTGATATGTAATACCCACTCCCCCGACATTGAATGAACAGAGAAAGATCACATCTCTCACAGCCACTGCAATTTCCTGGTATCTCTTGAAAAGACTGTTTAGGAAATGTGATGGACACTGGGCAGCTGCAATGAAATGAATACACAGTCTTTGGTTCTGGACTTAGAGGTTCAAACTACTCTAGCAAGACTTAAACCTGACAGGGTCTCCAGGAAGTCTTGAGAATGGGCTCTGGGGTTGCTGATTTTAACTAAAACTCATTGCAGAAAGCTAGGACACATTTATAAATATCCATTTCAGGAAATGTTCCCCTAGATCGCTATCACATTATTCAGATTCTTAAAATATCATGAGTAGCAGCTGTAACGTATCATACTTCTTAGTCAATCTATGACTAGTAATTTTTACAGCACTAACCAGATCTATTTAGTCAGTATTTAGCATGATGGATGCATTACAGTACAAACGTAGCACAACATTAACTGGTTATAATATTAAGAAAGAGCAAATTCTCAAAATCTGACCTAAATTATCAAAACCAATTTTGTAGTTACAACATAAATCTGTTCCACTGAAAGGAAGTTAGGAATGAAGGTCATACTACCAAGGGTATGAATAGAGTCAAATGGTTAAATATATTGGTAACCAATTAATCATCTGAATATCATGTATAAAGGTAATCATTATCAGAGCAATTCAACAGACTCAAAAACAGAACTTACAAGGAAAAGGTAAGAAGAAAGTATCAAAAGTATATGATATACTCACTATAAAAGGCTTACCTATACTGTTACAAGGGTTTCATAGGCTTTACTGTTAAATACATTAAATGCCAAAATGACAAGCGAAAGTTTTGAAATCTAGAGTGAATATGGGTAATGCTTATTTAATATAAAATTAAGTGAGTCTATATTCTTTGCCTGTAATTTTGTTTTAACTATTTGAATTATGTGAACATTGGCCTCTCGTATGTTGAATTGAAATTTGTATTGTGATCATTTTTCTTGTTATACAATCTTAACAATGTACTGGGAGTCAGTTTTTTTGTAAGGGGTAGGGGCAGGTAGTAAAACCAGTTTTAGGAAGAAAAAAGTTATTTTTCTAAAAACATTTTATCTGGTGATATTCTTAATGACAGTCAGAATCTAAGTATTTGAGAACTGAGATTATGTGTATAAACCTCAAAACTCAGCAGGTATGGGTTCATCCAAAGAGTTTTAAGTTTTCTCTAAAACTATAACAATTATAAGAAAATAATAAAAATCAACACACTTACTGTATATTTGGTGTAATCCCCTCAAGCAGCACAATATTAACCCCACCAATATGAGCAGTGGCACATGTCTCAGTCATCTTTTGATGTAAAACATCTTAAATATGAGAAAAAATAATTATTTAAATTCTGGAAATAAGATAACTGTACTTTATAATAAAATTGCATTTTATTTATAACATATCGTGGCAAAAGATAATTTTAAAGTTATGATAAAATTTGTTCAACTATTTCAAGCTTACTTTTTAAAAAATTTCTTTACAGTTTATTTCCTTGCATTCATATATACATACATATTACATGTCAAAATTGCAATAATACAAAATACATATCTTAATATGCTATTCGTGCATTAAATAGTCTACTGGCATTAAATAGCCTAAAGCCATTTTAAATCTCAGAAATAATACTTAGTAGTGCAGAAAACTTGGACAATCAAAAAAAAGGTAGGAAAAAAGGAACCACATAAACTAGCATTCTTGGTCCATATAATTCCTGTGATTTTAATGGAGGGTGTAAATATTTTTACTACTTAACAAAACCAAATGAAATCACACATACCATTTTGGCTACTTTTTTCATTTAGCATTTTTTCACATCAATAACTTCTGCAATATAATTCTAATGGGTAAGTTGTAAACTGTCATATGGCTATAAAAATAACTTTACCAATTCCTTAATGCCAGACTGGCTGCTTCTTTGTACAGACATCTTTTCACACAATTCTGATTAGTTCTTCTACCTAGTTTTGCAGATGTAGAGTTGCTGAGTCAGAGGATAAATGTGCTTTAAAGACTACTGATAAAAACTATTAACCTTCAGGAAGGTTAAACCAATTTATATCCATTTAGAAGAGAAGAAAAACATCCATTTCCTTGATTCTCACCAAAACTGGGCATTGTCATTCTTAACTTTTGCTAAACCAACAAATGAAAAAATCAATAACTCTTTTTTTTAACCAGTAAAGTTGAACAAATTTTTTATGTCAACTTAGTCATCTGAGCTTGTGTGTATATTGCCTATATCCTTTGCCTATATTTTTCTAAGGAGAGCTGATATGTTTGTATTTTTCAATTTCTAATCTATCTAATTTCTTTAGACAATTTTCTTTAATAGTACATAATTTTTAATTTAAAATTAGTTTTTGAGTAAATAATAAATGTTCAGAATACAAAACAAAACAGGGTATATAATGAAAGGTAAGTTCAAAATAACTTTTCATTGGACCTTACATATTTGGTAATCATAAAGTTAACAATAAAAATACATTGTGATTTATAATTTTCTTTTCTTACGTAATATAACCTGTCGGGTAATTTTTACAACCAGAAAAAAAAGACACTGGTATTACAGTCTGCTGCAAGTGAATCCCTGCAACATCAGTTTCATGCTGCTGTATCTATTGACTCCGAGAAGCATTTTTTTTTTTTAATTTTAGCATCATTGAAATTGGGATGCATTTTACAATCAGTGGCATCTTGCCATATATGGCAACATTATTTTCTTTCTTTGTGAAACATAAAATAATGGTGCACCTTCAAATTGATGGTCTCCTAGATCCGATAAAATGCCATACCCTGTTATCAGTTTCAAGATGAATGGTATGTTTTCGTTAACCTAGAAAATATTATATCAGCTACAGGGACTTCTTTTTATAGAGATACTAAAATGAGTATTGGAGTATAAGATTTCTTTAGAAGTAAGCAAAGAAAAGCAAGTTTTTCACAAATTTCATTATTTTGGTAAAATTTTCAGCCATTACAGACATCTTACTAGTTGGTATTAAAAGACAGTCAAAGAATACATGCCACTGGGTATTAGGTACATTAGCTTGATATTTATGTGCCCAAATATTTTCTTTAGACATCAAAGCTGCCTCAATTCAATGATCTTCAATTGCATTCCAAGTTCTTGGTACTATTCCACTGAAGAATTTGGGACATCCTGTTTTCTGAGGAAAAACTGATAAGTAGGAATTTCAGAGACACTCCATAGTACAGAAAAGTAGCCCTACAGTATTAGAAAATTGTCATACCTTTCATTTTTTCCTTAAGAGTAAAACTGCCATGGATCCTCTTCAGTTCTGATTCCATTGTTAGTCCACCAATATCTGCCTCTAAGTGTGTGCGGTTCACCATGCCAATCCCAAACACTATTAGAGTAACATGCTGAGGTTCAGAAGTTACCAAGCTACGCTTCCTCTGCGTCTTAGTCAAACTGTTGCTGTCTTGTTCATTCTCAAACACAACTTTACATGTTGGCTCTGTAGGGCTCCGAACTCCTTTATAAGTAAATGGAAACATACAGTTTTAGATATGAAAACTGCAAAATCAATGGACATTCCAAACATCATCTTACCTTTCTTCCCTTCACATTCCCAACCAGTCCTCTTCCTCCTCTTCCTCATCAAAATAATTTTAAATTTTTTTTCAACACTTTCCCAAGTTCCTACCAAAAGTAAATAGTAGAACTAGATATTTTAAATCATGTCTGCCTGAATTTTTTAAGAACATACCATGTAAAGGCTAGAGAGGATGGGAAATGGGGTGGCAGGATATCCGAATGCCATTACTATTTTCTCTCCTTGGTGATTGACAGTTTCTCTGCATTTCAATTATCCACTTATAACATTAAGGAAACAATGAACAACGTGCTGTCTTTTTTCAAATTATTGCTAAACAGAAATTTAAAAAACATAAAAATGTCTGTCACCTGTTGGTCCAAATGTTTCTGAAGATTTTTCCAGTATTCCCGTTGGATCAGAAATAAGTGAATAAAAGTTCAACAATTTATACATATTCTGCCAGCACTCAGCTGAAGGCTCACTTTGTTCTGATACTGTAATTGAATCCGAGTCATCCATATGAATAGTCATGTGATCCACCACATCTTTGGAACCTTTCCTAGACACTTTTGAAGTTCTTCTTTCAGATCTTCCTAATGAATTTTTGTTTCGAGATTCCTTTTTGTTATTCTCATTGTTGGTCCGTTTGTTCTTTGCATTATTTACTCTATTGCCACCATTAAGACTTCCTCTGGAACTGCGGCTGAAGTCAGATGAACGAAAATCCCGATGTTTTCTAGTTTTGAAGGTAGGTGTTGGGGAAGCAGATCCAGCTGTATATCTGCTGAGTTTAATGTCAGTCTGAGTGGCTTTGATGTCATCTATCATTGTACTAAACTGATGAATAAGACGAACCAAAGCCATATCTACATGTTGGCTTATTGACTGACAGGAAATAGTAAAGTTGCAGTGAAAGGTATTGTAATAACGCTTGTTGAGATCATGAAAAGAAAGGGCACTGGTAGAGTTCTGAGGGGTGCACACTGACTTTTCCATTACAACAGCACTGATGCTAAAGGTTTCCAACATTAATGCTGGTTTGAACTCAAGTGGAGGAAGATTCACATGGCCTTGCCTAAAAATGTAAAAAAAAAAAAAAAAAAAAAAGGACAAGGTTTTACTTCCTTTTTTCCAGAACCATACATCGTTATTAATTCAAAAGCAAAATAATCTCTAAGGTGAAATGTAAGTCATTTAAATAATTTTGAGCAAGAGAACCAGTAGAATATGCTTTTTCACTAGGTCAGTCTTTTTACAAGTTGGAAGATAGGCCTTAAGTCTTCCTTCTTGATCTTACTCTAAAACTGAATAACAAGCCCAAATCATTTTATGTTAAGAAATGGTTTCAGTAAAGTGATAAAACACTTTTTCTTGCCATCTAATGATACAGCCCTACAGTATTGAAATGTACGGTTAATTATAGAACAATTAGGATGCCTCCATTAATCATCCCCTCCCCCTATAACCATATATTTAATTTTTTCCCGTTTAATATAATTTTATTTGCTATAATAAAGGAGACCAGGACAGACATAGTGGCTCACGCCTGTAATCCTAGCACTCCTCCCAAGGCAGGAGGACTGCTTGAGGCCAGGAGTTGAGACCAGCCTGAGGAAGAGTGAGACCCTATCTCTACAAAAAACAGAAAAATTAGCCAGGTGTTGTGGCACACGCCTATAGTACCAGCTACTTGGGAGGCTGAGGGCAGGAGGATCACTCAAGCCCAGGAGTTTGAGGCTATGATGACGCCACTGTACTCTAGCCTGGGCAACAGAGAAAGGGAGACTCTGTCTCAAAACAAATAAACAAACAAACAAACAAACAAACAAAAGAAACCACAAAGGAAACTCTCATGGTATACTTTGCCATGTTCAAAGTATAGAGGAAAAGCAACTTAAACAAAAACAAGAATCATACCAAAAAATCCTTAAAATCTTATATAAAAATTATTTTGGCAAATTTTCCTGTTTATCTAAAGATTTTCATGTAAGAATATTATAGTCAATTTAATTAATAAAAAACCAAAAATTTCTCAAATTTCCAAAAACCGACTACCAATAATAAGAATAAACCTCAAACACCAAAACTGTAAAAAGGTATTTTTTCCCTCTTTTTCTAGGTATACTATGAATGTATAGCTATATAGGTCAAACTAAACCTAGGAGTTTTTTCTGTAAAAAAAGAAAAAAATCAGAATCTGCTTTGATGTTTTCAATCTAAAGAATTTATCATTACAGAATAGTAATTTCTTAATGAATACTAGTTTTTATTTAATAAGAAAAATGCCATATTGTAGTATGATTCATGTGAATGTATAAACTCACAGGAAGCAAACAATCAATGCTAAGCATGTGGTCAGAGAAAGAAAAACTGGATTTTGAGAATTAGAACAGATAGGAGAGAGAAGACTTCAAAGAGATGAAAATAATCCACAACAGCAAAAATAAGAATCTATAGTATGTATGGGTGGCAAGAAAAGTCTTAAAGAGGGGAGATTCAAGTAAGGAAGAAAAAAGTTGGGGATATGTGAAGCAGTTATTCAAGGAAAAAGCAGCCAGACAAGTAAAGATCTGACATAAGCACTGCAGAGAAACAGTTACAATTAAAATTTAAAAGCATTTATCAAGTCCTGGACATATGCAGCAATTTTCACTGAAGTCAGTAAAGACATAAAGAAACTAATATTTATAAGGACTTATTACATGCCAGACTCGATGACAAATGGTTTAATAACTGCCTTGGCTTTACAATCTAGCAGGAGAGTTATACATGTTTATGTAAGAAACCGTAACCCAAAAGTAATACATAATAATTAGCAGGATGAACAATGTGCTACAAAAAATAAACAAACAAAAAAATCCAGACAAGACTGAAATTAATGACTAGGAAAAGTACAAGTGTGGAGAAGGTCTCCAAATAAATAAGAGTTAGAGGTGGAATTACAAGAGCTCTGAAAAATAAAATCTAACCATGAGTTAGTTGTAAGAATGTGGAGCATTCTTACCACAGAGCTGGTGTGATTAAAAGGAGTGTTAGGTTTGGCTAGCTAGACCAAAAGCAATTAAGTTCAGAGAATCACTCAAATAACCTCTCTGGGAACATAAAGGAGAAGTGTGGTCGGATGATGGTCTAGTCCGCAGCAGTATTACAAGGCATTTACTAGGCCGATAAGTAAGGCTATAATTATAATCTAATTTTACATATATAATCTATATCCCTATATTTAACCTATTATATATAAATTATACTGTATATAATTATAGATACCCTAATTATATAATGAAAATTCATACACTGTATGTGTATATATACATTTATATATATAAATATATTTACGTTTATATGAAAGCCAGCTATTACAAATAGAAATACAAGTTTAGCTCAGCTATTTTAAGACTAAATAGGGAGTATATGCAGGTTTTAATGTTTTGAGTCTAGGTTTGATGGTTCCAATGTAAAAAAATTTCAGTTATGTGGTTTAGTTAAGTAATAGTTTTCCAATAATATGGTTCAAATTTTTAACTAAAATTTACTGTGAATAATTGCATAAAGTACAAACTTGCCACCAGCTCTTCAGTCACTACATAAACAGGTGTACACCATGATGACTGACCAATCACATCACTTCTTGCAAAGTTTGTCAGTGATAGTGACTGGTTAAAGTACATTTGTTATTCAATTCCCTCACAGACACGTAGTTACTTGTGTTGCCTCCTTGTCTCCCAGTGATAAATCCCCATGATACTTTACAAAAATGAATAATCAAAAAGAAGGAATAGGACAACAAAGATGAAAATGCAGCAAAGAAACAAAAAATGATAACACTGGCAGTGAAAATCCATTGTAAATGGAATTACTGAAGAAACAGCTGACCATGGAAATGTCGATGCTTCTACTGTTCAAGACTCTAGATATGCAGTCAACCTTATTGACATAAGAGGAAAATGGCTGTGACAAAAGGGATGAGGATATCCCAGAGGAAATGATGCTGACAAACACCTCTATAGTGAAAGGAACTTCAAGTGTTTCATGATGTTGAAAGTACAAAGGATAAAATATTCAAAACCGAACCATGCTTACAAGGGAGTATGACATTTTGCCAAGCACGGAAAAAATACTTGTTCTTTATTGTAAGTTATATCATGAGAAGAAGAAAAGGACAGTTAAAACTACTCTTTGGTAAGTTTTTACAAAGAAATAAAAAAGTTTAATTCTTAATGTTTCTTATGTTTTAAATACAGTGTACTAAATATTTGTTTTACTATTTTTTTCATTTCACTGTACATTTATAATAAACAGTATGTTTTGATGAACACTGTCAAGGTTACAAAATAAAAGTAATTTTTCCCACTGTTTATTATAATCACTTTGCACTGTTTCAGCTTGCACGGTCATTGTTATGGTACCACACTGTTGTGAAATGCAAGGATGCCCTGTATTTAATAGAAAAAACAATGTGATCTCCCTGTTCCTGTGCCATTAGAAATTCCTCAGACATTTTGACCTGAAACAAAATTTAAGAGAACTATATTTTTCTATATATAATTCCATGAAATTTTACAAAAACTAATTTTGTTCAATTTAAATTTTTAAATACAATATTTCAAATGAAAAATATATTTTACTTAGCTATATATTTGATACAAGTATTTTAGTTTTAATTTAACACCTTGCATCAGCACAAAAAGGAAGAAACCAAGAATGTTGCAAACACCGTCATAAATGCCATCTACCTTCATATTCTACTATTCCCATTCACTAAAGACCCATTCAAAATAAAATTCCAAATTCCCAAAAGATTAGTCGAATCCTATTAGTGGGTATATAATTGCCTATGTAAGCAGTAAAAAAAAACCTGAAAAACCATTCATGACAATACAGAAAAGCAGCAAAAGATGGTTCTTAACCTTCACCCTGCTAAACTTAGTATTCCTGTTTATTTGTTTTTCATGGCTATACTCTCAATATGATTTCTACCCTGTTCCTAATACAAAACACTACCTGATTCAAGTCAACTCATAAAGACAGTTAGGAATAAATTCTAAGTAAAACATACAAAATTAGAATCCTTAGGATCGTAAGAATTCCACTACTGCCAAATAAGTAAATGCTGAGTGTGTATATCAACATACATATTTCAGATGACCCTCATATATGTGTTAACATGGTACAAAAATATGCCTAAAAATAGGCCTCATAAATCTGTTGATAAAAATCAACCGGTTATTAATATGAAAATGTGGCTACCACTTTTATTAAATGGTAATTATCATCTCATTAAGATATTAAAATTACTTGCTCATTAGAATAAGAAGAAAGCAAAGTTAAAAACAAATAGGTACTATAATTCTTGCACAAAATTTTAAACAAAAATGCAAAAGACACCTTCTTGCTCTTTTGCCTTTTCTTTCTTTGGCTGTGTCTGAGTCCACAATATCTGCTCTGAGGCAGTCCAAAGTCCCTGAAAATGAAAGGTGTTCTCCGAAGTACATTCGGTAGCAGAGTGGCATTGTATCCTGTGACTGGATCCCTGTATGACTCAGAAGAGGTTTGAAAACAACCTAAAAGACATAAACATTCATATCAGCTCAATTTACAGTTCAACATTTACTGCAGGAATTATATATAGAAAAATACAGTTTTTCTTATCCTACCAGAGTACATATCATTACCATAATGTGAAGCAAAAAACGGTCTCATATAATTGGCTCTAATTTTACTAAAAACTTCACATTTTTGAGCACCTATTATGTGTCACTCATCCTCAATTTAATCCTAAGGACACAGATTCCTTGACCCTGCCTAGTTGTGTGAAAGTACAAGGAAAATTATGAATTATGTAAATCATTCTACCTCTTGCTTTCAAAAAACAGTAAAAAATATGCCAGGTGTGGTGGCACACATTTGTAATCCCAGCTACTTGGGAGACTGAGGCAGCAAGATCACTTGAGCCCAGAAGTCAGACACCAGCCTGGGTAACATAGCGAGACCCCATCTTGCAAAAAAGAAAAAAAAAAATCAACACAGTTAACAACTATTTACATAGCATTTACATTGTATTAGGTATTATAAGTAATCTGGAGAAGATTTAAAGTATATGGGAGGATGTGCCATTTTATAAAAGGGACTTGAGCATCTGCAGATTTGGAGATCCTTGGGGGGTTCTGGAACCAATCCCCTGTGCATACAGAGGGACAACTACCTGTAAATATGTTTGAGACACTTTCATCCTGAAAAAAATGACACCTCCTCTCACTTATGTCCACTCTGCCACTTGTGGTCACTCAAACTAAAAAAGTATGTTTCAAAGGATTTTGCTCTTTACTGTCCACATTTAATCAATTAAGTAAGACCTCCATAATAGTCTCCTTTACCTTTGCAAAGCCACAACCATCTAAGCTTATAGTCTCATTATCACTTGTGTGAACTATTTCAATAACTCATCTTTTCACCTCTAGTTTTTCCACTTCAATCCATTTAACACATTTGCCACTCATATACTATTTCTACATGTACAGTTTTAGTTACTTTATTCCTCTGCTCTGAAATCATCAATGCCTCCCCATTGCTCAGTCAATAAAGTATTAAGGTAGCATCAAGGACTATGGCATATTATTAAATTTAACTTTCTAGTCACATTACTTGGCCAATTTGTTAAAAATAACAAAAATGTCACTATATGAGACTTTTCTGTTTAATGATCATCTATAGATGCTTAATTTGCATTTATAATTAATCCATGTACTTTTTGCATGAAGGCTGGAGGCAGACAGGCACAGAATAAAGACTTCTACTGGAATTCTAAGATGCATACTGCTTGATGGTTCTATAATAGTTACCAAGTATTGCCTAAGGAGGCGTTATTATAATTGGGGAAAAACAGGCTGGCTCACCTGTGCATCAGCAAGCTGAACAGCAGGAAACCCTTGGTTTGCTTCTTCTACACCTGCCACATCATCCTGACTAGTGCTATGCTGAGAATGTGTCCCATCCAAAGTATTCTGGTCACTAGACAAGACAGTGTTGAAATCTGAGGCTGAAGGTATTGTAGGAAGATTGGGTGCAACACCTAACAATAAATTTTCAAAAATAAAATGTAAATTATTAGGAAATAGAAACACATAAAAGGGTATACAGCAAGGTAAACTTTTGAAGTCTGTACTGTAGTACCAATATTAGACTGTTTAAATTGAAAAGAAAAAATAATTAGTACTTTTAGGCTATTTTACAGACATGATTTATTAATGAAAAATGAAATTAAACTAAATCTTCAGAAAATATCAGTCATCCTTACATATAAAGTCTACATTAAAACCAGTCAGTCCAAAACATAGAATTTTATGGCTGAAAGATCTTTGAAAAGCATTTAATGCCCCATCAGCTTTGCATTGAGACAGAGAATTACAGAAAGCAGCAGGGTAAAAGCCACAGGTATCACAGAATCACACACATGCTTTCCTGAGCCAGAACAAAAATGAAATGGCACTATTTGCTCCTGCTATCCTTTAACTTCCCAGGCAAAGGACTCATTACAGAGGGGAATTCTTCCTTCCTGGTTCTCTTGAAATTTAAAGTGTATGTACTCTGTGTGGTATTGTGAGATTGGTACCAGAAAGTTACCAAGAGCTGGTGGAAGCACCACCCTTCTACCTTCTTCAGCCAAGGCCCAATGCTAAGAACCAGTATGTGGTTAGAATCAGAATCAGTACCCGATTCAAAGTGGTCCACACAATAGCAAAAGAAAGAACTAAGTAGTTACATATCAACCATTTTTCATACTTTCATAGTTTCTGTCTGAAAGAATTTAAATAGCTGTCCAAACATTAAACAGCTGTTACACAGGTTAATTTTGGCTGCTTTCAGTAACCATCACCAAAGGCTACTTCACATATCCTTTTTTTAAAAATATACGTAAGAAAATAATACATACGTTTAGTAAACTTGGAAAAATATGAAACAAAAAAAAGAATAGAAAAAAATGGTGTGTCCACTTATATTTGTGCATATAACCAACATCACTTCTTTTGAAAATTTCCTGCTAGTCTTCTTCCTACTTATACATATTCCTTTAAAATTAATAAATGGCCCTCATCTGTCTCCCTCCTTAAGAAAAGGAATCTTATTCTTCTTAGTACTTCTTTAGATTTAATTAAATATTTATTAAGCAACTTTAAGGAGTATAAAATGATAGTTGTTATGCCTCAGAGGGATCTGGGTAAACTAAAAATACTTTCCATAACTTAGGTATATGACGTTGTATTGTGCATTTTTTCATTTACCACCTTTTGGTGTTTTGAAAATTAAACCAGCTACATTAAAAGGAAGTCTTAAACTCTTTATATATAATCTCATGTTTGATAAATTTGCCTTTTCACAAGAAAAATGAGTGACTGCTTATTACTCTCTCAATTGCAAGACTGTTAAAGGCATTTACAAATGGGCCAATTTCAACCAAATAGTACTTAAATGTTTGAGATTCTTTAGCCATGCTCCAACAAATAGGATTTTGCTATAACTATATGTGCCCCTTAGACAGTTAAGCAAAATAATGAGATAACTTAATACCTGTTGGAAGACTATTGTGTCCTGATTTTGTAATAGGAGATTCTTGTACAACACTTCCTCGATTACCCACAGCATTTGACATCCAATTATAGAAACTCACAGATGATGGTTCAGATAGCAAGGGATGTTCAGATAGCATATCAGTGGCTACTGTATTTCCTGAAAGTAAAATTTTACTGAGTACAGCGTTACTTATGTACTAGGAGCAGAAAATGTAATTTATATAATTATTTTGGAAAAGTCAGATTAAAATGTTTGTCTTTACAGAGGTTTTTAAACTCTCTTTGCATGATGCTGATATTTGGATATTAAGGTATTAATAAATAGTTTATTTTTATTACAATGTGGGAGAATTCTATATTGGCTGGTCTGGACAGCACACCACACTAAATGCCTAGATTAACATTAATCAGTGCTGCAATGTAAAAATGCAAACTAAGGGCACAAAGACACCAAAAAGTTACAAACAGACCAACTGTTTCCTGAAATATTTTCTCAAAGATAAGGTATAAGATGAAAGGTTATGCAATCAAAATATATATCTAACTAAACTTAAGTCCTGTTTTTTTAATTCCCCCATAAAAGCAAACACATAATTGTCAAATCGAGATGATATACCTGTTCTTGTGAGAGAACTACTTTTCACAGCTGCACTACTTCTCTGAGGGGTCCCTTCCAGGAGGTTGTGCAAGCTTGGGAAGCTTCCAGTCAGATAGCTGAGTAGGCTCTCCTTCCTTGGACTTTCCTTTACTGGCATCCCAGTACGTCCAACGTGCACTGGAGAATCTGTGGCAGTGTCTCCACTGGTATAGCTCAGAGAATGATATGGGTGAATGCCCTGCGGGAAAAATTAAGTTAGGGTTCTTTCTTATGCATATAAAAATGACTGCTATTAACTACAACTACTATCACTGTTGCTATTACTGCTAGCTATTCTGCACGTTAATACCCAAACTGATTGTGGTGAATCTCAATTGTACCTGAAAATGTTTTATAACTACATAGTACAATACAAAGGTCCACTTTTATTATCATTATTATATGCAAACACATTCACTTATTTTAATGATGGATCACTAATTCCCTTTTAAATCTGATGAGGGAGTCTAGTGAAAAGACATGTAGAACACAGCAGAGCATATCAAACAGACAGTGAGAAATAAAGCACTATTAATACTTAAGGATCAGACAGAGCATCAGAACTTTAGAAAGTTATGGATTGTGTATTTCTAGAGGAACTAAGGAACACTGCTGTGGGTATCAAAGAAAAAAAGTAGCCTGAAATAATTCTTTACATCATTGCTTATTTACTGAACCAGCAAACTGATACCCAGATACAATCTCCCTTATATAAAATGTTCCTTAAAAGAACCAATTGAAAAATATATACACTGAAAATGATCTGTAACATGAGGGTAGGGAACTTGCAGCCTCAAAGCCACATGTGGCCCTCCAGATACCCAAGTGCAGCCCATCAACTGAATCCAAACTTACTTCACAGAATAAATCCTTTTAATAAAAGGATTTATTAATTAATAAAAGGATTAGTAAAATCCTCTTATTAAAAAGATTTATTCTGTAAAATTTGTATTCAGTCAAAAGGCCACACTCAAGGATCCAAAAGGCCATGTGTAGCCCCAAGGCTGCAGGTCGAGCTACTCAGGAGGCTGAGGCAGGAGGATCACTTGAGGCCAGGAGTTTGAGAACAGCCTGGGCAACATAATGAGATCCTCTCTTTAAAAAAAAAAGAAATGAAAAGAAACAAAATAAAATTAGAAAAAAGAAAGTTGTCTACCTTCCACAACCTTCCCTGCAGTTTCTTAATGAAGTCAGCACAGACATCTACCTGGGAGGAAACTAGAGGCTTTATGATGAGTGCAGGAAACCTGGGGGCAAAGGCCATCAGTGCTGTGAAGCCCTCTAAAGTCTCAGCCCTCTCTGGAAAGTGGAAAGGTCTGCACTCTTTCCATGCCCTACCAGTCATCCTCACTTAGGTGAGGAAAGGTGGAGAAAGGATGTCAACAGAAGAGATTAAAGAGCATTTACAAAATATTAAACACTTGCTAAGCACATTTCACATATTATCTTCTTTAACCCTTAACAAGTTCTCTAAGGTAAGAGATTATTTCTATCTTGCAAATAAAGAAAAGTCACCAACATACCTACTAAGAAAAAAATCAGATATTTAACCCCTTTGCCTGACTTCTATCCCAAAATTTTTAACACTATACTATCCTTCCTAGTACCCTAATAATAAAATCTGTGTTAAGATTTAATTCTCTGGAGAGCTCTAAAATGCCAAAAACACCTTTCAGCTATTCTTTAATGAAAAAAAAATCAAAAATTACAGAATTTTACAATTTCTATCTTCTGTCACATCTAAGATTAGAATTTTGGATCAATTTAAAACATAGTAAAAAAAAAAAAAAGGACTACACTGACAAAAAGATCTTGAAAAGCAAAGATCTGAAACAAAGCATTTGGAATTTCAAATTTTTGGAGGACTTTTATAACCTATAAGCAAAAAAATGTTTTAAAAAAATTCTGAAAGAGAACAGCATTAACAGCAAAGTACCTAAATTTGATCAGAGGGTTTTCTTAAAACATAATTAAAATCATAAAATAGTCTAACCCAAACCATATATTGATCACACACTGCCTAAAAGGCTTAAAATTGATGATTACAAGATTATCAGCATTTTGAGTATTGGATTTTATTGAATATTCAATTAATTGAAGAGAGCCCTAAGGCTTGGTAGTTAAAGTGGTCTTTACTCAGTATAAATTATTGATGATATAATTTTTCAAAAAAATACGTACACTAAAGTTATAAATCAAGTTAATTTCAACATAAAAATGCTATTTGAATATTTAGGGTGGATAACTAATACTTAAATAATATTTTAGCTCTTCTAAGTCTGAATGAATAACTTTAACCAAAAATAGCAATAATATACCTTTATTTTTAATGCAGAGTCACTATGGGTATGTGTTTTAGAAAGTTTCCTCATTATCTCAGCTCCAGTTACAGGTCCAGAGCTACCAGGTGGGGGCCGGTTAGCTGTTCCTTCTAGTAGCATTGTGTGTTCGCTGACAGTGGCTGAAAACAGTTCAAAAGAATAAGTAAGCAATAGATTTATCACATTTTCTTCGAACATCAACCTCAGTGATCCTGGTTGTATAATTATACTCAACTTTTGCATCCCGTGACAAATTATTTGTGGAATTTGATATAATATTTACTCTTTTCTCTTTTCCTCCCCAACCCCAATCCTCTCTTTACCTCCCCAACCCCAATCCTCTCCCTCAGGCTGAAGAAAGGAGCAAATAGCTACTATTTGATTGCCAGGCAAATGACATACAGACCGAAAGCCAATTCAACTAAACTCAAGAAACTATGGAATGCTTGCAGATTAACATAGGCATTTGCAGATAAATGGAAGGGATATTCACTGAACTGTTTTTTCAATTTCTGTGTAGACTCGAAATTTTTTAAAATAAATAATAAAATCCAGCCTATTCCTCATAACACATTTGTTCATTAAATATACAGTTATTTAAAAAAACTAAGCTGGGTAAAGTATTATATATCAATGTTCTGAAATCTCTTACTTTAAAACTACTATATTTCCCATGGTACTTTAATATTTTGCTTAAAACATGGTATGATAAATTCTCCCTGAATATTACACGTCATGATAATAATAACCTTTGGCAAAGAATTAAAGTATGCATGTACATTTCAGAAATGCATATCCACTGTCTTTGTTCTAACACAGCCATTTTGTTGACAGAATTGTAGGCTGAGTGCAGGCTCCCAAATCTACATAAATACAGGATCCAACAGGCACCAGGTAAAAAAGACAGTGGCCCCTTTAAAAGATTGTGGCATGTGGAAGATTATAAAAAGACAAATACAAACTTTAAAAGGAGGTTTATATGTTTCATTCAAAACATTATAGTTATATAAAGATGTCTTTCTACTGGATAGATCAGAAGTCTACTTTTCAAAGAATTAAACTTATAAAATCACGTCAGTATAAAGATTCCAACATTATTACCACTTACTTGGACTAATAAAAATCATACTACTTATACAATTAAGCCATGATATTTCCAAATTTGGGACACAAATTATTAAAATGATCACAAGTATCATGTTAACAAGTATGTAATATCCAGCTAAAAGTCTGGCTTATATTAGTAATTTGTTAATAACAGTGGGGAAAATCAAAGGGTCCTGGTATTTTTTAAAGAGGTATAATAGCATTATTAATAGAAAACACACATATCTAAGCAAAAAACAAACAGCAATTGTGTAGAGTAAGAAAACTTTCAACATAGGCTTGCAAAATTACCGGCATCAAATTCAAATTCTGCTCCATCAGCACTGGTATCACTTTGAAGACCACCCCCATTGTCCAGCCCCAGTCCGTCTTCATGTTCGTGGTCCATAGCTACTTGAGGTTTCAGGGGCTGAGCTGGTCTATGTAAGCTAACTCCTTTGAAGGCTGGTGTCACCACAATGAACTTCATCCACTGCCTTGCCAGTGCAACTAAACCTTTCTTTAACGTTACCAAAGCAGGAAGTCCATCACTCTAGAACAACAATGATGTGGTTAGAAATAACCTAATATGATAGTAACGGTTACCAATTAAGTGCTTTGCATGTATTTGTTTATTTAAATCTCATAATCCCCATTTAGAAATGAAGCAACTAAAACTTAGATGTTAAGTAATTTATCCAAAGTTACCCAAGAGAGTCAGGGTTTCAGTTATAAGCTGACTGTAGAATCCTGTCTCTAAACACAACACTTCATCTTTCTGTCACAAAATAATACAGCAGCACCAGTCAATATGACACTACATGTGGGTGAAAAAGTGGGATTCTCCTTAAGAAGCCTTCAATCCACTTTACTTTTTTGGCCAAATAGAGTCAAAATGTATTTTGAGCTACTTGGATTATTCACTAAGCAAAGATGAAATAAAATTACTCTCTTCAAATATTAGGTGACTACCACCATTTTAACATTTAAAAAATCAAATTACTATAAGTTAAACTGCTAGGCATAGATGAATTTGTAAGTGCCTTGAAAGTTAAAGGAATTATTAGTAACAATTATATAATTTAAAATATATTTTATTCTACATGGTGATGATTGTAAGAAAGAAACTTTTGGCTGTTTTTCTAACAGAACCTTAGTCTAAAGAGAAAATACCTGGCTAATTTGACTGAAGAATACTATTTAGTGGAGGGCAGGACACACCTCCATTTAGTTTCTGAGGAACATCAAGTCCACTAGCCCGTCCTTTCATTCCTAGACTAAAGTACGAAGGGCCATCTTGTGCTTCTTCCTCTTACAAGAAAAGCACATCTGACAAAGCATCCATCCCTGAGAAATGTCTGTCATTCTCTCTGTTCTATCTTCTATAACTAGATGGGCAAGTAGGCTTGTACTGTGGATCTTCCAGTCTTCAATTCACAGGGAGGGAGCAGAAAGCACTACATCAGCCTTAAGTCCAAGTATCTTAATCAAACACATCACAAGATTTTTGACTTGCCTAGCCAGTGGCTTGACTGGCCATTAACAATACCGATACATTGGTCCTTAATTTGACTAAAAATTCTTATGTATGCCCAATTGGCCAGAAGCTTAGAGAAGAGAAGGGAGATAATTAAAGCTCTAAACCCCTAATCTTGATGTGTTATCTGCTTCTCTAGGGCAGAGATGAATTGTATTTATTTTGTGCAATTATATATTCTTCCTTCCATCATTAATTAGTCCTTATTTTATTAAATCATATGTGAAATTTGACTCTAGTTATTACTCTCTTCCTTGAAAACTCTTTATATCTTTAGCTTCCAAGACATCACTCTTTCCTGATTCTTCTACCTCTTCCTTCCTACTCTGTGTACCTCTATCCAATCTCTCTACCCTCCTTTAGTTTTGGCATTCTTCAGGATTCCATTTTGACCAGTTTCTCACTCAACATATCATCCCTAGAAATCTCCTCTATGTTCACAGTTTCTACTAACACCTTTATGCTCGTAACTCCCGTATCAGTCATCTGAACACAATCTTGTCTATTGACCTATATTTCTAAGCAGATTTCTCCTTTGGACTTCCCACATGCATCTCGAACCCTGTGTGTCAGTGGTCCTGCAACAGAACAGAGGCTTCTTTAAAGCTAACACGGTTTCGGTAACTCACCATTGTAGCATCATCAATGACAGAGTAATTTGCCTGGTGCAGGTAGTGGTGCAGTATATTACACAGCAAACATGAAGGATTTTCTTGGAGAAAGCGGGCAACTTTTGTAAGTCTGTTGTATTTACTTCTTAGGGGAAAATGCACACTTTTATTCTGAAACCAACCCACAACAGATTTAGAATGGTATGCATGAAAGATTCTACAAATAAAAGATACCTGGTAATTAAGAACTTGCAGGTCTGATATCATCTAATGATGATTAATAATAAGGGATCATTCTCAATACCAAAGTTTGCCTGATACTTATAATATTTAAAGACATACCTCTAATGCTTCTGTCATTATGCATCCCATAACAGCACAAATTCTCAAGGTTCCTTCGGTTTCTAACTTGTTTAAGGATGACTTGAGTTGATCAATGGGAACAAGCCAGGCACCAACAGCTGGAGTTGCAGTACTTAACAGGTTCAGCTGCCTTTTAAAATAAATAAAAAATTATAAAAATAAGTGTCAAAATTTGTATTTCAATTTCTCATACCTACGGTACTTAGTGGCTATTTCACTCAGGCAAAACTATTTCCTTTTCCTTTTGACCACAGATAAATTACGAAAACATAACTAAGAAATGTAAAAAACGGAAAATAGAAAACCATTTTTAAAACGCCTGTCAGAAGTAAAAAGAGTAAATATAAGTCTAAGGCAGAGGGACACGTAAACATAAAACTAAAGTACTAAGAAAGAAATTGCCATCAAACAAGGTAAGAATGGTGTCTACAGAAAGTATCAAGTAGGAATGATAGAAAAAGTGGCAACTTTAATACTAGAAGTATCCGAAAATTATAAATATATAGGAAAAAGAATTGTATGCTATTTGAAATAAAGAAGAAACATCAAGGGATAGCACTACATTGCAAAAACTTTTTACCTAGAAAATGCATGCGTAGCAGATCTAACATTGGTGGGAGCTGCAAAACTAAACCAAATTTCCTTAATGGTCAATTTCATGCTACATGAATCTGGAGGTGGAGGCATTAGAGGTAGATCTTTTTTCAAATCATCAGATTCAACTCCTTCATCCTATATAAAACACCAAAAAATTGTTAACATACAGTCCCTTAAAACCATTAACACAGAGGTTTACTAACGTCCTAGGTGCAAAACCTTCTATCAAATCAAGTTCTGTAGATAACACTCTCACATAAAACAGATAATATGAACCTTGCTCAGTTTAAACTCCTCCTGATTGTGAGAAATATCTATGGATTCTTGAATCTTCAAGGAGCATAGTCTGAAAAACCACTGCACTAGATCTTACAACTAAAGAGTTTCAATTGATCATGTGATCATTTTTATTTAGGGATGCTGAGTGTTACTTTTTCCAGACAAAGTAAGAGAGAAAGAGGTCTGTGACTAGCCAGAGTTCATATAACTGTTAATATTATATATTTTCAGAAGTTATATTATTATTATAAGTTGCAGAATGGGTGACAGAATTAAGGTCTTCTGCTTCCTATTGCAATCTGCTTTCCATTAAATTTTAACTGAATATTTCAAACTTCCAAATAGAGTGTCATAAAAAATACTACTGTAGCATATGTTCAAATAAATAACACTTTATAATAAAAAAAATCTTAGTTATCTTACATCTGACTCTGTATTGAGAAACAGGAATAATAGTTTTGAAATAAGCAATCACCACCGTTCAGAATGCAAAAAGGTAAGAAGCACATTATTATTTTTTAAGATTATAAATCAAGTTTTTTTTATTTCAAATTCAAAATATGTGCTATAACACCACATTGGTTTCTTTGGATGTTTTTCTCTTTCCTTTTTAGTTAATCTAATTTTAAAAATGATCACAGGTGTATGTATATATATGTGCTTAAGAACAACATTTACTAAGTTCTTTTTATGTGCTAGGTACTGACTTAAGCCTTTCATATGTATCCTTTGCTTCAATCTTCATAACTCTGTAAGGTCAATATCATTACCATACTCCTGTTACAGGTGAAAAAACTTAGGAAAAGGTAAGTAACTTGACCAACATCACCAATCGGTTAGTAGCACAATTTTTATGCAATACAGAATTTTGAACATTTTTGTTGTCACTCTTACTGTACTCATCACCATGAAATTCTACCATAACAAAATTAAAAAGTGAGTTAAATATAAGGAAGGTATTATTCAGAATTCTAACTGAAATAAGCAGATACTGACAAAAATATTTAAAACTTACATAAAATACTACCAATAACAAAACTAATTATTTAAAAAATGACTTCTGCTAAAAACCTTCAAAATATACAAGGCCTGCCTTTCTTAAATTCTACTAATTCATTAATTCAACAAATATTTATTAAGTGCCTAATATGAGCAAGTTATAATAGTAAGTACCAAGGTGGATATAAATATATTAATACTTATGATACCTTTCAGAAATTATATTCTAGTAGTAGTATATTCACCAACATGCTTTGACTAACATTTAAGCAGATATTATAAATCCAAAACAGGGGAGGACAAACAAATATACTCCAGAAAGTAATTTTGAATTGTGTGTGTAGTTTTCTAAGTTATTTTTCACAAAGCATTATTATTATTAGAGATTCACCAACTTGTTCATCTGAAACTGAATTTCCATTTAAGTCTGAAGAAGGGCTTGTCCGGTCACATGGAAGATTGTCATCAGAGACATCAGTATTATAGCCACTGCCAGTCGGAGAATCAGAAGAATTATTGGATGTCAGGACTCCACCCCTTTCTGTGACATTAGCTTTACCCATAATTCCAAAACTATTATATAAAATAGCACCAGACTGTCTTCCTCCTATAAATATAAAGAAATTTATTAACAACAGTGGATAAGTGTCTCAATGCTGTACTCTAGAGTATCCGTATAGAATTTCATAAAGAACATTTTTTCTCAAGACTTTGGCCTATCTATAAAAGTGATGTATGACTGAACTACCAGCTAAATAATTATAGGCATATACAACTACTATTAGTATAGTAGTTACTACATTATAAATGACTAACCCTAAAAAAAGTCTTATGCACAATTCAACCTTCCTATTTTATTATAAAATGTTA
Organism: Propithecus coquereli; assembly: GCF_000956105.1. Lineage (NCBI taxonomy): Eukaryota > Metazoa > Chordata > Mammalia > Primates > Indriidae > Propithecus > Propithecus coquereli. The sequence continues at coordinate 1,820,747 of NW_012148875.1, read as the reverse complement.
TTCAGTAACATAAGAAAGCAGATACAATTCTAAGTCAGTATTTTTCACTGAATAAAGGATTTACAATGTTTAAATCCTATATGGTAAATCTCTACTAATCAAAGATCCAGTTGTCAAAGATGCAAACTTTAAAAAAACTGAGTGGCTTTATATTTTATTTGGGAATTTTTTCTGAATCACAGATAGGGTTCCTCAAGCACTGAGGTTTGGTCTGCACGCTCTGTCTAGTTTTGAATCACAAAATGGAAGAAAAGCTCCACTCAAGCAATTGGGACAGGGCACCCACCCTTCATAAATAATCCCAGATAGCACATTTTATGTTTTATTATGTTGATTCAGGTTATTGAAAGTTACAGTTTTCAAAACATTTCAACAATATAAGGCCAATTTGTCCCCCATTTGAGCAGAATTAAACAAAAAATGCTTACCTTTTATGGTTAAATTTTCAAGTCCACATTCAAACATTATCCAACCCCATTTTTCTTGGCTAGGACCTATTCGAGTTACATCTGGAACAGCTTGCTGATCAGTTTCATCCACAAAAGTAAATTCATCCAACTCCTCTAGAGTAAATAAAACTTTGGACTTCTCAAAAGGAATAGCAGTGATGGCACAGGTCCCAATGTCTATTATCAAAAGAAAGCAAAATGACCATTTTTAAAGACAGAAGTTTATATTTTTAAAAAAACAATTTAAACATTTGGCACACTGGTTGTCTTAAAAAGATATCTTAGTACTATCAAAAAGAAAAATAAACAAATGAACCAACTTTTAGAATAATGTTGCCTGAGACGGAGAAAAGAAGAATCCATAATTACCAAATAATTGCTCAAAGGTAGTATGTATTCGTTTCTGAAAGATTATAAGATGCTCTAAAAATATAAAGTTAAAAAGCTCCTAAATAATTCAGCTGTACAGTTTTAAATACTTTAATCATTTTACAAAATAAAAATTATTTTAATTAATTACTCAGCCTTAGGAAAAATATTTTTTTCTAGGAAAATTAGTACCTTTACTAAAAGACTGCTTTATATCTAACATATTTTATATAACTATAATTTATCATAGACATTGTCATAATTCCATTGCTTATAGATGCAATATGAAAATTAACATCCTGAGTGACCGAAAGTTTTATTTTATCTTACTTTTCATTTC
>NW_012148875.1:1801258-1816414 GCF_000956105.1 Propithecus coquereli | reverse complement strand
TTAAATTTTTACTGAAAGGATATGGGATATTTGACTATTACCTAATATTCTGCTTAAGTAAATTATATTACATTAACTCCTCATTAGATTATCCAAGGAATAAAATATATTTTTTTGATATTACACACTGTTCTCTCACCATTCACTTTGGTAGATGCAAAGGATAAAAGACCACCAAAATGCTCTCCTCTTTCAGGAAAAAATTTTTAAAATATTAAATTGTTACCTTTGGTATGCTAACATTAGTCTGAAGACCTTTAATTGTTACATTATCTTGCTTCATTGTAAGATTTGTCTGTGCTTGTCCTTGGTTAGTTGTTCCTATCATAGGGTGCTCGGTTTTTGTTCCTCGAACATCTTGTTTGGAAGATAACTAAAATGATTGAAAGTGGAATTATTTCACAGAACTTTAATAATTTCCACATCATCCACAACAGCACCTTGCTTATTCACTGTGCCCTATATGCCCACCTATGTGCCAGCTGCCATTGGTTTAATACCCCATCTTAAAATCCAAACCTTAGAAAAGCTAGGAAATAGACTGGTAGCTTTAGAATTGAGAAAAGTAATACACATTAAAGTGAAATCAGCCTATAGAGAAACAGACAGAAAAAATGGTAATAGTAATTATAAGCTTTTTTTAGGATCACTAAACTCTGACTTGAAGGCAGACTTGGTCTCTGATAATTGGCTCCTTATTGGCTGGGAATATTTTCAAATTTCTTTTTCTTTTTTAATCTCAACTACCCTAACTCCCTATCATATGAAATGTCAATATATATTAAATAATTGGTTCACTAAAGATAATCAGCCTCACTTTCACCTCTCCTGTCCCTAGTACAAATATGATCAGAATAAATTTGAAAATCAAATAGAGAATCATCACCAGAAGGGCAAGAGGATGTGACTGCAAAGCAGCTGGCTTCGTGGCTAGAACCACGGCATAATAGGAGGTAGTGATTTGATTCCTTAAAATGAACAATAACAATCTCAAAAGTAAGAGACAAGTCATCTAATCATAGAGGAAAGTCAAAAAGTAAGCAGCTTTGCTTTCTTAGAAAAGTAAAGTGCCAATCCTAAAGAATGTTCATTCACTCGGGGCCAAAGCTCTTTAGAAAAAGCTTCAAACTAAGCTATTTTCAAAATAAAAGAAAAAATAAAGCTATTTTTTAATAAATATTTTTACTACTTTTCAATCCACAATACAATTATATATGCTATCTTTTATGAAGCCAATACGTATAAAGGCTTTCAGAACATGTCTATATATTCTGATTTAACTTGCAAATAACATTTTGATACAATAATATTTGATATTCCGTACACATGATACTAAATTTGCTATGCACGTGGAATAAAAAAGTTCTTACATTTTCTGAAAAGGTGGTCTTGCTATTTTGGACAGCTTCCCTAAGGACTTTGGCATGAAGATCATCTACGATTGCAGCTGGATGTCGGGTACTGGCACAATGAACCATTGCTTCAATGTATCTGAGGGGGGAAAAACAGTAAATGAAAAATTTCAGTATCACTAATCCTATGACCTAGTTTATCTAAACAAATCAGTGAAATTTAGCACACCTGAATATATATAATAATTCTTCAACACTGAAATGAGAATTTCTAAACTGCATTTTCAGAAATTATACAAGGGAAACAGTACCGAGATTTTATCCCCGCTGTCACCATCCCTACCCCAAGATGAAGTGCTCCAGATTGGGCAATGGTGTTTTCTTTTACAGTCTCCTAAAGATGATTTCCTATATTCTTCATTTGTATGACATCTCATAAGAATTTTAACAATATAAGTTATCGTAGAAAACTATACACCTTTGCAGTAAAAGGAAGAGTTTCACGAAAATTGGTCCCCACTGAACCCCTTCTTTTCTTACCTCATTCGGCACTCTGTGTTTTCCACACAACTTCTATTATGTTCCATTCTCATTTTTATTCATGTTAGTTTTGACTCCCTCGATAGACTATAAGCTCCTTGCAAGACAGACCCTCTATTATTTCCCCCTTTATCCCTTCATTAACTAGATAGTAGTGAGAATATGAAACATAAAAAGTAGTTCCTGAGTATTTGATCATTTTATGCTCATTAGCCCAAAAGCAAAAATTAGAAATATACTGTAATATAATTATTATAATATTACAGTCAGTCCTCTGTATCCATGGGATCCACATCCACGTATTCAACCAATTGCAGACTGAAAATATATTATTCAAAATACAATATTCATGGGATACAGAGCCCACAGATATGAAGGGCCAACTTTCTGTATCCACAAGTTCCCCAGGGCTGACTTGAGCATCAGTAGATTTTAGTATCCATAAGGGTCCCGGAACCAATCTCCCGCAGATACAGAGGGACAAATGTAACTATTTAGGCTGAGAAAATAACATGATAACTAACTAAAACAAAGAACTCTTTAAATATATTTTCATTTTTAATCAACCAAAATAGCTATCATCAATAATCTACATGAACATATATTATGTATACTTATGTCACATACAGTTATCATTTTATAAAGTAATAGTTACATTTTTAGACAAAGTCAATACCTGTCTAAAGCTTCAGCAACCAGGGGAGTCAGAACAATATCAACGTTTCCTTTTACTTCAACTATGGCTGTTGTCCTGGTCTGGGAGACTGGTTGATCCAGGGTCCACTCCTCTGTTAATGTTTCATCATCTGTGTTATCAATGACTTTCTTATCCAGTGGAGTATACGGTGTACTACACAATTTAACAAGCAAAGCATATATTAAAAAGATCATAAACAAGAATAGAAGTTGGAGCTTCCTTAAGGTGAGTAAACACATGCATTTATTTCAACTAAAAATTTCATGGAATTGGATTTGATTTTATGTCTCAAAGACAGGCCAAAACAAGCACTAAAATGAAAACTGACCAAAGATGGTTAATATATCAAATGAGAAAATTTTTTGATATATTTACTTGATGGGCCTTTTCTAAAATGTAAAAAAAACAATACTGAATTCTTATTAGTCCCCAATTTTGATATGTCAAATTATGGCTTGCACAGTATGTTTAATAGAAATGCTACTTATTAAAAGTAGCCAAAGCCATGACAGACAAAAGAACTGACTTATTTGAGCTAATTTATTCTTAAAATAAAATCCATACTCAAGTAAAGAATGGTTATTACTTAGAATAAACTCTACCTATCTCAGAATCAAGGAAGATTGACTTTAAATGTTAAAAGTTTATTATCTTTACTTACTTTGAAGTTGATCCTGAAAGTTGCATGCCTCTGTCTAGCAAAGAATTAGCTGTAAGTCCCTGCTTGATAACCTAGAATATAAAATATTATAGTCTAGAATTTTTATATTATTTCTCCAATTCTATATAGCAACTGATATTTGTGAATATCCAAATTTCTTATTAATATGATTTTGATATATTCTATATAAATATTTAACAGACAAATGGAAAAAAACCACAGAAAATATTCAATTGGTAATTTCATTTTGTTTATTCAATAAATGGCAGAGCAGGGTTGTGAGGGATGAGCAGTAATCTCAAGAACTACAACTAAGACTTAAAAGCAAGTATTTCAAATGTCTTTCCTCCAGAGTTCCTTTTTAAACTGAGCTTTTTACTCAAGCTAATTTTAGTCTTCTCCTACTACAACCAACTTTTAAGTGGAAAAGAGACCCACAGAAATATTAAACTATAGGAGAAGCTAGACTTGTATTTTACATCCATAAAAGACAACAAATAAAATAAACAAATGAAACTGACTAACCAAACTGAACCTTTATAAATGCTAATCAGTTATTCAGATTTAATGGAGAAAAATAACTTTCTTACTTCCTATGTTCTGTTTCTTTTTTCCTAACAGCTCAGTCTCTGGTAACCACCCTTTACTCTCTACTTCTGCGAGATCAACCTGCTCAGATCACACATGAGTGAGATCATGAGGCTTCTTTTTGTTTGGCTTATTTCACTTAACATAACACCTTCCACGTTCATCCATATTGTTGCAAATGACAGGATTTCCTTCTTTTTCATGGCTGAGTAGTATTCCACTGTGTATAATACCACCTTTTCTTTATCTGTTCATTCACTGACGGACACTGAGGTTGATTTCGCATCTTGGCTATTGACAATAGTACTGCAATGAACATGGGAGAACAGATATCTCTTCAACATACTGAATTGTCTTTGGATATGTACCTAATAGTGGAATTGCTGGATCATATGGTAATTCTATTTTTAATTCTCTGAGGAATCTCCATACTGTTTTTCATAATGGCTGTACTAATTTACATTCCTACCAACAGGGTTTGTTTTCTTCACATCCTCGCCAACACTTATTATCATTTGTCTTTTTGGTAACAACCATTCTATCCTCTGTTCTATTTTTGAAGTTATCTAAATATATTAATCTCCTGACTTATCTTCTCTAGAGATTTGACTGCCTAATCAAACTAGAAAGAGTTACTTAAAATACTGAGAAATTCCTATCTTCTCAGGTGCTGTTCTGCACAGCAAGTACCATTCAGTTTCATCCTAGAAAACTCATATACCACCGTATTTCCACGTGGAATAAAGAGAACACTTTGAAATCTTGGCAGGGGCAATTTATCTTGGGCAAGATAAGAAATGAACACAACCTTAAAAGTTAAAACCACAACTTCGAAACTGTCACTAATGATTCTTCATCCTTCATTACATATTACTCAAACGCCTGCATATATCTGTGAGGATATTCAACTCCATTTGTCACATTTCCATCATTACTAATACATCTTAAATCCAAGTCCTTCTCATCTTTTGCACAGACTACTGCAACAGCCTCCTAAATGATCACCTCATTTCCTCTCTTGCTTAATGACAATTCAGTTCCACTTAGTAGCCAAAGTACATGTGATCACATTTCCTTAAAGTTCTCATGCGTAATTAAATAAATAATTGAAATTAAAACAAAATTCAAACTCCTGATGCCAAGGTCTTGTTTAGGTCTCCAGCTTCACCATCAGAAGGTCTCCCCACTCACTATTTCTCAGGCACACTGACCTCTTTTGCTCCTTAGGACTTTAGGAAGGCTGTATCCTCTGCCTGGAATGTAGTGCCCCTAGGTCCTCCCATCCTCAATTCCTCCTCATCCTTCAACTTTCACCTTAAATATTAGCTCCTCAGACAGACCTTCCATATCAATACAATGTAGGTAGCCCTGTCTTGCCATTATTCTCTATTCCAGCATCCTCTGATTACCTTCATAAGACTGTTCTCAATTTGTAATCATGTATCTATCTGTTTATCTATTGTCTGTCTTCCTCCTATAAACTGTAAGCTCCATGTCCAGTTCCCTCACTACTGTACATCAAATTCCTGGCACATAGCCGTATATAATAAACACCTGAATTAAGAATGATTACATAAATTAACATTTAGTCACTTCAAATAAGTATGGTATATGTATACACACACATATATGCATATGTATATAAACTATATATACTACATAAGATTCCTGAACATTATTCATCAGCTCCATAAGACTTTATATACTTAATTTTTGTCTTTAACAACTTAAAAACTTTTCTTATAATTTATCATTTTAAAAATAGTTTTCATATTTGCTATTACCACTAAATTCATTTTGAGGTGTTTTTAGCTTACCTAAGAAAGCTATTTTCAGAAACACATTACAAAAATGCAAAATAACCACATTCACACTAAATTATAAGCACTCAAATGTCAAGTGAATGGAACTGGCTTTGCATGGAAGCAGTTATGGATTAGGGGAAAGAACTATTAAGAACGACTTCAGAATTTTATTTTTAAGACACAGAAAATATGAATTCAGAGACTTGATCTTCATCTTAAGAGTATAATGTAGACACAGAGTATATCTTAATTGATTAGATTAATATAGTGGCAATTAAGTCTTAAACCTTTCCTCAATGTAATTTGCTTGAATTTATAATAACCCTGAGATCTGTCATACATAAAACCATGACTTCGGAAAGTCTATCTTTCAGAAAAGTAGCTAAAATAAATGAGAAAGTAATTTTGAAAACAATTTCTTAAAAGTCTATTTTTTAAAATAAATATAGCAGTGAAAACTAATGATTTGGTTTATACCTTAAAAGTTGGAACAGAAAGCTGTTCAAATGACGATGAACTTTCTTCACTGGTTGGTGTATCCAGATCAAGGGGGCGATGCAATGAGGACTTAGAGGTTCTTTTGTTGGTTGGATGCTTAACTGACCAATTAATTACCTGGAACTGAGTAAGGTAAGTCTGATAACAATTCATCACAGGTTGTTGAGAAGTAATCTGTTCACTCTCTACTGTTTTCTCACCTTCCACAATATATAAATGTTCTATAACATCATCTTCTCCACCTAATGCAGAAACAAACGAAGCCTGGGAAGGATGAGTTTTGAATGGCAGAGTTCGGGAATCCTGAATGCTTTCTCCGTGGCCAATAAGTGGTCCTTCTACACTGTGATATATGGAACCCCTACTGTAATCAATCTGCTGCATTTGCTTTTTCTTCTTTTTTCTACCTGGATAAGTTCCAGGGCCTTCATCACTGCTAATGGGCTCAAATTCCTCAGCTGCAGAGAAGTAGGCTTCACTATCAGCCATTGACATGCTGGAATCCATTGATCGATACTGATGAAACGAATTAGAGTCTGCTGATGGCGTATATGGGAATGAACCAAAACTTCTTCTCTGCTTTGGTGAGTCTAGTACATTCTCATCACTTCGAGAGACATCACTACTAAACTGGACTCCAACTGTAACAGGTTGCTTGTCCCCATAGAAAGCAGCAGTAAGACTCTTAGTACTTCCAAGTCGGGTAGAACAGACAGAGGCTTGTCGTTTCAAAGGAGATCTAAGAGGAGATTGACCTACTGACTTATCCTGAGTATTAGGAGACACAGGGCTGTTTCCTGCAATTTCTGTGGGAACACTAAAACAGAAAGCAAAGCTATTACTATTTTCTATACATCAAATAATTTACTCTAAGCATAAATATAAGTACATATAAAAATCCTTTTAGTAATTTTAATCATTCATTTTATAAATAAAAGAGAATCTAAAATTTAAATTTTACAATATAATATCCATTCCGAGTAGCACATAGAATGTGTTCATGCCCCCTATATAGCTCCAAAAAAAAACTGAGGCAGCTTAAAACACAATAAAAACTGAAACCCAGAGTATAATCTTCTATCTGTAATCCATGGACACTGATGTATTTAGAAGTTTGTTTGTTTTTGACAGTCTTACTCTGTCACTTGGGCCAGAGTGCAGTGGTGTGATCACAGCTCACTGAAATTTCAAACTCCTAGGCTCAAGCAATCCTCCTGGTTTTGCCTACTAAATACCTAGGACTACCGGAACACACCATCATGCCAGGCCAATTTTTTTTTTTAAGTTTTTTGTGTAGACGTGGTCTATGTTATATAGCCCAGGCTGGTCTTGAACTCTTGGCCTCAAGGAATTCTCCCACTTCAGCCTCAGGATGATAGGCATGAGCCATGGCACCTGGTCAAGAGTTTTGTTTTGTTTTTTTTCCCACATCCTTTAAAACCTTGTCCAACAAAAAAATACCAGGGGTCTTAGAGAGATTGAAAGAGAGGAAGAAGTCATAGATAACTCCAATATTTCTGACTTTAACAATGGATATAGTAGTGTCATTTACTGAAACAGAACAAGTTGAGAATGACAGAAATAAGACCATTTTTAATATGTTGAGTTTGAAGTCTCCATGAAACATCATGTAGAAATATCAAGAATGTAGCTAGGCTGGTAGGGACAAAGTTTTAGGTGGAGTTTTACATTTAAAAAGTGTTAACTAAAGATCATGATTGAAGCCAAACAGTTATTGAGATTGTCTAGGGAAACAGTACAGAATGAATGGAGAAAATGATGCAGAACGGAGTCCAAATAAATAACAACAGTCAAGAAGTGGCAGGATATAAGAGGAAGAGAAAGAAGAAAGGAAGGAAAAGTAGAGGACATGGCAATAGAGATTAAAAAGGAAAAACCAAGAAGGTGGGAGGAAATTTTGAAATGTGCCATCAAGTCGAGAGGAAAATGTCCTTTGAGAAAGGAGTGGTCAACTATTAAGGTGCCAAGAGGAGGACCAAAATATATCCACTGGAAGGATAATATCCAAATGTTAACAGTGATTCACTCTGAGAGGTGGGATATCAAGAAACATTTATTTTCATTATACTTTTCTATATTTTCCTCATATTTAGAATAAATATATATGTATTACTTCTATCATCAGCAAGACAACAGTAAACTGACATTTCAAAATATGTTCAGGTACACGAAAAATTTTTCTAAAGTAGAGGAACAAAGAGGGAAGAAGTTTTTCTTGCCACAATTTTAAACAACTATAATCCTATTACAATCAAGTTTCTAAATCTAACTGAATACTGACCTTACTTGACAATCATCTCTTTTTGTACCATGCAAGAACTCTTTTTGAACCAAATGGTCATCAGCAACAGAAGAGGGACTTTCCTTTTCACCAGCCAATAAAGGTTGTGCAGCACTAGAACTACTATTCTCTTCTGAGGAAGAGGATGAGCTATGAGATCGTAATGGTACTTGAAGACTAAGGTGTTGAGTTTTTCTCTCTACTTCTATTCCCACTGGTTTGTTTTCCCATTCTTTCCTCTTCATGCCATTCACATTACCTAAAACAAAAGGTGGGTAAGTGAACACAAAAAATTCAAAACCAATTTATGAAAAACATGACAACTTAATTTAATTCCCTGTTTTAAGTATAATCATTTTTAAAAAGCAAAAGTATCTCATTTCACATAGCAATATGTTAAACACTGTAGAAAGATACCTATAAAGACCACAAATGGTGAATTTTTCCTTTTTTTTAACCTTTTATTTGAAAACTTTTCATGCCTGTAATCCTAACACTCTGGGAGGCTGAGGCAGGAGAATCACTTGAAGTCAGGAGTTCAAGACCAGACTGAGCAAGAGCAAGATCCCATCTCTAATAAAAATAGAAAAGTTAGCCAGGCACGGTGGTGCACATGCCTGTAGTCCCAGCTACTTGGGAGGCTGAAATAGGAGGATTGCTTGAGCCCAGGAGTTTGAGGTTGCTGTAAGTTAGGCTGATGCCAGGAGCCATGGCACTCTAGCCTGGGCGACAGAGTAAGACTCTGTCTCACAAAAAAAAAAAAGAAAAAGAAAATTTTTAAACTTACAGAAACCCTTCAAGAATAGTATGAAGGACATCATATATCTTCACTAAGATTTACTTATTTTAAACATTCTTCCCTATTTGTTCTAAAAATTCAATGAGAACAGGTATTGTATCATTTTTCAGTACATTTTTACTGATGTACTTCCAGTACCTGGAACAGTGCCTCAAACACAGAAAACACTCAATAAATGGTTTTGTAAATGAATAAATAATGACTTCACAGCCAAAGTGAAGCACCACTGTATCAAAGTTTCATAAAGTACCCTGTGATGTGAAATTGGGGGCAGCTGGGGGAGGAATAAAAGGAGAGTCCCGTTGCTGCCTACATCCAAAAAATAACTCTTGCTCATCTTCCCGTCTCCTCCAGCCATCCCTGTGTAACCTATGTTAAAGGAAAACCTGCTAGCAGAACTAGCAGACTAAGAAGTAATAGACAAGAAGGTGGGAGGAAATTTTGAAATGTGCTATCAAATCAAGAAGAAAATGTGCTTCAAGAAGGCAGTGGTCACCGATTAAGATGCCAAGAAGAAGACCCAAAAATATCCAGTATATTAGATATTTCATAGTGCAACCATCTCCCTGAACAGAATGTAGTTCTAGATGGAATTCAAGGGGTAAGAAAACTTATGAACTTACAATATAATACTATTTACTTCTAGTGCCACAAATGTAAAACAGAAGTAAAAGAAAAATAGCTTTAATTCACTTCTAAGTGATATAGTAAACTTAGTGTTCACTGACCTCCAAATAGATCCTTAATTCTACCAATATGCCTCCTTGATTCTATCAGACACTATACATCTGTACTCAGTTTCTGAAAGACTCAACAATCAGAAACTCATTTACACATATAGGTGCTAATTCCAATCTCTCCTGGACAAGAAACTTAATGCAATTTAGCATTTACAGCTCACTACAGAGAGAATCATCAGGAGGTATAAACATTCCCTATTACACATTATAAGAATTATAATTAGCTTTGCTTGGTTCAATGTTAGAAAAGGAATTTGCTGTTTTTCCCCTTTCGCACCATGTAAAAATTCCCTGCAGATTTTCTTCCTTGAGTTTGTTATAGTTAAGTTTTGATATGCAGACTAGAAAATCAAGCAGTCTTTATAATTAGTGCCAGCTGTAGTACGGTAGAAAGAACACCAAGTCACTTCAATGGCCCTGATTCTACAGGGTGTCCCAAAAGTTGCCATACATAGGGAAAATGGGAAATTGTAGCTAAATGTATCTTATTTACAAAATATTCATTATCAAATTTTACAAAATTTTTCCTTTGTATGGAGACATACTTGCTATATAACTTTGTGCAACTCAGTCTCAGTGATGAGCCTCAGTTTCCTCACTATAAAACAGGGATAATATCTACCTCACATGGTAGCTCGGGGGTTAAATGAGAAAATGTCAGTGTAAACCTTTAAAAATGAACTGTATTCAAATGTAAAAAAGTAATATAAGAATACTAAATGCTAAATTACTAGCATCTACCTCATCCTTTAAATGTCAACAAGTTTTGGTGTTTGCTGTTTTTATAGGATAATCTGCTCTTGTTCTAGCAAAACTGCTAAAGTAAAATGACCTTAAAATAACATGTACACACTTTGTATTACTATTCAGTGAAAAATAATTTAAACAGGAATTTAGCATATGTAGTCCAGCTCTTCTCCTACACATGGGAAACCAATCTGGTAAATTCTTAAAGTTAAAACTATTTCTTTCTTATCTTTCTTTGTCTACTGATAAAAGGCAGAGCTAAGTTAATGTTTTTAATTGGATCAAGGTAAAAAGGATAAATATTGGTAAAATATCAAGACTTCTCTATATCTCACATCTCTGCAGCATGGCAACTTAAGCAGTAAATATTGCACTTAATCGTGGAAACACAACAAGAAAACCCAAAGGAAAATCCATTTCTGAAGTCTTTGAAGGAAAGACACTAGATAAATCTAAATCTATTAAGAATATACTCAAAGCCACCTTTCACTGCTCATACCAAACTTAATGTATTTACAAAGTTATCCTAAAGACTAAGAAAAGACCAAATTTCTCTTGGCATGTTTAATTTTAGTGATAAAGAAAATATTTTATAAAAGTAGCCAATAACATAGGGGCAACAGTATAAATATTATTATTGATAAGTTTTCCTATAAATGTATGACGGTAAAACAACTGTTACTTGGAAGCACAACTATTCCTAAGTATATCTCTGGAAGCTGGTTATAGGAAAATAATGATACATAAGGAAATATTTAGAATAGCCTTGTGAGGAATGCCACCCATGTCAACAATAGGAGATCTGAATAGTAGACCTACTGCCCTGTGTAACTTTGAAAAAAATCACTGGTCTTTTCTGGCTTCAGGTAAGTCATCTGCAAAAACAAAGGTGGATTGATTATACAAAACCATACCTATAAGATGACAAAAAGTTAATTGAGTAAAACAAAGTAACATTGAACTTCTCTCAGAACAGAGTAGGGATAAGGATAATAAAAGATTAGCACACAAGACAAAACAACACACTTTCTTACCATCTATAATTTTGGGAATTTCTTTAGTAATAATCCATTCTCCAGGCTGTAGCAGAGACTGTCCATAATACATATCAGACTCTGCACTTGTGTTTGAAAATGCAGAGCTACTGGAAGGCGTCAACTCCTCAAGTTTGAAGAAATCTAGGCCAGTTACTGTGCCACCAAAGAATTTGCAACCACCAAGACAACCACACTTGTTTCTACACCTCTTATTCTTCAGAGTATCATCTGGCCACAAAAACCACAACCTAAATAGAACCCAAAACAAAACAAACAAAAAACAACATTTAAAAAGCTCATTAAGAAATGAAAAACTTTTTGGCAAATAATTAAATATAAACTAATTTTTAATATTTTTAAAAGACAAAGTAAACACAAAGGTTTATTCCTACTGTGGTTATGTCTTTTTAATCATTTTACCTTTTTAAAGAAAAAAACATTTACCACAGTAAATGAGATGGAAGTAAGTAGGAACAATAATGACAGAAATATAGCATACATTTAAAAAAACAAAGAGTTAAAAAGGAGCAAATATAAAACTCAGACTTTTAAATTCAGTTTTTAAACACAAAGGTTTATTCCTACTGTGGTTATGTCTTTTTAATCATTTTACCTTTTTAAAGAAAAAAACATTTACCACAGTAAATGAGATGGAAGTAAGTAGGAACAATAATGACAGAAATATAGCATACATTTAAAAAAACAAAGAGTTAAAAAGGAGCAAATATAAAACTCAGACTTTTAAATTCAGTTTTAAAACAGTAGTATACATTCTCAAAAAGACTAAACTTTTAAAACATTAATCTAAAAATAGACAAAACTATTAATATAGATTATGCTTAATAGATAACTCATTACCCTTAGCATTTCAGAAATTATTTCACATTGCAAATTTAATACACCAAAAAATTATAGATATGTGCCAAGTAGGAAACTATTTCTCAATAAAACTAAAATAATGAACTATTCCATATTGTAGAGTAAAACAATTATCCAGTTCTACTCTCTTGTTATAAGGTCTACAAATAAAGTATTAAGAATATACGTAAACTTCTTTGGGCTCTATGTAAGTAACTCACAAATCTGTCAGTATTAACCCCTTTCTTAAAAAATATCATACAATAGAAATCTATGAAATATGTCTTTATTCCCTTTTTTTTACCTTATATAATAAAATCACCTTATAGTCCATTTTTCTAAGTATTTTCACATGTATTATCTCCTTGGATTTTTAGGACCCTTGCAGACAGACAGAATAGGTATCATTTTCATTTTACATTCTTTAATTTTTTATTTCTTGAATATAGCTATTAAGTGCCTAGTATCATGCTAAGTAAAACTGATACAGTCCTTATCCATATGGTTTATAATACAGAGGCAAAGCTATAAACAAGAAAATATCTAATCAGAAATTACAGTAAGTGCTATGAAGTAAACCGGGTGTTGTGATAAAGAAAACAAGGGAAACCTCCAAAAAGTAATATTTGAGATGTGAAATATGAGGTGGAATGAATAGATCAAGTTAGAAGTAGAACATGAGTCTAGAGAAGACAGAAGGAAAAATGTATTAGAAGGCCATAAGATGAGGAAGAATTTGAGGTATTACTTCAATTAGATGTTATCAATTTCAAATCACTTTTGTGTTAAGTATTAAGTCATTCGGCAAAAATTTCTTAAAGCACTATCAAAATTAAAAAATCTTATAAACACAATAGACATTTTTACTTAATTTGTGCAGCAAAATCTTAGAAGAAAGAATGCCTTCGGAGTCCTATAGAAGAACTGAGTTCAAATTCTAGGTGTGCCACTTACTAACTCTAGAAATTTAGGCAAGTTAACATCTCTGAGCCTCAGTTTCCTCAATCTAATAAGATTTTTCTGAGGATTAAATGGTGTAACACACATAAAGCAGCTGATGCAAAACCTGGAATACAGAAGTTACACTACAAATGTTAGCTTCCTTCCCCTATCTTTGTATAATCGAAGCAGTAGTTCTCAAACTTTAGCTTATGTTAAAACACCTAAAGGGCTTGTTTAAAAAAAGGGTAGTTTGGCTCCACTCCCAGAGTTTCTGACTGAGGTCTTGGTAGGCTTGATTATGTAAATTTCTAGCAAGTTCCAAGGAGAAGTTGATGCTGGTGGTCTAGGAACTATACTTTTAAGAAACATTAATCTATTAATAATGAAACTAATGGCCTATATAATCTGGTAGCTTTTCCAGTAATATCAGGAATGAATACATCTTTTAACCAAACCTCCTGGGAATCAAATATACACAAAGACAGCTGAAGCTGAAGGTAATGAGTTACCATGTAGGGAGAGGCAATCCACTGCGGACCCTAAGAATCCCTACATGTTCTCGCTGAGTACACCAAGAATGCGAGGCTCTGTCTAGGCCATATCTCAGGGATGTGTTTGGAGCAAGCAACCTTGAGGGCTGAGATAATGTTTCACCCTGGAAAAGAGCAGGTTTGCTCCCACTTACCATACAAGTGGTAGATTCCCTAAGCTCAGTGTACCTCCCTTTTAATGTAATCAACGATGTGCAGAGATACATCATGGATAGGCCTTTAGTGTCATTCACCACAGGACGCAGGGACAGGTTTGCCCGATTTAGCAAATAAAAATACAAATAGAAATAAGTTTTTCCTATACAATACGTGGGACATACTTATACTAAAATGTTTTTTGATGTTTATCTGAAAGTTAAATTTAACTGGGCATTCTGTATTTTAACTGGCAATTCTACTCGAGGGCACCGGGAACAAATGCAAACACACGACTCTGGCTGCTTTTGCCGTAACATAGGCTCTGGAAGTTTTGTGTCTTCTGCCAGTATCCATGAAATTGTGACAGGCTAACTTGTCAACTTGTAAGTAAGATAAAAATTCCAGACTCTTCACAATTCTTGACAAACCTGAGCACTGAAACTAACCTAAATGAACCACTTGGAGCAAACTGAGTCACCTGAAGCCACCTCCCTAGTTTCATTAGCATCTTGCTCTACCACCTAACCTAATCAGAGACAGGCATTTTGTTCATGCTACCTGGCTTCCTGGGCAACAATTTACAAAGAAACCCAATTTCTTTTAAACAATATTCTTCACACATGAGTTTTCATGCTAAGATTTATAAGATGTCAAGCCTCCCTAAATTAATTTAAAAGATTAATCTCAATATAAATCTCGACAGGTTTTTCTTTAACTAGAAAAATAGTCTTCAAGTTCTTTGGGGAAAGTTAATAGATAAAAAAAACTAAACATTAAAATGAAGAAATGAATATGTACTAGGTGTAAATTTTTTCCTCTGTATTTGAATAGGTATTTGCAGAAGAATCTTATTTCCCACCTTACCTAGATTCACACACACACACACACACACACACACACA
>NW_012148875.1:1790304-1799528 GCF_000956105.1 Propithecus coquereli | reverse complement strand
CAAAAAAAAAAATGGAACTACACATACTTAGTCTTCCCTGTAGAGTTTGGAAGGCCCATAAAAGGAAGAGTTTTGTACAGTATATGATGACAGAATGGTGGTTTCTAGGAATGATGAATTGGAATGAAGTGCTGGGGTGAGAGAGAAAGTGTTCTTTGGGGACCAGTAATTTAAACTTGTTTCACTGTTGAGATACATAGCATGGACTTAGAAACACATCAAAAAATAATGTCATTACCAGCAACCACACCATCATTAGAGATGAGATATTTGACGTATTTGCTTAAATATCAGGTCCTTATATATTCATTGAGGTACATCAGCAAAATCATATTAGGTCTTTATTTAAAATGTTCTTATTCCATTCCTACAGAATTTCCTCTATTATTATCTAGCAATATTCATCTGAACCTGAGACTACTGCTCTTCTTAAAATTTTCACTTACCTCTTAGTTCTGGCATCATGAGTTTCTAAGAAATGTCTTTGTGACTCATGTTTAGAATGATGATCAGCAGCTAATGCGATATCAACGGTAATGAGTCCTAAATTGGCTGACCCAGCTTCAAGCCAATAGGCCCTTCGCAGCACTGCCGGCTGAAGTCCAACTCTGCAATTATTTAATTGCTCAATGTACTGTCTCACTTGAAAATCCTGAATTGCAGCACTGATTCCTTCCCCAACCGATTGATTATGGAGATTACAGTTTGCAACCCGAATTGCGCCCATCTAAAGTTAAATGAAGAAAATGAAACAAAACTGTAATTTCTGTATGTTTAGGTAGCTTAGCCTAAGCTACAGAATACGTGATCATTTCAAACAGATTAAAACACAGGCAGAAAAAGAATAGAAAAAAAAAAGAAATAGAAAAGGAAAAAATGGAAAATTGAAAAATTAAATGCAGTAACAGAATAAAAAGACGTTCAATAAAAAAAAAAAAAAAAAGGAAAAGGAAAACGAGAAGTAATGAAATCACAGAAACTTCACAAGCCTTGATTTTAAACTGCAACCCATAAAACAGAGTGGCAAACAAATGTTTTCAGGAGCCAGGAAGGAAACACAAATGTATTAATACAAAACCTAAAGATATTTAAAACCAAATCTTTTAAAACTACTACCAGTTTACATCCCTGCCATAAAAGCAATCTACCAGTTTATATCCCTGCCATAAAACAATGTTTTAATAATTCAGTTAGAGTAAAAAAGTCATGAAAGTATGCTTTAAAAAATACAATACTGGAAGAAAACATGGATGAGTAAAACGTAGAAAGCTGTCTTTTAAAATTTTTGGGTAGTTTATGAGATAAAACATAAATGTGTATTGTATTTCAAGAAATGGAGGTTTGGTTTAGTAAAAAGGAAAAAGAACTATACTGGCCTAGAAAAACACTTACCTTGATATTTGTAGCACAACCATGCTCCACAATATAAATATCAGCTCCATCTACTGCTAAACGAGTCATTGTATATTTCAGATCATCTGAAGTTGGACAAGGCCCAGGAATACAACTCAACTAAAATAAAAAAGGATTATAAATTTAATTCATCACCAAAAACTCATTATTTTGCTAACTAAATAAATTTTCTTATTTAAATAAAAAAAATTTGGTTATATGTGTATTTTTAAAAAATCAATTTCATTCTTTTATAATAAATGAAATCAGCAGTTAAAGTGTTATCAGTTAGAAAACTAATAAGAAAGCACGTACCATTTTCATTCAAAAGGGGCAAGCAGCAAGTCTAATTGACAGAATACATATATAACTTGTTACTGAAACTCACAAAGAATAAAGTAAACTGATAAGAAAACTATGTCACAGGTTTATAAGAATTATATAAGAGTTTACAGTTGTAAGATTTTCTTATGAGTACCACACACATGTGCAATTGTTTTCAC
The DNA here is from genome assembly GCF_000956105.1 of Propithecus coquereli. Classification (NCBI taxonomy): domain Eukaryota; kingdom Metazoa; phylum Chordata; class Mammalia; order Primates; family Indriidae; genus Propithecus; species Propithecus coquereli. Next base: position 1,797,633 of record NW_012148875.1, on the reverse strand, counting down.
ACATACCCACAAATATTAATATAACTGTAAACGTTATGATGATATCCAATCTACACAGATTTAATTTTATTTATAAAACATATATTTGGTAATGTTTAGGTTGGAAGAAAATGTACATATCACCTACTTCAATGGATTTCTTGAGGAAATGGCAGCCCTGAGTAAATTACTGGCCCAACAGCATGTAAATGCTCATTAGTGGCACAGTCAGAACTAGACACAGGTGTCTTGCAATATAGTCAATGTTTTATACTGATATATTTCCTCCAGGCAAAAACAGATCTTATCAGATTAAAGTGACAGGAGATCAGTGGTTGCCTAAGTGGAAGCTGACTACAAAGCTACACAAAGGACTTTTCTAGGGGGATAGAAATGTTCTGTCTTCACTGGTGGTATTGATCACATAGGTATATACAGCGTTTGTCAAAACTCAAACTGTAGGCCGGGCGCGGTGGCTCACGCCTGTAATCCTAGCTCTCTGGGAGGCCGAGGCGGGCGGATTGTTTGAGCTCAGGAGTTCGAAACCACTACTAAAATTAGAAAGAAATTAATTGGACAACTAAAAATATATAGAAAAAATTAGCCGGGCATGGTGGCTCATGCCTGTAGTCCCAGCTACTCGGGAGGCTGAGGCAGGAGGATCGCTTGAGCCCAGGAGTTTGAGGTTGCTGTGAGCTAGGATGATGCCACGGCACTCTAGCCCGGGCAACACAGTGAGACTCTGTCTCAAAAAAAAAAACAAAAAAACTCAAACTGTACAACTTAAAAAGGGTGAATTTACTGTATGTAAATTATGCCTCAATAAAGTTTATTTTAAAAAATTGTAATGCAACATAAAAGCTTTGAGTTTAAAAAAAAAAGATGAAGAAGGGGGAGGCATCTAAGAGCACGTGAGGGTTACCCATAAGAATCTAACTGCCTGACATATATGACTAAGAAACTAATTCTGGGGAGCCTGGCAATGTGTTTATAACAAGGAAAAAATAATTTTATCACCAATTATAGCTGTTTCCTTTATTGTCAATAAATAAGCACAGGTAACACATTTTATTTTTAGACATAAAATTAAAAGCAAGATTAGTTACTTTCAATTCACAGTAATATAATAGCAAACAAATATAGTTTGTATAGTAAAAGAACAACAACAACAAAAAAAGGAAAGACACATACAGGAAAGAACTAGAAAGAAAAACTAAGCTGTTAACAAAAGTTATGTCTGTGTTGTAGAGTAAGTTATTTTTCCTTTTTGAAACTACCAAGTTTTCCAAGATTTCTGAAACAAGATACTTCCAGAATTGGGGGAAAAATGTGTTCTTCATGGCTATGTACATTTGATTTAAGCTGACATCTCAATCTTTCATTTCTAAAAAATGCATAAATGTTTATAATACTGCTGATGTATATTTAACATACCTTGGATTCACAGAACCGACGATCAATTCCATGCTGACATATTATTACTGACTTTGGTCTTTCCAGTTCATACTCCCGACATACCACATGAAAAACAAATGTCTGTCCCCACTCCAAGAGGCATGCCAGCTACAGATATGAGTGACAGGTTGACATATTGTTAGCATTCTAAACAAGCATTCAGAGTTTAAAAGCTTATGAAGAATATTAACATGGCTTGAAAGAACCTAAATGATGCTTTAAAACTGCTGCTAAATAATCCACTTGTTAGCCAATGATTTTTCTACCTTCGCATCATTTATAAGTTTGTGTTACTTTTGATTTGTGAATGACAAAATGCATTGTCAAAATGAAAACTCATTTCAACTGAAAATTTTCATTTCCGCAACTTTGAAAGCAAATAATTTTATTCAAGGTTATATCTTTCCTCTTATATAGCTAACTAAATTCCTCCACATAGAAAAGCACCTAAAATTCTCTATATAATAATAAACCAAACTTTGTTGTGAAATTTTTGAGTATCTAATTATCATATAAGCTGTAATTTTTGAAAAACTAGGTATTTTGAAGATTAAAGTACTTTTGTTTATGTAAAGCTTAATATATTCTTCAAATCTTGAATTTAAAAAAAAACTTAATTTTATAATTTATTAGAGTTCTTAAAAATAAAAACATTGAGGGATAGGTATACAAGACATTATCCCTCCAAAGAAGCATACAATTTAAACTTTTGGAAAACAAATTTCACTTTGAAAACATGCGAAAAATGGAATAAACATAAAAGCACCTATGGATTCATGCACCACACAGAAAACAGTGATACCAAGATTCTATGCAGAAGAAAGAAATGTTTCATTTTATAAGGGCAGTTTATAAATATATGAGATTCTAGCAGTCTTTAGAATAAAGGAATTGTGTCCAGTCTTGCAGAATCAGCATGGCTTTATTCCCTTGTTAGGAAACAAGCTGCTTTGTTATATGCTTAAGTTTTTACTTGTATACTTAGGGACAGGTAATGGGAGATAATAAGGAGAGGACTTACTACAAGGCCAGTGAGCAATTATTTCTTTTTATCCATTTTTATACATTTCATTGTACATTTATTTTCACCCATTTTCATACTAATCGTTATACAAATATTATATTGAGATGTCCATTCATCTCTATAATATCCCTTTTCAATTCCATCCATTTTCCTACAATATTAGTTTTTGCTGTCCTCTGATAATTTCTTCCAGGTATACAAGGTATCTGGATTCTTTATTTACCTTCTTGTTGCTACTACCTAATCTAAATTATTTGTTTCATATTGATTCTGTAATTTTTTGTCAAAATTGAGTATGTACATTTCTATCACATTCCAGTCTTCCGAAATGCCGAAGTAAGCAATGATAATATAATAAATACACGACTCGACGGGTGAAATGTTACAATAATATGGCAATTCAACTAAACCTCAAGGGTCAGTTAGAACTAAACAATCCTTAAGGCCTCTGAGCCTTCTAAGGATTGTATGGAACAGGGGGTTCAGGGGGAATTTATCCAAAAGGATCACACTCTTCGCACTCTAGACCAGATTTACTTACCAGTAAATTCACTTTTATTTTTTTAAAGTAGCCTCCACATCTCTAAATAGCAGGTATAAATCACGTTATCTTGCTTTAGGACATGACAAGGAAAAAACTGTGCTACCCAATTATTAGCATCATTAAGGGCTACTTTTAAATTCAACTTAAGAAATATACAAGAAAGCAAAGTTCTTAGAAAATTATTCCACATACTAGAAAAAGAAGATTATTCCAACAGTGGAGGGCCAACTAATATAATTTTAATAATACATTAACTTGATTTCTAGAACAGTTCTTTTCCCAAAGAAAGTCTTGAATTCTTGTAAGTATTATAAAGAACTACATAACAGTACACCCATCAATTATATGAGGTTCAGAAAAGTAAAACTACTCTGATTCATCTATAGCTAAGAAAATTCCGAAGTGCAAGAATGACTTCCATCACAATGTCATAAGTGGAAAGGCAATGAACATTCAAACATGCATACAAATTATTCTTGGGAAGGCAGGTAAAGAAAGGAAAGAGAAAGTCAGTCAGGAGATCGTACTCTGAAAATCATACCTGTGGTGTTGTGACCTTAGCTGTAAGGCTTCCAGCCTGCACATCAATTAGCCATGCATATTCTAAGGAATCGCTTCCTAAAGGAAGACCTTCTGCTGAGAACATAGCATGTGCTCTCAGCTGGAGACCTGACAAATTGATGTGACCTTCCCTGAGAACTTCATCCACAGGGGGTCGCTGCTGAAAACAATAACAATTAGACTGTAAGAAGCACAAGAAAATCACATTATAATTTCTAGTTACTTATCTCCCTCCTCCAGATGAATAATAAAATCATGCTCTCTGGAAAATAAGACTTCAGAATCCACAAGCTCCTAACACAACCCTGGGCCCACAGAAGGGTATATCCAAAAACATTAAGCTTCTTTAGTGACAATATCTATGAGAGCCCAACTACAATGCAAGATAGCTAGATCCTAAAAAGTATACAGATCTCTAATTGGTAACTACCTCTACGAATAAAAAGAAACTATGGTAGCACTCTGACAGGGAACATGAAAGGCCAATCTTTTTGTAGGAAAGCTGGGAATCATGAGATTACAATATCAAAAAGAAAAAAGAGGAACAAAGATCCTCATATGACCATAAAATGAAGAACTGGGGGGTGGGGGGTGAGGGAGTCAACATCTACATAGATTCTGAGGACTATGTAAATAAAAGAAGGATAGTTTTCTCTTACAGAGAATAATTAAACACTCACTACTAAAAAGCAGCATACATTTCAAAGAGAAAATTTCTAACACATACTCAGAGAAATAAAGGGTATGGAACACTAGTTCCACAGAACATTAAGAATATAGCATCAAATAAGTTTGGAAATGCCCTACCCATCAGTAGGGCAACCAATTTCTGTTGAATCTACCTCCCAATCTCTCACAAATGCACTGACTTTCTTCCATCTTCACTGCTGTCATCCTGGTCCAAACAGCATTACATCTTGTGAGGACCATTGCAAGGCTTCCCAGCGTTTACTTTTTACATTTCTGCTTCATACTCTACCAACAACCACAGAGATCTTTTAAAAATGCAAATCTAATCATGTTCTTCCCTCTAGAACCATTACATGCTACCAAAAGCACTGTCTATTTCTCCTTGCAGCGCTTTTTACACTTGAATTTATCTTAACTTTCATTTCCTCAATATTTAATTTCTCCACCAGGTTCATTAGGGTAAGGACCATTTCTGTCTTGTTCACCAAGTATCTCACTGCACCTAACAGAGTGACCACAAAAAGTAAATGGTGCTAACTAGACAGATTTCTTTACAGCAAGTGCTCTCAGAGCCTCCAATATGTAAGTATCCACTAAGACAGTTCACAGATATTTCCCAACCTAATATTACTATGGCAGTCCTCTTCATGTGTAGGCCCTCTCACAGGCTTAGTGTTCCCTGCTTTCAACTCATCTTTGGACAAATATTCTTTATTTTTGAGGATAAGGGCTGAATCTCATTTATAAGGAGCTTTTAAAAAGAAATTTCAAGTAGTGACAACAATAATAGTTCTAGAAACTCTTTTGATACATTTTTTTATTGTCATCCAAGCTGTGTGACTTTATATAAAATCACCTAACTGTTCCAAGCATTAGTTCCCTTACCCTTTATCAGAGGGAATTGGAAAGCATGGTCAATAAAGTTCTCTTCTGGCACTGAGATTCAATAATTCTCAGTATAAAATTTTTTATGATTTTTTTTTAGTTCAAAAATACATGTGGATCTTGGCCTGTCCTCCTAAGATGAAGCCTACATAGCACACCAATAAGGATTATAATCTTAAGTTTTATTATGGTTTGTATCATGTTGTGGGTTGAATTGTGTCCCCCAAAAAGGTATGTTCAAGTTCGAAGCCCTGGAATCTGTGAATGTGATCTTTTTTGGAAATAGAGTTTTTGCAGATATTATATAATCAAGTTACGATGGCGTTACAATGAATTAGGGTGGGCCCTAATCCAACGCGACTGGCATCCTTATAAAAAGAGAAAAACTGGGACACGCAGACACACAAAGAATGGCATTGAAGATGGAGGCAGCAATTTGAGCAATGTATCTGCAAGCCAAAAAACACGGATTGCTGGCAACCACCAGAAACTAGGAAGAAGCAAGGAAGAATCTTCCCCTACAGCCTTCAGAGAGCAAGTAGCCCTGCTAACACCTTGATTTAGAACTTTGAGCTTCCAGAACTGTGAGAGAATAAATTTCTGTTAAGCTACCCAGTATATGGTACTTTGCTACAGCACTCCTATGAAACTAATACATAAGATGACCACAAAGTAAAAAGCGTATGGTTTCATAAGTTGGACACAGTAATCCATCCTTCACCTTAGATTTTTCACCCTGAAGCCCTGAGTTAAGACTAATGCTACCAGGAATAAGTAGCTACAGGTGTTTGACCCAGATGTGAGCCTTGTGAGTAGTCACAGTATGAAGCCTCCTACCATATAAGAACATTAGATAGTACAGAGACAAAGAAAAAATTGGGGGGAAATAGTCATATCAACACTATAAAATGTAAGCAAGTTAAGTAAATAAGCAAATTTCAAGAGGATATATACCCTGTCTTTGGGGTAAATTATGCAGTGCTAATCATCTAGGAAACAAAATATCACCAGACTCCTACTATCACTTTGATATCTCCACCCCATGAACTTCTTTTCTAATCCCCAAATAAATCTTACTTTATAATTCAGTCTCTCTAGAAGTTTGCCATACCTCTTTAATAAGGGTTAATGTGAACCTTCATAATGAGCTCAATAAAATGTTTTTTATGTCTGGTAAAGCCTTTTGAAAGTATAATGATTAAAATAAAAGTTGAAGTTCGACCAGGTAATTATAGGAAACCAGGGACATTCATCTAAGACTCTCAGAACTCACCCATAAGAAGAGCTTTTCCCTTTTACTTTTATCAATTTTCTCAATAGACTGAAAAAAGGAGATGAGTTCCCCCTCCACACACCTGCCTCCCAGAATAAAAAAACAACCAATTCTAATGACCCACTAATTACAGAGAGAAGGACAAGTGTTATTTTTAAGATTTCTATGGCAAGTTAAAGTGTTATGCAAATAAAATCTTTGTGATGACAGAATAGTTCCGTATCTCCATTTTGGTGGTGGTTACATGAACCTACACATGTGATAAAATGACCCAGAATTATGAACACACATTGTACCAAAGTCAATTTCTTTGTTTTGATATCATACTATAATTATGTAAAATATTTATACCAAAGGGACAACTAGGTGAAGGGTGCACACAGGATCTTTCTATACTATCTTTGCAACTTCCTGCGAATCCATATATATCTCCAAACAAAAGTTTAAAACAGCAAACATACTCTGTGTCAAAACAAAAACAATGTCACACTCATATTAAGTTTTAGCTATTACTATCTTAGCTATGCCAAATATACATATATGAAAAATAAAAGTCTATGGAGAAAAATATAATCAGCTATGGCAAAAGACTGAAAAGAGAGTATGCTATTTTAAATAAGATAATCAGTTACTACTATAACCCATAATAAATGATCATCCATTGATGACTTTGAGTGTCAGATACATCTTCCTGGTTATAATTTTACTCTGCTTTGTATTAAAATCCATTTATATTAGGTGGGTGCAAAAGTAATTGCAGTTTTAGCATTGTTGAAATTTGCTGTTTGATATTGGAATACATTCTAAAATAAATGTGGTTATGTTATACATCATTTTAATGTGCATTTCTCACTTTATTTTTTTTGCTAATGACTTATTACTTGCTGTTTATTTTATATTTATTTTAGACTATGGAAA
>NW_012148875.1:1788704-1790254 GCF_000956105.1 Propithecus coquereli | reverse complement strand
AAATCCAGATGGATTCAAGTTTTATGTTACTTTAAAAAGGAAAAGAAAAAAAGAAGAAAATACAGTTGCTCTTTGATTACTAGCAAAAGAAGGGTTTTCTCAACTGCAAGGAATCATAAAGGGAAAGATTGACATATTTAAACACATAAATTTAAAATCTGTATATGAGAATAAAAACAAAATTAAAAAAGGAAACAAACTGCAAAATACTAGCAATAGGAATCACAAAAAGGGTGATAATCTATAAAGAGCTTTTAAAAATTGGTAAGAAAAACACAAGACCCCAATAAATAAATGTACATAGAATACAAACAGGCAATTCACAAATGAGGAAATCAAAACAGCTAATAAATATATTTTTTAAAGTATTAATCTCAGAAAGAAATAAATGTAAAATAAAATAGAAATACCACTTTTCTGTTATCATAAAATGCTTAACAGTTAGCAAAGGTATGGTGAGACAAGCACTGTCCTAAAAAGCCACTGTGGATATAAACTGAAGTAATATTTCTGGGAAATTTGGGAATGTGTATCAGAAGTCTCAATTTTTAACCCATTCATACTTCCTTCTAGGAAACTATTTAAAGGAAATAAGGAAATAGCCAGAAAGTGTTGAAAAAGATTTTACATGTGAAAATGTTCCTCTATTATTTATAATGGGAAATTTAGAAACTAAATATTTAAAATAAGGGGAATGGCTAAGTAAAGCATGGTATATTTTTTTGATGGTATATTAAAAGAAACTTTATAAAACCATCAATCATGAGGGCAAACGCTTAGGATATAAGTTTAATACAAAAATGCAGAATTTAAAAGTGTAAATACAGGATGATTTCAAGTGTAAAACGACACAGCAAAAATCCTGGAAAGAAGTATCACAAAATTCCGTGTGTTGGGGTTATGGTCATTACTGTCCTTTGTTTCTTAATAGTTTGTTATATTTTTAGAATAAGCATGTACTAACTATATAATGGGGGAGATGGGGATGGAAAAAATCATTCTGTTATTTAAAAAAGAAGTGATTCAGCAAGAGGCTCTGGCAACTTTTTAAAAGACAGATAAAATCATTTCTTAAAGACCAATGGAGTTTGTTTTTCCATCTTGTGACACTTCACTTAGAAGAATGGGCTCCAACTCCATCCAGGATAATATAAGTATCACAAGAATAGAAAAACAAACACCACATGTACTCACCATTAAATTGGTACTAACTGATCAACACTAATGTGTACATATGGGAGGTAACATTCATAGGGTGTTGGGCAGGTGGGAGGGGGAGGGTGGATTGAGTAAATCTACACCTAACAGATCCAGTGGGCATTGTCTGGGGTTATGGGCATGCTTGTTGGGCAGTGCAAAGGCAATTCATGTTAACCAAAGCATTTGTAACCCTGTAATACTCCAAAATAAAAAAAAATTTTTTTTCAAAGTACATGTTATTGTCAACTATATCTTGATAAAGCTATAAAAAGTAAAACAAGGCCGGGTGCGGTGGCTCATGCCTGTAATCCTAGCACTCCGGGAGGCCGAGGCAGGTGGATCGCTCAAGG
>NW_012148875.1:1761210-1776649 GCF_000956105.1 Propithecus coquereli | reverse complement strand
TACTTGCTGTTTATTTTATATTTATTTTAGACTATGGAAATGATGTTAGACAAAAAGCAAATCTGAGCAATTTTCTTATTTGAGTTAAAAATGGGTCGTAATGCAGAAACTCCTTAATACAGTTAAATTAAAAGTCTCTAAGGAGCTATTTATTCCAAGCACAGAAGCTAACGCATTATTTTGACTCCATAAATATGAATAGGAAATTTCTTAAGTCTCTATTACATCTCACTTTCACATTACCTGATAGTTATCACTGACAAACACATTCAGCGGTGACAGGATAAGTTGTAGCATGGTCTCCCTAAATCCTTTTTTCATTTCAAAACATAGTCTTTCCAAGAAAGCTGTAGGGCATTCAGGACCATCAGTAGTTCCATGCTACAGTCAAACAAAATACCATAATCAAGATACAGGAAAAGTGAAGAGTAAGGAAGTATATGAAACTAAAAATTACATTTATCATGATTAAGAGAATTTCATTTTTCAAAAGGAAAAACAGTGCTTACTGACAAAAATAACTACTCTGTACCCCAGTATGGACATTAGCTGCACTAAGCCACCAGAGGTGACTCTTCTCTGTATAACGCTAGGTACGTGACATGGAGTCAGTATGCAGCCCAGCGCTCTAGGGTCACTACTTCTCAACCAGTCTGGCCCTGCTCCAAAGTCCCTCGGTTCTTGGAGCAATATCATCTCATTCCAGGTCAGCCCCAATAGGTCCAAGAGGCATTGTTAGAGGCATCCAGGGTACTGTGCTGGATCCAAACCACACAATTCAACCTCTAGGGTCAAGCCTGAAACTTTTCTGTAACAGGTCAACCATAAGGCCCCAAACTGGTCTGGGGTCTGGAAATAAAAAGCTAAGAAAATATAAAGTCCTCAAATATCCATCAGGCTAATTATAAATGCGACAACTCAATGTCATGACACAACATCCTGGTAGTTACACAGAACAGCAAAGAAGGAGCTAAAGTGAAAGAAGAAAAATAGAAAGTAAAACCATCGATAATCAATTAATCATATTATGAAGAAAAATAAGTTAGAATTAAAACAGTGAAAGAGCATAAAAGTTTTTTAATCTGAATTTCTTTTCTAAGTGTATACTGTATCATGCACACACACACACACACACACACACACACACACACACAGTTTCCTGTGCTAGGTGGATATCATAATATATTCCAGATTATTTTGATATGTAAACACTTACAACAGGAAGACGCCCATGAACTTTGTACAAATTAACAAGTACAGTAATATCCCAAGGACGCAAGGTAAGTGGATGAATTGACTTGGCTGAACTTTCATTTTCCTTTTTGTCATTTTCCATTCCAACAGCAGTCCACCCAGAGCTGGATGATGTTGACAATGACAGAACAGGACTTGAAATAACCTCTTCAAAATCCATATACATGTCATCTTCTCCAAAGTAGTTTTCCTATAAATATTAAGAAAAAACACACTGCTATCAAGAGATATGTAATAGGTTTTCACCATGAGTACTAAATTTGTAAACTATGCATTTCCCTAACCTATTGTATTTAATAAATAGTATCAGGTCTATTTCCTTAAAATAAAATAAAAATTACATATATATTTAAGGCATACACATAGCTGCTTAGCAAATAAATATTCTGTAGCAAAAAACACGAAATGTTATAGAAGTTTGTAATAAAGCTTCACACCACCCCAATTACAGCAAAAACTTATACGTTAGGTCCTCAAAGAGACCTTTAATGGTTTGTATGTTTCAACAGTTTTCAATCTTTGCCTCTGAGAGTTTTGATGCAATACTGAGGGACGGTCTTTGGGGAAAGCAGATCAATTCATAGAAAATCAATTTGGCCAAATCCAGTTAGGTAAATACTATAATTCGCATATTCCTGTTGTAATATTTATCAGGACTGTTTTAACAGCTTTAATAAAAATATTCAATTTTGGTTATTAATGAGATAAAAGCACGTGCTATGAACAGTTATGAAAAAAATTTCCTTTTAATGGTTCAGCCTGTTTTTTAATGCAAAAGTATTTCAACTGTTAATATTCTAATTTCTTTTGCATCAGAATTTAAATTTATTTTTAATTTAAATTTTTCTGCCTTCCTTTGATTCGGAATTTAAATTTTACCTATTTGATCTCTCAGTAGTAAACAAAAGTTGTTAAATATTCCTGTTAATGTTACTATCTGTTAAATATTTGAACCAAGTATTCTGGTAAATGCTGCAGTTTGGTTACTGACAAATTTATTTCTGGCTAAGTTTATGAACATCAGGCCATAATATCTTTTCATAGGAAGGGATGTTGAAGGGTTTAAAGCCACGCTGTTAATTAGTGGGAGGACTAATATTAAAATCCCAAATCTACAGACTCACAAAACCAGTGCTTTTCCTTCTATTCTCTACTGCAGTCTACCTCTAAATATTAATAATACAGATGCAACATGAAACTTGCTTGAAATCTTCATAACTGTCCTTATTATCCTGAATCCACAAACAAATTTAAATACAAATATAAAGGTAAATAAATACATAAATAAATAAATGCTAAATGCCAACATTAAATTTTTAAAACTAAACACATGTTACACTGCTGGTGGGACTGCAAATTAGTGCAACCTCTGTGGAAAAGAATTTGGAGATACCTCAGAGAGCTAAAAATAGAAATACCATTCAATCCAGCAATAGCACTATTAGGCATCTACCCAAAAGAGCACAAAACATTCTATGATAAAGACATCTGCACCCAAATGTTTATGGCAGCACAATTCACTATTGCAAGGATGTGGAAACAACCCAAGTGCCCGTCAATCCATGAGTGGATTATTAAAATTTGGTGTATGTTTACAATGGAATATTACTCAATCATAAGAAACGACAGTGATCTAGAACCTCTTATGCTTTCCTGTATTAAACTTAAGCCCATTATCCAAAGTGAGACACCACAAGAGCGGAAGAATGGGCTCCACTTGTACTCGCCATCAAATTGGTACTAACTGATCAACACTAGGGTGATCACATGGCAGAAATACTCTCCAGGGATTAGGGGGATGGGGGAGGAGGTAAATCCACAATTAAAGGACACGGGGAGCACTGTAGGGGGAAAGGGCATGCCTCTAACCCTCACTAGGGTGAGGCAAAGACATAAAGTGTAACCATAATGTTTGTACCCTCACAATACCCTGAAATAAAAAAAAAAAAACAAAAAAACAAAACTAAACACATGGTCATTAGACTGGTTGAAATAAACACAAAAGAGGCCCTCCTATGAGCCACAAGGTGACAGCAGCAGGTAACATACAAAGCAAAACCCATCAGACTAACTGCAGACTTCTTAACTGAAACCTTAGAAGCCAGAATAGACTGGGGCTCCATTCTTAGTCTTCTCAAACAGAATAATGCCCCGCCTAGAATTTTGCACCTGAAAAACTAAGTTTCATTTATGAGGGGGAAATAAAGTCTTTCTCAGACAAGCAAACACTGAGGGAATTTGTCAAAACAAGACCTGCCCTGCAGGAAGTACTCAGAACAGCATTACACACAGATCAGCACAACAGACACTCACCAGTGTAAAATCATCCAAAAGCTAAAGGTCAAAGGCTGGATACTACAATGGCTCAAGACATAAAACTAAGCAACAAAGTTCTACTCAACATGATAAACAAAAATTCACACCATTTATCAATTCCTCCAATAAATGTGAATGGCTTGACTGCCTACTGAAGAGACATAGGTTGCCTGAATGGATAAATACACGCAAGCCAAGAATTTGCTGTCTTCAGGAAACACATCTAATGCATAAAGACTCAATTAGACTCAAAGGTGAAGGGATGGAAAAAAATATTCCATGCAAATGGAAACCAAAACAGAGCTGGTGGAGCAGTTCTCATATCCGATAATTTAGTCTTCAAATCAATTCTACATATCTATGCACTGAACACAGGAGCGCCCAGATTCATAAAGCAATTCCTACTTGAACTAAACAAAATGATAAACAGCAGCACCACAATAGCCAGGGACTTCAACACTTCAACACGCCTCTGACAGAACAGGACAGATCCTCCAAACAGAAAATAAACAAAGAAACAATGGACTTAAACAAAACTCTAGAACAAATGGGCCCGACTGACATTTATAGAACATTCTACCCAAAAACCACTGAATATACGTTTTTCTCATGAGCTCATGGGACATTCTCTAAGACTGACCATATCCTAAGCCACAAAGCATGTCTCAACAAATTTAAAAAAATAGAAATTATACCATGCATCTTCTCAGACGACAGTGGAATAAAATGAGAAATCAACTCCAACAGAAACTCTCATCTCTACACAAAGTCATGGAAACTAAACAACCTTCTGCTGAACGATGATTACATTAAGGAGGAAATTAACATGGAAACCAATTTTTTAGATGAAGCTACAAACAAATCTTTGTTCATTATTTATAATAAAATTTTCCTGTTTTTAATGGGTTCGCTTGCAATATACTTTTCCTGGTATCAATTATTCTCAGATAACAAGTACTTCTATTGCTGCATTAATTAAAATGTATTAAAATTTGTACATATCTATCCTTCTAGCTATTCCTCTAGCTTATCTAATTGAAAATAGACGCTATATCATCTTTATCTCCAGCAGCTAGCACCATTTCTAGATATAATAAATGCTGAAAAAAAATGCTGAACTGAAAAGTACTATTTTTAATACACAGTTTTGTCATTGAGTCTAGCACCCCAAGTCCCATCACCATACATAATACATCCTCAACCCTTCAAATCATCCAACTATCTATTTCAAATGGTCTCAATTTTTAATTAACTGCTTTGCCTATGTTTAAATGTGTAAGTTCTTTTTAAAGTCATACCTTTATACACAAAAAGGCATTCAATAGAGGTCCATAGAGAGTTATCTGAGAATCTGGGGAAAGTTCCATTTCTACATGAAGTTTATCTGGTGGAAGTTCTGAAGGATCAATAGGTGGGCGTGAAGAAGTAGAGGGAGAAGAAACAACTCTGTCTGATGTTTTCTGTGTTGGCCTTAATACAGATAGCATTGTTTCTTCCATTTCTGACACTGGAATAAATTGAGCGAAAGAAAACATTAATGTTTGAGAGGGGGAGCAAATGACTTCTTAGATGTTCTTCAAGGAAGTATTCACTAAAAAATTTTATCTTGCAAATAAGAAATCAATTAATCCTTACATAAATGTATAAAGTGAAAGCAGACCAGAAAGATCAATAATTAAGAAAGCAAAGAATAGACTTCATAAATATGGAGAGATATGCATAAATCAGACTGCATAGAATGAGTGAAAAGTTCCTGTTAACATAAGTAACACTCTCATTGAGTCCCTGCAATATAAATTTGGGTCACAACTAAACCTTAACTCTACTTGGGCATTTAAACAACAAAGTTGTTTTCACATAAATAGCTATTCAAATACAGTGTGACATTATCAAGTCACCATACACATAAACAACTGCAGAAACTGTTCTTTGAAACTTAACTTACCGGAAAAATACCAAAAAAAAAATCATTTGATTCTAATTCCTTTTAAGACAAAGGTAATAAGGTAAATTACCTTCAGGAAACTATAAATTATATGATAGTTGTTTAATGCATTAGAGAAACTAACATTTCACAAAATCAGGCACCTTAAATTTATAGATTCACATACACCTTGTTTCATATTGAAGCTTTTAGTTTGACAGAACTTGAGAAAACCACCTACCTTCTCTGAGCATATTTTCTCAACTCTAAGATGAGAATAATATCTATCTCAGAGAGCTGTTGTAAGAATTAAATGAGATAAAAGAAACCAGGAAACTGCTTGGCCCAGCATTGATACATAGTAAATGCTCAAAAGTTAGCTATAATTATTCCAAAATACTTAAAAGATTGTAGGTTTATATTATGTCATAAGAATAAATGCATTTCTAAAAATTTATTTCCTTCTTTGTGTCTTTGTGTCTTTGTCTTCAAACAGCAGTTGTTTGAAAGTACGTATTATATAAAAAAACTTACATGACTGTTTCAGCTGTTCATCTGCTTTTTGTGGATAAATTGGATGCCATGTATAATCAATTGTAAGCATGACACTCGGGACAGTCCAGCATTCAACCCAACCAGCCCTGTGAAGAATAAAAAACCAAGTTTCTAGTCAGACACTTATTCCTATAATCGTATACAGATACAAGTTACAGATAATAAAATTAGTTTTTGAAAGAACAATAATTTATCCACTCATAAACACAAAACACTTAGGTCACTAATTTTATGTACTCACTTTTCCTGGGTAATGTTGCGCCATTTTGGTTTAACTGTTTTCTGGCCACTTTGACACTCAGCAGGAATACCAGCATCATGAATCATCTTATTTGGGTGGCAATTCTTTACCAGCATAAATAAGGAATATTTACTAGGGTGGCAATCTGGTAGAAACAAATGAAGATCAACATCTTCTCCCTAAAAAATAATTTATAATGATCCAAAGTAATAAAATTGATGCATAAATATGTTAGGTTACTATTTACAGCCAAACCTATCTACACCAACCTTGAAAATAAATTTAAGAAAAAATAAGCAAATTTTAAATAGTAGATTTTACATTGAATAGTCAGTTAAGTAACTGGAGTAAGATGTTACATTGACTAAAACTAAATGTGGATTGAAAAATAAAGGAAAAAAAATCAGGAAAAGAAACAGCATAGTTTTCACATAGCAGTGAAAAGATTATCTTCCATGGGTATCCATGGAAATTTTATATGAAAGTCAATTTAAAAAAAATTGACTATAAGTTCAGGTGGAATGTTTTCTGTATTTTTATTAATTTCTAAAATAGTATTGTTTCCTTTGATTCTAGTAAGTCTTGTTTCCTCAACTGGCTTTTAATAATTCAGAATTGGCATATCAAAGGATCTTCATTTGCTTTCATTTTTTTCCTTATAGGTCTTCTATTCTTTGTTCATCTTGATGCCTAAGGTAGCATAGTAGAGTTAAAAGAATGGAGCCCTAAGGTCTACTGTTCAGCAATTTACTGGCTACATGACAAGTTACATAAACTCTGTTCCTCAGTTTTCTAATCTATAAACAGAATTCTAACTACCTCAAGAAGGTTGTTCTGAGAATTAAATGAATTGCTACACAGAAAGCACACAGAACAGTGTCTATCTAGCACACAAAAATTGTTTAATAGGTGTTATCTGCTCCTATTATTGTTGCTGTTTTACCACCATAACCATTAATACTACAATTACTACTGATTGCCCATACCCTACAATTAGGTGTTCCGTGGAATTTTGAGCTTAGAAGTACATAAGAGCTGGCTTTCAGAGGAAAAAAAAAAAAAAGGATGTTTGTGGTTATTCGTTGAATCCTACATATAGGAATCCTACATATATTCCTACATATAGGAAAGTGTAAAATTAGTTCATAGACGTAGTACACATTAGAGCTAGAAAGGGTTCTTAACATATAGACCAGCTACAGAGATCAGAAATAAGCTCTAAGAAAATAATCAGCTCGGGAATTTTTTTGTAATTGCCCAATTTCGTAGGGGTAGTTAATTACACAGCAGAAACAACAAGAACTTTGGGACACTAAAGCTAGTGAACACTGGAACAAAGAAAAAATACCTTTGGGTGGCAATGGGCTAGCCAAAGAAGAGTAAAGATAAGCTTTGGGAAATCAAACTTAATACTAATAAACCTTGTGGAATAAACAATACATCCAATTATACATACTCTTAAAGAAAACCTGGTATTACATGTAGCTGGAACAAAGTCCGTAAAAGGCAAAGAAAAATCAATGTTTAATGTCTCCCCACAGGCAGCCAGATATACTACAAAAAAAAGAAGAAGAAAAAGTAAATTAACTTTAATGCCAGTAAAGTTTAAATCATAACATTACCTAGAATGCACATCTACACAAAATTAAATTGAAGGCAACATGTTTAGTCCAATAAATCTGAAATAGTCCTCTGAGAGTCTCACAAGATAATGAGGAAAAAAATCACTACTAGCATCTATTAAAATTATAAAATCAATACTAATTTTCTTTGTTGGTATTTGTTTTAATGAGACTACTTAAACTAATTTTTAAAAATTTCTTACCATTTTCCTGTTGTTTAGTGGAACAGTCAATCCAATTATGTTGATTAGCAGCCCATATCATTTCAAATTGATGAAACATGATTTTAAAATTCCATGTATATGGAACGAATGAAAAAATGTCTGGAGCACTATCACTAGACCAGTCTTGAATTAAATCTAAAATTGTTGGGGTAGGGGAGAGAAAGTAAAGTTAACTGAAATTCAGAAAACAAAATACATAGATTTTAGTATCCATCAGGAATTAATTTTTCTTTTGTAAATAAAAAATTTTATACTGAAATATTTAAAGATGATTAAGATGTAGTTAAATAATTTGACAGTAAACAGATGCTTACCATAGTTCCAAATCCAAAAAAATTATATATTTAATGTATCTGTTATTTTTTTGTGTGAAATTTAAGAAGACAAAGAGAAAAAAAATCACCTGATATTCTACCACATAAATAACCAAGATTGTAGATACATTTCCCCCTGGTTATTTTTCTATTTAGACTTTGATACTATCCCGTATGTACATGTTTTATGTGTTGCTTTTTTCATTGAACTCAAATATAATATTTTTCCATGCTATTTTGTACATATTTACATAAATTTTGTATAACAGTTCATTAAAGAGATTGCCAGGATTTACTTAACTATTTTATTTCCTTTTTTTCCACACTAACAAGGATACCTAACCATTTGCTAGAGTTGGATACGTAGACTCTTTCCAAATTTTTATGTTATATGTAATATTACCATGTACTGTATATTTTTGTACAAGATATTTTACATGTTCAGGATTACTATATCAGTAGAGATTCCTGAAGCAGAATTTTGTGTTCAAATTTAGGAATTTTTTCAAGGCTATTATGAATTACAAAATTGCTTTCCAGGAGAGCTGAATCTATTTACACTCCAACCAGAAATGTATGCTTGCTTATTTACTTCATTGTACCCTCTCCTGCATTGTATTTCTTTCTACCTATGTCTCTGGTTTTTGCTTTGTTTTGATATTTAATAAATTAAAAATAGTATCTTTCACTGAATTTTCTTTTTAAGTGTGCCCATCACCCAGGCAGTGTACATTGTACAGGTTAGGTATGGTTTCACCCATCCTCACTTCTCCCCTCCCACCTGCATAATTTCCATTGAGTTTTACTTCCATCTGTGCATGTGAGTGCTGACCGGTTAGTTCCAACTTAATAGTGAGTACATGTGGCAGTTGTTTTTACATTCATGTGATACTTCTCTTAGGAGGATGGTCTCCAGTTCCATCCAGATTGTTACAAAAGGTATTAATTCATTTTTTATGGCTGAGTACTACTCCATGGTATACATATACCACATTTTATTGATCCATTCATGAATTGATGGGCACCTGGCTTGATTCCACATCTTTGCAATTGTGCACTGTGCTGCAATGAACATTCTAGAACAAGTGTCTTTTTCAGAAAATGACTTTTTTTTCTTTTGGGTAACATCCAGTAGTGGGATCGTGGGATCAAATGGTGGGTCTACTTTTAGTTCTTTGGGACTCTCCATACTATTTTCCATAGAAGTTGCACTAGTCTGTAATGCCACCAACAGTGTATGAGTATTACTTTCTCTCCACAGCCACACCAGCATCTATTGTTTTGGGGCATTTTGATAAAAGCCATTCTCACTGGGGTTAGTGATATCTCATTGTGGTTTTGATTTGCATTTCTCTGATGATTAGTGATACTGAGCATTTTTTCAAATATCTATTGGCCATTAATGAGTATATCTTCATTTGAAAAACTTCTGTTCATGTCTTCTGCCCACTTTTTAATTGGGTTGTTTGATATTTTCTTGCTGATTTGCTTGAGTTCTTTGTAGATTCTGGTTATCAGCCCTTTATTACATAAACAGTATTGAATATTTTCTCCCATTCTGCAGGTTGTCTATTTGCTCTGCTGATTCTTTCCTTGGCTGTGCAGAAGCTTTTTAACTTAATCAAGTCCCATTTATTTATTTTTGTTGCTGCTGAGATTGCCCTTGGGGTCTTCTTCATAAATTCTTTGCCTAGGTCTTTATCTAGAAGTTTCTCCAACATTTTCTTCTAGAATTCTTATAGTTTGATGCCTTAGGTTTAAGTCTGTTATTCATCTTGAATTAATTTAAGTGAGTGGTGAGAGACATAGATCCTGTTTCAATCTTCTACATGTGGCTATGCAATTTTCCCAGCACCATTTACTGAATAGGCATTCTTTTCCCCAATGTATGTCTCCTTTGTCAAAGATCAGATGGCAATACCTGGGATGATTTTATATCTGGGCTTCCTGTTCTGTTCCATTGGTCTATGGCTCTATTTTTGTGCCAGTACCATGCTGCTTTGGTTACTATGGCCTTGTAGTATAGCTCAAAGTCTGGTAAAGTGAGGCCTCCAGATTTGTTTCTTTTGCTTAAGGTTGCTTTGGCTATTGAGGCTCTTTGCTGGTTCCAAACAAAGCAGAGGATTATTTTTTCTAGACCTACAAAAAATGGCATTGATATTTTGATGGGGATTGCATTGAATCTATAAATCACTTTGGGATACACGAACATTTTAACAATGTTGATTCTGCGAACCCATAAGCGTGATGTTCTTCCATTTGTTTGCATCATCTACAATTTCCTTCCTTAGTAATTAATAACTCTCTTTGTAGAGATTGTTCGCCTCCTTGTGTAAATACATTCCTAGGTATTTTATTTTCTTTGTAGCTACTGTAAAAGGAATTGAGTCTTTGATTTGATTCTCGGCTTGACTGTTAGTGTATAGGAATGCTACTGATTTGTGTACATTGATTTTGAAACCTCAGCCTTTGCTGAATTTATTTATCAATTCTAGGAGTCTCTTCTCTTGGTGGAATCATTGGGGTTTTCTAGATATAAGATCATATCATCAACAAAGAGCGATAATTTGACCTCCTCTTTACCCATTTGTATACCCTTAATTTTCTTCTCTTGCCTGATTGCTAAGGCTAGGACTTTCAGCACTATGTTGAACAGAAGTAGTGACAGTGGGCATCCTTGTTTTGTTCCTGTTCTGAGTGGCAATGCTTTCAATTTTCCCCCATTCAGTATTATGTTGGCTGTGGGTTTGTCATATGTGGCTTTTACGATTTTGAGATATGTTCCATCTATGCCTATTCTGTTAAGAGTTCTTATCATAAAAAGGTGCTGAATATTGGCAAATGCATTTTCTGCATGTATTAAGATGATCATATGATCTTTGTTTTGCTTCTGTTTATGTGATAAATTACATTTATAGATTTACATACGGTGAACCATCCTTGCATCCCTGGGATGAAGCCCACTTGGTCGTGGTGGACTATTTTTTTTTGAAGTGATACTGAATACACACTGTTAAGTTTTAGCTATTATTTTTTTCCATAAATTTCAAGTGAGAAGCGCTCAATCAATGCTCAGCTTCACCAGCAAAAGCTTAACTTGCCAGGAACTCTTAAAATTTCTATTACTGGGACACTGACTCAAATCTTGAAGTTTACAACTCTAGGAAAGCAGAAGCACTATATCTAGTCCCCAAGAGAAGGCTCCCAGTCAAACAAGAAAACAAATCCTAAAAACTTGTGATTGAACATATTGCAGTAAAAGGCATTTTAAAAGGCCAAAACTCTAGCAATAGCAAAATTAGGGTAGAAAATTTTTCCCTATTTCAATAAGATAACTGAAGCTTAAACAGTGAAGTAATTTAGCCAACACTGTACTAGCAGTATTACCAGGATAGGACTATGCATGCATACCTTAATCACCACTATACCCCCAAATATCTAATAATACTCAGCACAGACTAGATGCTTATAAATGACTGTTGCACAGATGGATGGATGGATAACTGTAGCAAGCAGTCAAGCAAAGATTAGGTTTCTGTCGAGGTAGCCACTGACACTGGCAAATCAGATAAACTCTATGGGGCTAAACTTTTTAGAGGAAGGCTCAATAAACGCCACTTATTTTTATGTAGTAACATTTATGCTATTCACAGATTAACAATACAAGTTCTTACATCCACAAAATATGCACAGCTATCACAATATGCTGCAAGAAATGAAGGAATTTTTTTCCAACTAGTGATAGCACCAATCAACTATCCATGCCAACAGAAAAGATTAAATAGGAACTCCAAATATAAAAATAACATTTAGCTATCTGAATATAGTGTTGTGGATTACAATAATCAAAACAAAATAATGAAGCCATGTAGATGCCTAATTCAGGAAGAGAGAGGAATTGATTCATCATCCCCATCTTACCCCCACTAGACTGATACTGGCCTAAATTGAATTCTTTCATTTCCTTCTAAGTCCAATTTGGGGCTTATATTTTCCTTGTTTGGCTTAGTACAGAAAATGCCTATCTACAAATTTTCTCTTTCATATCCTCATCCCGAAATGAAGCATAAGAGTAAGAAAGTATAAATTATGTCATCAAATACTTTGTTGAATTTAAAAGCAAAATTTATTGAATATACATAAGTTCACTGTGATAAACCTCACTACATTTATATTCATTAAAAAATTACCTGTAAAGAAGTTCTTCTGTGCAAAGATGAAGTGGTAGGTGGCTTTATAAACCTCTAATTCACACTGCCATGTCTGTGGCATGTTCCATATCCGGGGGTAGCTGGCATTGATATGGAACTTGAAAAACAAATGTTAAGTAACAATGTTAGAGCTTAAAATATGACATTGTGTGAACAGCATTAGAAATGAAGTCACACACACTGATGAGTAATTAAAACTTATTTTCCTACTGAGCTGAACAGAAGGTCTCTTTGAGATTTCAGTATGTGGCTAAAGGTCAATATCCATGGCTACATCCAGCTCCTTGAAATATTAAGCCACAATGTAGTCAGAAGACTTTGAGAACAACAAATTAGGCTACAGTTTTGACACTGCACTCCAGCTAAACTAATGGAGTAACAACCAACATCCCCAATTTCTCCTTAAGCCTCATCTGTTAGGTGAGAGGCTCAGGATAAGGGAAGACAGATTGCAATGTATACTGTCACACAAAGTGACATTAGTATTTCTGAAAAGCTTGGCATTTCTGCAAAGGCAAAAGCTGCCTACCCAAGAATAGCACTGTTGTACAGCACTATTTATCAGCAATAGCTCAAGAATTCACTAAAATGCTGAATATGCCAGTTTAATGGTATGTAATAATAATGGTATGTAATAATATCATTATTATATACCATGTATTTATGGTATTCTATGTATTCTTGGTAATTGAAAAATTTTCCTAATTTTCATATGCGTCATGTGTAAGATGCTTAAGACAAGTAATTAAGGACCTTATGGCACCATCTTATATAACAGAATCTTCTCTAAATATCAACCATTCTACACAGTGGCTTTGTTATTATTATTGTTGCTGTCCCTGATTAAAAAAATAATAATCTGCCTGATTATTACTGAGTCCTCAATCTGCGATTTCAATCATGGGCATTTCCATATTGTTTCTGTTTCAAATATGGAGCAATCCAAGGTATCAATACGATTTTCTTTCTTTTACCTTATTCATCATGTTAAAGGCACAATAAATCACATTATTTAAGCCCTGAGAAAGAATCCAATGGGGCTGGAAAACATAGAGTAAAGAATTATCTTTTATCTTAGAAGAGATTTAGTCTAGCTATATAGCAAAGTTTAAAAACAACTGTTTTTTTTGTTTGTTTGTTTCACCATATTATGGGGGTACAGATGTTTAGGTTATATATGTTGCCCTTGCCCCCCTTCCCCCCCAAGACCGAGCTTCAAGCACGTCCATCCCTCAGATGGTGCGCATCACACTCTTTGTGTATGCATATATCCGTCCCCTCTTCCCCCCTCCCCCCTCCCCAACATCCAATAGATGTTATTCTTATATGTGCACTTATGTATTGATCAGTTAATACCAATTTGATGGTGAGTACATGTGGTGCTTGTTTTTGCATTCTTGGGATACTTCACTTAGTAGAATGCGTTCCAGCTCTATCCAGGAGAATACAAGAGGTGCTATATCACCATTGTTTCTTAAAGCTGAAGAGTACTCAGCTTTACCATATACTCAGTATATGGTATACATATACCACATTTTATTAATCTACTCATGTATTGATGGACACTTGGGTTGTTTCCACATCTTTGCAATTGTGAATTGTGCTGCTATAAACATTCGGGTGCAGGTGTCTTTTTCATAGAGTGTCTTTTGTTCTTTGGGGTAGATGCCCAGTAATGGGATTGCTGGATCAAATGGTAGTTCTATTTGTATCTCTTTAAGGTATCTCCATATTGCTTTCCACAGAGGTTGCACTAGTTTGCAGTCCCACCAGCAGTGTATGAGTGTTCCTATCTCTCCGCATCCACGCCAACATTTATTGTTTTGGGACTTTAAAAACAACTTCTTAAAGGCCAAAAACATATGTATCATTGCCTTTTATTCACTTACCCCACACTAGAAGTAGAGAGCAACAGAGAGATGCCAAAGGGAGTCTATACACTGGGAATGCGCTCCTCTTCCCAAATGTAGGGTCAAGAGCACTTACTAGTCCTTGAACTAGAGGATGGACCATTTGATGATTTCATGGTTATTTAAATTTTACATTAGAAAATTAAAACCAGATTTGTATTTCATACAAGTATGCTTATCATTATATTCTACACACTTACTGCTAACATTTCTGCTTCTAAAAGGGTCCGATATTGCATGCTGGTAGTGGCATCAACGTGTAAGAGCTGTCCTTTAATTGCAGGGGTGTAACCTAATAAATAAAAACATAAAAATTAAGAACCAGAAAAAAAATTACACAATTAAAAATCTTTGGACTGGAACCAACTCCTACCACCACCCAAAGAAGGAATCTTTGGAAAATGATCAGTCACTATTTAAATATACCTCAAAGACAGGGAGCTTGCTAATATAGTAAGTGATCCTTCTCATTTTGGATACCTCTGAAGGAAGAAAGTTCCAACTCCACATGACATCTATCCTGATTTTTCTTTCCCATACAAAACTACAAGTCTATTCTCTAAGTGATAGAGACACTTATTTAAGACAACTCCCACATCTTTTCTTCTTACACCGACTCAAGGGTACCGCTTTTCATCATTTTCAACCACTCCCTATATCATAACAGTTTCTAAACAATATCTAGCCCTCATGTAATGACAGTTTCCCAACAATATAGCCCATTCTCAACAAAAGCAGAAAAGTTTAGAGTATTACACTTCCCTTCCTGGTGAGGCCCCCTTCAACCAACACTACTTCTATGGTCATTATTACAGGGTAGTTCCACATGCATCCTGCTGTGGGCATTTTTTTTTCAAATACCTGAATC
>NW_012148875.1:1752333-1759220 GCF_000956105.1 Propithecus coquereli | reverse complement strand
TATTAATTTCTTTCCATTATTTGGCATTTAGTAAAAGTATGATGACAGTAACATACATATAATTATTTGGAGGGGGAAAAGCTCATAGAAAGGAATCTAAGTATAAGACTAATCATCAGAAAAAAACTCTGGAAAATAATGTTCAAATTTTAAACACTATTTTCTACTATATTATTACAATAATTACCCTATTTTTGGTAAACAGCAAGTCAATCGTAGCATCTGCAATAATATTCATTCGTAGTTCAAAAGCAAGGATCTGTCTTGGTCTCCCAGGCTGTGCAATTTCAGAAACTTTCAGAACTTGGTAATCAGGCGGAAAGAAAAACTTCCATAAACAATCTCTGTAGAAGGAAGTAGAAAGAATATACACATGTCATTCAAACAAAACTGCCTCTGATAAGGGACCAAAATCATTATTCTAACTTTATATTATCATTGCTATCTCATTTGACCACTAGACTATTTTCTTCAATGCTTTACACTTCCAGAAATCCATAGCTTTGAGGGCTTGATACACTACTATAAAATGAAACATAGCTAAGACCTAATTTGTACTATTCAAGTATACTAGGAGAAATTAAAGACTTTCTACAAGAATATCAATTGTCCAAATGGCAAACAAAAGAACTACGGAGGATAGCTTAATTAAAATCAACATTCTACCCTGACAAGTTACTTGACCTTCTGAGGAAACTTGACCTGCTTCCTCTTCTGGAACAGAGGAATAACAGAACTTGTCTCATAGAGTGATTCTGAGGATTAAATGACAGCACACATAGAAAAGATTTAACAGTGTACCACATGGAAGAAGTGGCTATTATTAATATTTCTACTATTTTCATAATCATAACTTTTAATCAATATTGTATTAATAAGAAGTTAAAGAGCAACAGATTTATAAAAAGTAAATAGGTATTTGGAGACTAAGGCTTTAACTTATTTGCTTCCCCTTATCATTTGAAAAAGATGAACAAACCTAAGAAATTTTCAATTCAGTCTTCTACGTGAGCCAACATTAGTACTATATAATGTTACTCATAGATTCAGAGAAGGTTCCAATTTGTGGCTTTTAAACAAGAAGGGCAGAGGAAGGAGTCAGCACTGACAGAAAATGCTTAGAATAAATAAGACTGGGAAAAATTATATGAACAGAAAAAAATTTGCAAACTGAGTCTCACAGACTGTAACTTACTATCATTAAATTAAACTGTATGAAATAAAAATAAAATTCTGCAAATGTTTTGACTATGACATGCAAATATATAAAATTAAGAATATTAAGGACAGAGAATCCAATACGATCATTAGATGATCATGGACTACAAGGGGGGTAGGTAGCAGGATATAACGTAAAGAGCAGTGGACTTGAAGGGCTGATTTGAATCCCAGCTCTTAATGCTACAGCTTCAGTACCTTGCCAAAATTATTGAACCTCTCTGCATCTCCATTTTATCACAAGTATAATGAGTTCACTACACCTATCCAATGTACCTCACTGGGTTAGGAGGATCAAATGAAATAACATAAATGAAAGCACTTTAAGTGAAAGCAATAAAATGGCAGACAACATCAGGAATGTTTGTATTATAATTATCTTCTAAAAATTAAGTTTCATTGTAATACAGTTACTATTTCAACTCTACCATGAAAACTCATAAAAAGAAAATATCAAGAAGGAAAAGCTGAATAATATCTTAAAGATTCAGACAATCACATAAAGTTAGTAGAGCATCAAAATCTATAAGCTAAAATCATGCTGAGATTTTAAAAATCTGTAAGCTAAAAATCTGTAATGCTATGTCAGCAATCAGTAACACCTTACGATGCTGAGTGAACCATCCAATAACAAAACAGCTGAGATTTCTGCCTATATTTCTTATAGGAATAGATGGCTGCTAACAAAACTGACCTTACTACTCATTGCTGATTGCAGTTCGTATCTGTGCAGAAACTCAATATGGGGAAGGAGAAAAGGAAATGACTATATCAGACCATTTGTACATGTAAGTGAGGAGACAAATATTACTTAGTGAAGTAAAAACATTTGAAAAATAAATTTCTTTGCTTTTTTTTTTTAATAAACCTGAGTGGGTTTTTGGAAGTCCAAATTAAGAAATGTATTGCTATTCTCTCCTGGCAGAAGAATCTAAGGAAGGGAGTTGTTAAAGCAAATTTCTGTTTCACATTAACTGCAATGTTGTGTCTCTATATAACACAAAGACTGCTCCCAAAGTAAATATGACTATATAAGAATTTTAGTTTGGGTTTTTGTGTAAATATACCCTAATACTTTTGAAAAATATATTAAAAATTGAATATAGTTTAAGAAGAATTACACTTTATACAAGTGCTAAAAATGTGAAAATACTGGATAGAAAGAGGCAAGATAGCTGACTAGAGACAGCACTTCCCGGACAGTCCTAGCTGGATGGTGGAACTGAGGAGAGATGAGAGCAGTTGGCTGGGCTGTAGATCACCAGGAGAGACAACAGAGGTGTCTGAGGATCCCACCGAGAAGGGCTACGAAGATGAGGAAAAGGAAGAAAGAAAGGAGAGGACAGTGTCCACACAGAACAAATCCAGAGAAGGCCAGGGCCAAGTGAAAGGGTAAGAGTGTTCCCCACCCCCCAATGTGGGTGACTTCGGCAAGCAGCAGGACACAGAGCTCTCACCCAGCCAGAGAGTGCCACCGGGGGCAAGAGAGCCGGCTTTCTTATGCCTGGATGTTTCCCCATCTGCATCTCCGCCATTCCTGGTACCCCAAAAAGCAATTATGGCTTGAGCCAGCTTATAGCCATGGCCCTCCCCGCCTCGGCGACAGCAATCGCGAGAGTATTCAGCACTGAGAGAACTGTTTCTCCCCATGCTGCTGACCCGTAGGATCTTGCCTTGACGGCTTGGTCAGGTGGGCCAGACCCGTGCCCCCCAGACACAAGAGTGGTGCAAGGAAACTGCAGCTCCTTCCCCCAGTAGCAACTGGGTGAGTGCTTGGTGCTGAAAGGCCTGTATCTGCACAGCATGGGATCGCCCATTAGAGGCTTCGACAGTGGGGCTGGACCAGTGCCTCCTAGACAGGAGAGCAGTACGGGGAGACAGACCGTGGCCCCTCCTCACATAGCAACCGTGAGTGCTCTGTGCTGAGAGGCTTGTTTCTCTGAGGCAGGGGCATGTGCCTAGCTATGACTGCCGCTGAGAGCGGAGACCCAGGCCAGTGTGTCAGACATATGGACCGTGAGTTCAAGAGCCGGTTTTGGGCAGCAAGGGAACACGAGCACTCAGACTAATCTGAGGGGAGAGGGCTGTTGAGTTCCAGGGAGCAAATAGGGAGAGAGTTCGCCTCACCCCTGCAGAAAAACTGGGCAAGTGGACAGAGATCAAAAGAGCCTGGCCTGGGGCCTCTGCAATCACACAAATAGGCCCCCTCCCCCAGGGACAGCCCTCCTGATTTGGAGAGATTGCTCTAAACCCCATATCAGTGGCTCCCCCTAGCATCTGGATAAGCAACATCTGAGCCCCACTGAGGCTTAGCAAAGCTCCTCAGGCTTTCATATTCTAGCCGGGATCTGTCTTGCTCCTCCCCCCAGGTCAGCGGGAGTAGGGACCAAGCAACCCCCTGGGAGCTATAGCGTCCTCCTAAAGCTTGGGGCATTTGTGCACACCACCTGGGGAACCAGAGCATACCACAGGCATAAAAGATTACCTCAGCAGCTGGCTCCTTCACGCAAACTATACTCAATGACGGGGGAACAACCGCATAAACATAGTGCCTTCCAACTCAAGCAATTAGGGAGTAGGGGATTCATACCCACAAGTACAATCCACCAGCTTGAAGATTAAGGTGGGGGACCAAACTCACTACATTCCATTGGGAAGAGGTGAAGACAACAGGTCAGAGGTAACCTGAGAGGTTCATCAAACCTGCTAAAACACCCCAAAGGCAACTCAGGACCACCACTCCTCTCTCCAGCACAGTTAGGGATCAAGCTCTGGGGACTTGGAGACAGGGCCACAAGCCAGTCCTAGCACGCTCAGCTCTCGATTAAGAGGACTGATGAGAAGGAATCAGTGAAAGAACTTCAGAAACACGAAAAATAAGAGTGAAAGGCACCCCAAAAAGAAATTGATAACCCTTTACCAATCGATATCAACCTAAAAGAGACAGTTAAAATCACAGATGAAGAATTTCAAATATAGATTGTAAGAAATCTCAGTGAAATACAAGAGAAATAGAAAAACCCAACATGAAGAAGCCACAAAAAGAACGCAGGAAATGAATGAAAAATTTTCTAACGAAATCAAAGAATTAAAGAAAGAAAAATTCATCCGAGGAATTACAAAACACAATGGAAAGCCTTAAAAATAAGCTAGATCAGGCAGAAGAAAGAATCTCAGAGTTTGAAGATAACAACCTATGAGCTAAAGAAATCAAAGAGAAAGAACAGAGAAATAAGAGGAACAAACAAAGCCTACAAGAAACGTGGGATTATGTAAAAAGCCAAACACAAGAATCATAGGCATTCCTAAGGGCGAAGAAAATACACAAAGTTTGGATAATTTATTTGAGGGAATAGTTAAGGAAAATTTCCCTGACCTTGCTAGAAATCTAGATATCCAAGTACAAGAAGCACACAGGACTCCTGGGAGATTCATCCCAAAGAGACAATCACCATGATAAGTAGTCATTAGGCTAGCCAAAGTAAACATGAAAGAGGCACTCCTACAAGCAGTAAGGTGAAAATGGCAAGTAACTTACAAAGGAAAACCGATCAGACTAATTGCAGATTTCTCAATTGAAACCTTACAAGCTAGAAGGGACTAGGGTCCCATCCTCAGTCTTCTAAAATAGAACAATGGCCAGCCTACAATTTTTGTGTATCCCACAAAACTAAGTTTCTCATATAAGGCAAAAATAAAGACTTTCTCATACAAGCAATCACTGAGGGAATTTGCAAAGACCAGATCTGCCCTGCCTGAAGTGAGCAGACCTGCATTATACTCTGATCAACGCAATAGACACCCACCAGTGTAAAATCATCCAAAAGCTAAAGTTCAGAGCCCAGGTACCAGAATGGCTCAAGACATAAAACAAAGCAATAAGGGTTTACCTAACAGGAACAACAGAATGCATCCCACATATCAATTCTTTCGATAAATGTGAATGGCTTGAACTGCCCACTGAAGAGACATAGGCTGGATGAATGGATAAAAAAATACAAGCCAAGTAAGTATCTGTTGTCTCCAGGAAACACATCTAACCCGCAAGGAATCATTTAGACTCAAGGTGAAAGGATGAAAAACAATATTCCAAGCAAATGGAAACCAAAAGGAAGCTGGTGTAGCCATTCTCATATCAGATAATACAGAATTCAAATTAACAAAGGTAAAGACAGACAAAGATGGTCACTATATAATGGTAAAGGGAACAATTCAACAAGAATATTTAATAATTCTAAACATTTATGCACCTAACACAGGAGCACCCAGATTCATAAAGCAAATACTACTCAATGTAAACAAAATGATAAACAGCAGTGCCACAATAGCCAGGGACTGTAACTGGTTCTACGAGCAAGAAAATGTTTTCTCAATAATGTTTTTAGTTTCTTCATATTTCAAATGAGTTTTCAGTGTTCATGTTATGGCTGGGGCTGGCAGCTCTAAGTGGCCCTGGTGACTTAGCAGCTACAGTCTCAAATTAGGGAGAAAATAGAGAACTATCTAGTAAAATTTATTGACCAGAACTTTAGAACTTTCTGTTCTACTGATGCATTCTCTCCTGAGTTTCTTTCCCAGGAATGGTGGAACCTCCTACAAAACCTCACACCACCTATTTGTCTGGAGAAAACAAGATACTCAATACTCCACCACAGACTGTGCCCAAAGACACACTGAAACTGCACACAAAGCTGAAAGAACAACCAATATTAACCCTTAGTTCATTATAATACTAAAATCTCTGCCCTGGGAGGGACTTATCCGCCATTTTTTGATCATGGGACGTATGTACTAGCATGATTTCTCACTGCGCTTGCATGCCCTACACTCCACCCCAAACACACAATGATGCTCACACCCCTCATGCATAATTCATTTCACCTGCAGAAAAACCCCCTGACCATTTGTCGGAGAGGTGGATTTGAGGCAATTCATAAATTCCCCTTCCTTTTGACGCATCCACAGAAATAAATTCTTTCCTCTTTAACAATCCTCGCTGTCTCAGTAATTGGCTTTCTGTGCAGTGGTCAACACAGAACCTCTACTTGCCTCTAGTATAGAACTTCACAACACTCTTGTTTTATTCTCTCCCATTAAAACTGAGCTATTTATGTCTTTTATTTCTGAATTCCCAGAGCCCCAACAATCCCTGGTATATAATAGGGATTGGAAATCTTTGTTGATTAAATGCAAAAACAAAAAGAACCAATAAATATGCTGCTCATTCACCATCTTTTTAATGAATTAGCTCCTCCTTTGGAGCAATCTTGTTCGTAGTTTCTCCACACATAAGTTATTATTTGGATCAAAGTATTTAGTGATATCTTACTCTGCCATACTAGAAGAATTTGTAAAAAACAGTAAGCTAATTTTTAATAAAAGTTATAGTACTATCTCGATGCATTTGAAAGACTTATTAGAAATATAATTTACTCGATTACCTCTGCCTATCGGCCCATGGTCCATAATTAAAATCTGTTCCTTTACCACAAACTATATCCAGTCCCCAACATGGAGGCAAGTCTTGCAATTTACAATCCTCACTGCTTATTTCTCCTTCAATATTTTCTTCTGTTTCTTCTGGAACAAGTCCTGTATTCCAGAACACACAATATAAAGGCAGTTAGTCAACCACTAAGAAGTTTCCTTAGATCAGTAGTTCTAAAATT
>NW_012148875.1:1750221-1751992 GCF_000956105.1 Propithecus coquereli | reverse complement strand
AGACACACAGATAGAAAAGGGAAGAGTATTTTAGTAGCTTTTTCAGATAATTTTGGATATTCTTCTTCTTTGAGACTACACCAAAATTCAACAAGAGGCAGTTTCTTAAATGTCATTTCCAATGACCATATCACTGAACTTTTCATATATGTTACATTAAGATCTACCGGTCTCTCTTAGTATTTTGAATAAATCTTTATCCATGCATGGCTTTGTAACATCATGCATTGGTCATTTGAACAATTCGTTCAAATGAATTATGCAGGTTTTTTTTCCAACTGTTGACCAATTTTACTATTGAACATTTTAAAAATCACATTTATTGTATCACTAGTAGTCTCATCAGAAAAGCTGTTAATTATTGTGATGCTGTCAAGCTCACAGTGACAGATCCAAATTTTCCAAAATTCTAATTTTCACATGAAAGCTCAGAACTACAGTTTGTCTCTAATTACTCTTTGAAGTAACTGGTGCTGCATGAAAACAGCAAATAGCTCAGCTTATAACTCAACCACACAAGTGCTTTTTGTCAAGACACCAGAATACCTTGGTACGCAGCAGAAGTACTTTACGCATAACTTCCCATTTTGTCACACCAAATATAAAAAACACTTTATACAAGGGTCAATATTTGATAAAATTAATAATTGTTACGGTTAATCAAGGAAATTTTTGTTATACTGACATTTTTTGTTTTACTGTGAATGTGTGGCAGGAAAAAATATAATGACTACTAGTATAGTTAGGAGCCACTGCCTTCATTAGTGTTAAAACACCAGCAGTTTTACCCACCACTGCTTTTCTACCACGCGTGCAAATATCAACATGGTGAAAAGGCAAATAACATCTTAGTTTTACTTTCAAAATACTTTGACCTTGCAAACTACCTGAAAGGTATAAAAAGATCAGAAGTATGAAAAAAAAGCTAAAAATTCTATGTTTAGATACTTTTATAAAATGGAAGCCACCTTTTAAGCATTGTAACTAGCTGGATTTTAATCTTTAAACTTTAAGCCTCAAATCTAACATACTGTGATCTTTTTTTTTCCTAAGCTAAGATGAACTACCTGAACTAATGCCACATTCTGTAAAGGTTTTCATTCGTGGTCATTTGCATTGTGAATTTTTCAAGTATATCTGTGAAAATGAAATTTGAGGGAAAGATTACTATACTATTCTCTTTTAGTCTAACATACTAAAGTAATATTCAGGTTTTGAGAAATGATACAGATATTTTCAGGTAGACACTCTCATATCCACATTTAACATCTGCTGATGCTTATTCATATCCTATTATTAGATATCAGTATTTCATAGAAGAAACAGAATTGCAGCTATGAAACATACTTTCAAAAACACAATACCTGGCTCATCCATGTAGTAGTAGATGTCAACATCATTTGACTGCATGACCACAAAACCTTCTCCCATTAATCTTGGTGGTCTGTAAGAAGATGGGGGGAAAGCAAATTAAACACATCTCCAGAATATAAAATGTTCCATATCCTAGTTAATAGAATAGGTGAAAACAAAAAGGAAAGAAACTAAAAAAGCACATCATAAGTAGCATCTTGAAAAGGGAAAAAACATCTTTCACATAAATAATCATCTTACAAATTGTTTCATAGGGATATAGTATAATATATTATACTAACAAAATTGTACTAAAAATTGATCATTAAATTAGTTCAGGAAGAAAAATAATTTTGGTTTTATATTTTTCATTTTCAGTGCTAAGCAAGAGAAATCAATTTATTTTTTTCTCTTTAAA
>NW_012148875.1:1745023-1748241 GCF_000956105.1 Propithecus coquereli | reverse complement strand
TAAAAAGCCTTTAAAGTCTAACAAATTTGTCTTAAAATAGTATTGACATTAAAATAATTCTTTCACACTTTATAGAAATAGAAACTAAAAAACTCCACAAAATTTCTTTTCTTACATGAAAATTATATTTACAAAAATTAAAAGTTCTACATTAGTAATCCACCAAACAGTAATTGTAGTAGAATTTACTTACTGTGCTCACATTGACCTTTATGACTGGAATAAGTGATCTCCATGAAGATGTGGGGTCTTGAGATTCTGTTTTTACTTTAACTCTGACAAGAAAAAATAAAACTGAGATGAATAAAAAATTTAACTTCAACACCTGAGGACACACTTCCTCATAATAAACATTATTAATACCAGCTGTACCCTTCCAAATACATCTAGTGGCTACTCCAGTAAACAAAACAATGGTCATCTGAGGGAATACTAATATTCCTAAATATGTCTTTTGGAATGCACTCTATCATATCAATTTTTCAATGGACAAGCTATAATAACAAAACTATGTTTTTAGAATGACAAGTTTTAATGAGAAAACCATAAAAGTATGATATGCTGTCATTATCTATCATCACACTATTACATTACCACACATTTTACAAGACAAAGTTATTATTAAAACACAAATGATAAAGGTACAAGTCACTTTGATGTTTTCTACTGTTTTATGCACTTCTGAAAACAAGCCAGTTGATACCCTTCCTTCCTGCCCCCTATCGCCTTGAGCCAAATTAATTTCCTCTCAAAAAAATGAAAATGTTAGGCCAAAAGTAAGAAGATTGGCCATACACAAAGTACACAAATTTTAAGAAATGAAAATTTCACAGCAATTCACTAAATATTTCAGATAAAAAGCAAGGCATATCTCTTCAATAACCACATGCCTCCTAAAGCACACTTCTGAGGCTGTCTCCAATAAGGTGTACCTCACTACTTCTACTTACCCTTTTTTCTCCAAGGTTTCCTGACTCAGTATGATCACTACTACAGTTAGAAATTTAGATTCTTTTTTCTTCTTTTTTTATGGAATGGCTAAATCGAGCAATTAACATATACATTAACTCATACACTTATTTTTGTGTGGTGAACATACTTAAAATGTACTCTATTAGCAATTTTCAAGAAAGCAAGATATTGTTACTAACTAGAGTTGCCATGTTGTACAATAGACCTCTCATTCCTCCTGTCCAACTGAAATAATTCTAACTGAATAATTTGATATCCTTTGACCAACATCTTCCTAACCACCCCCCGCCATCCCTAGTCCATCGTAACCACCATTCTACTCTAATTCTATGAATTCAACTTTTTTTAGATTCCACATAAAAGTGAGAACATGTGGTATTTTCTTTCTGTGTCTGGCTTATTTTACTTTATTCATGTTGTTGTAAATGACAGAATTTCCTTCTTTTTTAAGGCTAAATAATATACTGTTGTGTATATATACCACATTTTCTTTACCCATTCATCTGTTGATGGGCACTTAGGTTGATTCCGTATCTTGGCTACTGTGAATAGTGCTGCAATGAATAAGGAGTGCAGATATCTCTTTGACATAATGATTTCATTTCCTTTGAATATATACTCAGTAGGATTGCTAGATCATACGGTAGTTCTATTTTTAATTTTTTGAGGAAACTCCATACTGTTTTTCATAATGGCTGTACTAATTAACATTCCCACCAACGGTACGTAAGGGTTCTCCTTTCTCTACATCTAACACTTGATAGTTCATCACTTCAATGTATTTCTATGCCAGCATTCTTTTCCCTCTTAGAAAGAGGTATCCTCTTCAACCTCTGCTTGCTTCCTTTGCCTCAAATCCTTCATCAATCAAAATGATTGGGCCTACCCTTCACATTAATAAGCACACACGAAGAACAAACCACTTCCTTGAATTACTAACTCCTAGAGTAAACATTTCAGTTTCATTTTTCTA
This sequence comes from Propithecus coquereli, assembly GCF_000956105.1. Classification (NCBI taxonomy): domain Eukaryota; kingdom Metazoa; phylum Chordata; class Mammalia; order Primates; family Indriidae; genus Propithecus; species Propithecus coquereli. The sequence continues at coordinate 1,746,296 of NW_012148875.1, read as the reverse complement.
TAAATCATGGGACTAAGGGAAGTGGGAAAAGGAATTTAAATTATGACCTACCATTTCCTCAGCACTTACTCCTAAGTCATTTCTATGTAAGCATTCTTCCTTACCACTCTACAAAAGTACTCTCCAAGGATCTCCTAATAGTCAAATCTAATTGCCTTAAGATTTGGTTTTCTTTGCATCCTATAATAAAGGACATTACTTTATCACTGCCTTCTTAAAACTTTTTCTTTGGTTTTTTGATAGTTATTCTTTTATCTTTTTGTCTGCTCATTCTCTCTTGCACTGTCACACTGACAACCATATATGCCAGAGATATGACATAGTGCATCACTACTTTTAGGGCAAACGAAACTTATTTTATTCCTTTTGTCTCTTGTAAAGTTTTTATAATTATTTTTTACTGAGTATATTTAAGGTGTACAACATGATGTTTTGATATACATATACATAGTGAAATGATTACTACAGTAAAGCAAATTAACATATTCATCACTTTCCATTGTTAATTATTTTTCTTTTTGGTGGTAAGAGCACCTAAAATCTACTATCTTAGCAAACTTTCAGTATCTAATGCAATGCAGTAATCCTCCCTTATCTCAGTTTCACTTTTCACAATTTCAATTACCCATGAGCAACCACAGTTCAAAAATATTAAATAAAAGATTCCAGAATAAACAAGTCATGTGTTTTAAATTGCATGACATTCTGAGTAGCCTGATAAAATCTCACACCAACTTGCTCCATACCATTCAAGACATGAATCATCCGCTTGTCCACCATATCCACGTATTATACACTACCACTCATTAGTCACTTAGTAGCCATCTCAGTTATCAGGTTGACTGTCATGATATCTTTCTATTTTACTATTATTTATTGTCAATCTCTTACGGTGCCTAATTTATAAATTAAACTTCATCATAGGTATATATGTATAGGAAAAAACAATAGTATATATAGGGTCTGGTACTATCTGCAGTTTCAGGTATCCACTGGGGGTCTTAGAACATATCCTCTGCAAATAAGGGGGGACTACTGTATTATTAACTATAGTATTCATGCTGTACATTAGATCTTTAGACCTATTCATCCTACACTGCAAGTTTTTACCCTTTGACCCACACTACATCATTTTTAAGCATGAAATACAGTCATCAAGGTCAAAATAGTTACTAAACTTTGGTAAATCACTTGATGAATGTTATCTAACCATTAAAAATATCGTTATCAACACTACAAAACATGTCAGAATGCTTATACTACTTATTAAGTT
>NW_012148875.1:1732775-1734258 GCF_000956105.1 Propithecus coquereli | reverse complement strand
TCATATTAAATAAAATGTCAAAACTAGAACATTTTTACAATATTGCAAAAATGTGTTTAAGAGGAGTCCTTTTTTATTTATTTATTTTGTCACCTGATAGACATGTCTTCTGTAATGTAATAGATTTCACGAACCATGACTTTTCCAGAAAGAACAGAGAAAGAGAAGGAACCTATTGTAGGAAAAAAACAAAACAGCAATTGTTTTAATATTTAGTAGAGCCCTTAAAGCTTAAAATAATCTTAGCATTTAATTTATTCAATAATTAAATTATCTCTTCCTGACATCCTTATTGCCTAATTTTCCATCATTCTTTCCCCAATATAACAAAAAAAAAAAAAGCTCATATGGACTGAGCTTCTAAATAACTATATGAGGACATTAGTTTAAGTAGCTGCTTCATATGGATAATTCCTTCATTTATGCACAGCAATTAAATAAATCCAAAGTAGTGACTAATTCACCACTTTCCTCCATTAATTTGGGTGACTACAAAAACTAGCCATTGCCTCAAATTAATACAAAGCTACTTACGTCTGAGAGAAGTTTTATTCTGTCCACTAAGAGGTATTTGACTATAAGGCAGGTTAGAATGGTTCTACCCAGTCACCTCTCCTCTGCTTTTTCTCACTGGTTTAGGGTTTTCCAAAGCACAGAGCTTCCTAATACACTCTCCTCTCTTTCTGCAAATCTCCCAGTTATAAGTAATATTATAACTTACTTATAAGTGGGTGGGAAATCTGACTATGGTATTTAAGAGGTGAGACCTTTGGAAAATAATTAGAATTAAATGAGGTCATGACGGTGGGGTATTAGTGGCTTTAAACAAGGAGAAAGAGATCTAAGCAAGCATGCTTAGCCCCCTCACCACAAAATGCCCTGTGCCAACTCAAGACTCTGCAGATAATCCTCACCAGCAAGAAGGCACTCTCTAGATGTGCCCCCTCAACCTTGGACTTCCCAGCCTCCAGAGCTATAAGAAATAAATTCCTTTTCTTTATAAATTAACTAGTCTCAGGTATTCAGTTACAGCAACAGAAAATGGACTAAGACAACATGTCAAGATTATGTGGAAAAAAAAAAAATTCAGTGTAACTCAAACTTACCAATATGGATATAGCCATGCTTGTATAATCTGTTAAGAACCAGTGTTAAAATGAGACCAACATTCCGAGAATTATAATATGTGAGGTAAATAATCCATCCACAGGACAAAATGGTAGCTGTTGGGAGAAAATATATTCAGAAATGACAGGATTTATTCCTATATGATAATCTGTCCTCAGTACTTGGAATTTTAAAACCAGAAGTTGATTATACTATACCCAACTTTCCTCCTTCTCTTCATTCATTATCCAGAAAACCATAAATTCCAATCAGATCAATTAGAGCAATGATTCAAGTATGTCTGCTTTCCTTTTTTCTGTTTCCTTTTTCACTGCTTTGCACTGTTTTAGTTACTAAACAATGTAAAGACATTCTT
>NW_012148875.1:1731777-1732725 GCF_000956105.1 Propithecus coquereli | reverse complement strand
AGCTATATAAAAAAAGAGGATTTTTGTTTCGGCTCCACTGTAATCTTGTTAACAATATAGCTTTTGTTAACTAAACATATAACGAAAAAAAGAGCAAATCATTTAACAAATAGATTGCAAGATTAATAGAAGCATGACACGTAGGGGAAAATATGCTCCTAAAGTAAATTCCTCTAAGGAACAAACTATATAGACCTTACAAATGAAATTAGAGATAGAAATATTGGGCCTGCTCAAAGTTGAGTGAATATGTCAAATGCCAGGATAGAAAAGGACTTGGCTCTCAGGTATAACTTTTAGCATGTCTTCAGTATGAGCAAGTAATGTCTTTATTTAAATGCCAGCTTTAAGACTTACACCCAAATAAAATATAAAAACTAATCAAGACTATTTCCTCCACAAATTTAACATTGGATAATAGTGTAGGCATGTGACTAAAATTTATAATTTATTCACATTTATGAAAATGCAATTCTCAATGCACTAATATATTGAATACCTAAGAACAATTTTTTCCCTTGGTAATGCTTATAGCAAGTGTTAAGAGGTATAAATGCTGGTTTAACAACTGATATTCAAAAATCACAAACTGGAGAAGGTTGATAACACACTGCCATTCTAAATCACAGATGAGAAACTGCAAAAGGCCTATTTTAACTCCCTCGGAATATTCTATCATATGATAAAACTTAGCCTCTGCTCAAACTTATCTAATGAATAATTCTAGCTGTTAGAATACTTTTTCCAGACATGAAATCTGCCTGTTATTTTAATTTCTAATACTAATCCATTCATGCCAGTCTCTTCAAGGAAGAGTATATCATGTATTACATAAGAAAGGGAAAATTATGCAGGGCAAGGGAATGATAGCAAAAAGAAACAACACTAAATAACAGTTGAGTCCATAAAAAAACTGATTTTCAACCAAGCAGTAATAAAATCACAATT
>NW_012148875.1:1730135-1731582 GCF_000956105.1 Propithecus coquereli | reverse complement strand
TAATTCAGGAGCATGATAATGGCTGGACTCTTGTAATTCACCTCAAAGGCTGTGAGAGAGCAGACCCAACTGTGTAGTCTGTGTATATGGTGGCTTGTAGCATATAAGTTTTTTCCAAAAGGAGGAAATATAAAATGTTTAGATTAAGAACTATAAAACTATAGGGTGTCCATAAAAAGTGGCTCACTCCCTATTGTTATACTATCCAATTTTTAAAATCCAGGTTAAAAAATAAGCACTAAGTCATGTCATTATAAGGCAGGCGAATGCTCCTCCCCCATTATGAAAATAAGTCTGCACTGGTGATATTTTTCTCCTGAACTTTTAGAAAAGAGGCAAGAAGAGTACTTTGGAGCTACCCTCCTCTCCTTTCCACATCTGTCTGACATAATCCCACTCACTGTCATTGTATGCATGCTGCTTAAGGAAACAGCCCTCCATGTACCATTCTGCCTCCTGACAGATGGGCAGAACTCTAAACATCATCAAACCATGACTCTATTGGAACCATACCAAGTGGTCCATATCAAAGTTAGAAATTTCGGGGATGGTTCTCAGTATTTTTCCTCAACCTACCTCACTGCTTCCTCCAGCCTTTAACTGTGGTTGTTTACATGTATCTGTTCCACCAAATAGGTTTAGGCAGCACCCATTTCCCTCTTATTTTTTAATTCCAGCTTATCACAATGATCAATAAAGTGAATGCCAAATAAATGTCTCTTAAATAAAAATTCTTATCCGAAACTACTTCATCTATGAAAGACTTAGGTAATTACTCTTGACTTCATGTATGTATTCTGGTGATGTACAATTCACTTTAAGGAGATGTAATATTTCATGACAAAATGAAGTAACTACTTCCCTCAAAAAAAAAAGTTATAAACAATTTAAGATTCTAGTCTGCAAGTCCACATTTCTAAGAAAATTCTAAAGGGGCAATGCCATTAGGCTTAGCTTTAAAACTTTCAGTTGCCTCTGAATATTGCAAATGTCTTCACTCCTCCCATAAGCTGCAATCAATATTTATGATAAGAATTTCCAAGGACCCATTTGGGCCATATTTGACAAGTCTGTTTTATAACATACAGAGCATAGATGGGAAGTTAGCAAATCTAGGTTTTTGTTCTGGCTCTACAAGTTACAATCACAGGCATTTTTGTTTCATCATCTGCAAAATGAGGGGTTTTGAAAGCATTAGTTATTTCCAAATTGATGAGAGGTTTTGAGAAGATCAATTGTTTCCAAACTCTGTGCCTTAGAATCCTGCGGTAAACACCATGGGGTAGGCGGTATTAGGTCAAACGGGCCTCCTCGACTTCCCAACCTCACCACCCCCACTACAGCTTCATCTGTTCACATGAACATCCTAAACACTAAAAATAATTTAGAATAAAATTTCCAACATAAATATACAAAAAGGGATATTTTTCTTTTAAATCATAAACCA
>NW_012148875.1:1727319-1728667 GCF_000956105.1 Propithecus coquereli | reverse complement strand
TTATATAAACAATAAGCCAAATATTGAAAGGGGGATGTTAGCTTACTAAAGGAAAATTTTAAAAGATATTCTGGCCAGACACAGTGGATCATGCCTGTAATCCCAGTACTCTGGAAGATCAAGGCAAGAGAACCACTTGAGGCCAGTTCAAGACCCTGGGTAACAGAGTAAGTTTCTCTCTCAAAAAAAAAAAAGATATTCCTTCATTTCTGTAAATGCTCTATCACCTCATACCCCAGAAAGAGGGACTTATAGTCTCTTTAATTTTTTACTTTTGATTTGGAAATAATTTTAGAATAGTATAGAAGTTGTCTCCTACAGTTTTAAGTGAGGTATAAGTGTTGCCAAACCTTAACATCACTCAATTAATTCAAAACTGAAATTCTATCTAAGTCACAAGTTTTAAGAAAAGCACAAAAATAGAGTAAGCTTTTCTTTCAAAGCTTACAGAATAAGAAACACTTGAAACATCATTTCTTATTATATTCAGATTTGTTTTCCCTTCTTAGAGTAAAATCATAGTTGCTAACACATGGTAAACAATTCCATAAACTTAGTATCTCTAATAAGGATCTAATGGACGAGGGCTATCAACAAACCTGAACCTTGTTGTATATAAGAAATGACCACCATAAACTCAATGACAGAAATGGTCAGGTAACTTAATGGTTCAATTTTCCATCCAGAAATGAAATGAGATTATTCATTTCTATAAATTGCTATTTGATAAACTTTTTACCAGTCTAATCCTTAGCTAAATTAATCCACTCATAAAAACATTTTAAAACATCAAATCACCAAGTATGCTTTACTGAAAAAAAATGCTTTTGATTTATGGCTTTATTTGAAGAAGCAAGTCATATTAAATAAAATGTCATAACCAGAACATTTTTACAATATTGCAAAAATGTGTTTAAGAGGAGTCCTTTTTTATTTATTTATTTTGTCACCTGATAGACATGTCTTCTGTAATGTAATAGATTTCACGAACCATGACTTTTCCAGAAAGAACAGAGAAAGAGAAGGAACCTATTGTAGGAAAAAAACAAAACAGCAATTGTTTTAATATTTAGTAGAGCCCTTAAAGCTTAAAATAATCTTAGCATTTAATTTATTCAATAATTAAATTATCTCTTCCTGACATCCTTATTGCCTAATTTTCCATCATTCTTTCCCCAATATAACAAAAAAAAAAAAAGCTCATATGGACTGAGCTTCTAAATAACTATATGAGGACATTAGTTTAAGTAGCTGCTTCATATGGATAATTCCTTCATTTATGCACAGCAATTAAATAAATCCAAAGTAGTGACTAATTCACCACTTTCCTCCATTAATTTGGGTGACT
>NW_012148875.1:1726052-1726674 GCF_000956105.1 Propithecus coquereli | reverse complement strand
TATATGTGTGCATATATACACACACACTAGCAGGATGAGTATGAATATTTATATGTACCAAGAATGAACAAAAAGGAACAAAAGTTTGTATTTTATGATCCAACAAACAAGAAAAATATTCCTCTGATAATACAGTAGTACCATATGACTAACCCAATCTACCTATAACAAAATTATCTTATAATAAATTAGAAAGAGGAAAAGAGCTAGACTTCAGCACAAAAAGAGCTACATAGTTAATAATACTTTAAGACCAAATAGCATAGGTAATTTTTATAGAAAACTAGGAAAATAGTGAATTTTTTTCTAAATGTAAGAAGAATCTGTGAGGACAACTTTCTATAATAGTTGAAATTCAGTACATATGACTTGTCAATTTTTTAAATATGTTTTCTGTCTACTCACCACAACTCTTATCATTGAAGATCACAAAACAAGTTTAAAAACTGGATGAGACAACATTGCAAAAACCATTTACAACAGATTACAATGTTTCATATTTCTACATTGTTGAAATCTTAGTATAGTTTAAGAGGCAAATTAAACATCTCTTAAAAAAAATGAAGAGCTTAATAGCAAAAGATTTATTATTAATAATGATATGAAACCTAAAGGCAAAAGA
>NW_012148875.1:1719165-1724202 GCF_000956105.1 Propithecus coquereli | reverse complement strand
AAAAAATGCTCAATATCACTAATCATCAAGGAAATGCAAATTAAAACCACAATGAGATATCATCTCACCCTGTCAGAATAGTTATTAAAAAGTCAAAAAACAATAGATGCTGGAGTGGATGTACAGAGAAAGGTACGTTTATACACTGTTGGTGAGACTGCAGATTACCACAATCTTTATGAAAAAACAGTATGGAGATTTCTCAAAAAAATAAAAATAGACTTACCATTTGACCCAGCAATCCTACTACTGAGTATCTACCCAAAGGAAAAGAAGTCATTTTATAAAAAAAGACACCTGCACTCAACTGTTTATTGCAGCACAATTCACAATTGCAAAGATGTGGAATCAACCTAAGCCTCCATCAATTCATGAGTGGATTAACAAAATTTAGTATATATTACATATACCATGGAGTATTACGGAGCCATAAAAAGAAATGAATTAATGCTTTTGCAGCAAGATGGATGGAACTAGAGACCGTTATCCTAAGTGAAGTATCTCAGGAATGAAAAAACAAACACCACATGTACTCTCTAATAATTTGGAACTAATCAATGGGCACACATGGGCACAGAGAAAAGTAAAAGTAATCAGAAATTGAAAAGGGAGAGGGGTAAAAACCTACCTACAGGTACAATGAACACTATTTAGGTGATGGGCACACTAACAGCCCTGACTTAAGCATTATAAAAGCTATCCATGTAACAAAAACATTTGTATCCTCTTAATATTTTGAAATGAAAAAAAAAAAGAAAAAATACTTCAAAGATAAAGGCACACCTTAAAAAAGAAAGAAATCCTATCATTTGCGACATGGATGGGCCTAGAGCACATTATGCTAAGTGAAATGAGCCAGAAACAGAAAGATAAATATTGCATGATATCATTTATCCGTGGAATCTAAAGTATCAAACATATAAAAGCAGAGTAGAAAGGTGGTTGCCAGAGGCTGGAGGGGAGGGGGAAATGAGGTGGTATTGATCAAAAGCTACAAAGTTTCACTTATGCAAAATAAATAAGTTCTGGGGATCCACTGTAAAACATAGGGCTTATAATTAATAATACTGTATTATACACTTAAAACTTTGCTGAGATGATAGAGCTTATGTGCCCTATTACAAAAGGCAGGGGGAACACAACAGAGGCAGGTGGAAAGTTTTTGAGGTGATGGATAAGTTTATGACTACCAAGTGATGATGATTTGATGGTTTCACAGGTGTGTACTTATCGCCAAACACATCAAATTATATACATTAAATATCTACAGGTTTTTGCATGTCAATCATATCTCAATAAAGTGGGTTTTAAAAAAAAGGAAGTGCAGAACAAAGACATTTTTATATAAAAGTAAAAAGATTGTCACCAGAAGATCTGTTAACACAAGAAATGTTAAAGGAAGTTTTTTTTTAAGCTGAAAGAAAATGATACTATATGGAAACTAAAATGTGAGAAAGGAATGAAGAACATAGGAAATGTTAAGTATCTGGGTTAATGAAAATAGGTTTTCCTTTATTTCTCTTCATTTCTTTGTAATATATATAAATTGTTTAAAGCAAAAAAATAAAAAGAAAAATATTAATACTTTGAAAAAACCTATAATCTAAAACCAAAATATTCACATATTATATAATGGTTGTCATATTAGAAAACAATATGTGTATCTATTTCATATTATTTTTACCAATTTACAGATGTCAAGCCAGCACACCACTGAGGATGAGAAGACTGCCTGATTCCTAGGTGCTTCAATGAGGGATGTATTCTGGCATTCAGGTCTCCACATAAAAAGGGAATCTGTTTCTAATCAAATGCAGGGGGAAGTGATCTATCCACCAAAATGGACCTCATCCAAAATCACCACCAGCCACCACCATAGCATCTCACAGTCAAAGAGGACATAGAAAAAGGGTGTTAATGCTACAAAGACAAAAAACTGCAGTACCACACAGTTTTAACCAACATTTTCCCAAATACTAGACTAACACGATGCCTTTAGGAGAAATCAACAGATAAAGGCTCAATATTTAAAAGAACATATTTTGAGCAAGTACAGAAGTAAAGGTGAAGACTTAATAAAGCCCCCAAAATGGATATTCTCTATAAAGAAAGCAAATCAAGGCAATGTTGGACACAGAGAATCCAAATGGAACCATGGCTTTATCCTCAGCCATATTAGGTGGTGCATCACTAATTCCTTAATAGAGAGAAGGTGGAGACTGATACAACAATCTACTGCATAATCTTCATGGAGCAAATGATGGAATAAAAACAAATTGGTTGTTACCTCTTCTTCTACACTTCCTGAACAGCTCAGGCATGCATCTGCAAGTGGAGAAGAGAGGGACAAGTCTCAGTGGCCTAGAACAGGATATAAGAGCCTGATACAGATAAATTAAGTATCACATGTGACGGAGAGGCTTGTGGAGCAGTGGCAGTACCACAGGGTGTCAAAGCCAGAGTGAAATGAGGAGAGTACACTTGCAGAGAAGCCAGGCACAGGATGCTGAAGCCTGGATGGAAGGAGAAGGGCATCTGCAGCAAGGGGAGAAGGACAGGAGAAGCCTCCAGCTTAAGGTTTCAGAGGCTGAGAGGAATGAGAGCCTGAGGATCGAGAAGAGCATCTACACAGGAGGGACGACTGGCGCAGGATGTCAGAACCCAAGAAGGCACCAAACCCAAAAGAGGTAAGTAGGGCTTCCATGCAGGAGAGCAAGCTGAGTAGTGTGTTGCAGCGGGAGCAGCATAAGGAGGGCATACACGTGGGAGATGACCCATGCAGAGTATGAGGGAGAGGAGTTAATCATGTAAGTAAATATATTAAGGATAATGGGAGCCAAGTTTCTCACTGTTGGAGGACATATAAGGGAAGAAAATTAGAATGAACCCTGTGATGATGGATAAGAACTGGAGGCATGGTTTTCAATATAAGTGGATACAGAAATAAACATAATTGTAAACGTATATATGTACTGTATATGTATGTGTATGCTCATGTTCACTAACCAGTCCTGAGAGCAGCAATACTTCAATAAAAATGAGAAAACTTTGATGCTAAAAACCATTTTCAACTAAGAGAAAACAGAGTCCCTTCAAGAAATGGCTGATTCCATAACTTTGGCAGAGAAAGTAAAGATGAGCCTTGTTTCCAGAAAGGAAAGAAGTACTTTCCTTTCCCAAGAATGATGGGAACATGTCAAAAGGACACACACCAGCTTCAGTAGGGCTCCTGCTGGCAAAATCTAAGACAGTTTAAGCATAAAAATAAATGATAGTAATGGATCATAACCCATCTAATAAAGCAGGAGTTTATGTGTCCATATCACCATAATCAATTAAATTTTGATGAGCAATAGAATAGTCGCATCATCTCAAAGTAATGCCCCCCTCCGAAATACTTATTTTTAATGACAAAAGGGGAAAAAAGGAACTTTCAGAAAGCCAAGTTAATGAAGCGGTCAAAGTAAAGATCATTAGTAATAGGATAAATCAAAATTGTGCACCTCTTAACAGAAGAACACAGCCTCCCTTCTGTGATATTCCTGCCAATGATGCACATAGCTTGAATCTAATCTAGCTTCTCTCTTCTGATAGATTATGATCAAAATAGATTGTTTTACTCATCTTTATATCCACAATATCAATGACAGTGCCTCGAACACAACCACTGTATACAAATGTATTATTTTAAATGGTATTTTTATCTATTATATGGGAAAATAACAACTGATCTACTTGTTATCTTCATGTACATCTTCATTCTTCCTTAAATCCATGGCATTCATTTCAAATCTGTTATCTAGCATTAGAAAAGAAATTGTGGGCACTTATTTTAGTGATGTATAAAGAAAAGCAAGAAAATGTTAAGTAGCTTAATCAAGCACAACACGAACCAGAGATTTATCAAAGTTCCTAATTTACCACCACTACTACTACCACCATTTTAAGAAACATCTTTCCATAAAAAGATTATTTTCCAAAATGAATTATCCATAAAATCTTATAAAATATTACATTCAAGCTATTTTATTTCTCTCCCACTGGCATAAAGAAAATAAAATTATCTAATACCTAATACTGCATCAACAAACTTTTAGAAACAGAATTCCAAATCTTATTTAGTCTTTCAAAAATGGAGGCAATCCTACAAATCAATATGAAAAATACAAATAATCTAACAGAAAAATGAGTAAAATATATACACAGGCAATTCACAAATAATTCACATCACTAGCAATTAGGGACAAACATCATTTGTCACACATCAGCAAAATAAGTGAAAATTAAGACTGCAAACAACTATGTTGGCAGAGGTATGGGAAAACAGGTACACATACGCAGGTGATGGGAGTACAATGGTAGTCTTCAAAAGGAACAATTTACCAGATACTATTAGGTCATTAAATATGAAATGTCTAATTTCGAATCAAACATGTACTTTATTGTATCCCAAATAAGAAGCAGTACAATTAATCAAAGTATGCTCCTAAACTGTCGACACAGTTTTGCCATCTTAATGGTAGCTTATTTATGCCAGCAGGAAAGAAGCCTGTAGAGTGAGTGGCAATAAAATCATGAAAGGCGTTTCCCCAGCTTGTTGAGAATTGAGTATTTTTCCTTGCAAGAAGTGGTCCTAAGCCTCGAAGAAGTGGTAGTCAGTTGGTGCAAGGTCTGGTGAATATGGTGGATGATAGAGAGTTTCCAAGTCCAGCCTCTGTAGTTTGAGCAGCATTGTTTTCCGTGACATGGGGGCTTGTAAGAGGATTGGCCTGTCTCTATTGACCAATCTCAGCTGCTTATCGCAAGCATCCTCATCATTTCAGCCAACTGGTTGCAGTAGACATCCACTGTAATCGATTGACCAGGTTTCATGAAGCTGTAGTGGACAATACCAGCGCTGACCCACCAAACACCATTATCTTTTTGTGATGAATATACAGTTTTGGATTGTGTTTCAGCACTTCATCTCTATCCAACCATTGTGCCAAATGTTTGCAATTGCCAAAAAGAATCCATTTTTCATCACACATAACAATA
>NW_012148875.1:1714349-1716704 GCF_000956105.1 Propithecus coquereli | reverse complement strand
ACACTGCACTCCAGCCTGGCTGACAGAATGAGTCCCTAAAAAAATAAATAAATAAAAGTGAAAAATAAAAAAAGAAAGATGGACCTGTGCTTTGGAAGAGACCATGAAACCATACAATCTAAAGCACACAAAATTTAAGATTTTAAAAATCTCGCTTCAATCCAGAGCATATATATGTGCAAGAACTAGATTTTGACAGAAAGAGGAACATTTATTTTATCTGAATAGGAAGAACAAAGGAAAGGATAAACCCGGATGAAGGGAGATTCTGTGATGGAAAGATGAAGGAATGTAATTGCTTCTATATATTTTTAAAGTATGAGTCAAGTTCATATTTATTTAAAACCTCTTCTATTTAATCTTTTTTTTTTCTTATTACCCCCAGTTTTTTTTGGTTCTATCCCCGTTGCCTTCTACTGTCCCTTTTCCTCTTGTATTTTTCTTAAGGTTTAAATTGTGTTAATAACAGCTAGTAGAAGGATGGCCACAGGGTGATAATTGAAAGGAAATATGGATGAGAGGTCCTTCATCACCACAGCTTACACCAAATCCCCAACTCTACCTCACATCAGAGAGAATTATGTGATTGACTCAGAAAAAGGAGTTGGGAGAAACTGGTTGATAACGATTCCTCCCACCCTCATCGGCACCTGCCCCCACAGATCCCCAAGAGAGTTAAGCCCTTTGGTTTAATCCCCTACCAGGGCTCCACTGCTCCTCCAAAACAATTATCACCACATAAATTGAATAGAATTGCGGGGAAATGAGGTTTTCCTTTATCAGGCTTAAACTGGAATATCTCTGTATAACACTACTTAGGACTCGAGAAGACCTACCTATGAAGAGCCATAGCTTACACTGGCATTGTCATGGGAAAATATCTATTTGATTTTGATTATTTGGAGCATCATAGTAAGACAGTGCAATATAACATACAACCATTTTTTTTGCTTAGTCATTCAATAAATATTTATTGAGCTTGAAAATTCTACCATCCAGCTAAGAAATTCTGAGTATTAAGAATAAGATTTTGAATATTTATAATGATCTTTAATAGAATGTCTGACATATAGAAAGTGTTGAGTAATGTTGTTTGAGTGACTACCCATATGTTAGCACTTATCACACTGTATTATAATTATCAGTTTAGAAATCTATCGCCCCCACTTAACAGCTGCTTCTTAAGGATGGGTTTGTCCTTTTCATTTAAGTGTGCAATACCTAACAAAATTCCCAGCATACAGAAGTCTCTCAATAAACATTTGTTCCATAATTGCGTCATTATAAAAAGTTCATAACTATGAGATACTGTCAAAGATAAGCGAGTATCTCCAATGTGGTCAGGACCAAAGAGACTCTTCAACGATGTTTTTTTACCCTCAAGAAAATTTGGTTCTCATTTGCTGAAGTTTAAGAAGTAAAAAGGTCTCAACACAGTATTCCCAGCTAACAACAACCACCAAAAAATTAAAGAGAATATTCAATATTTTAATAACCAAATTCAAAATATAACAAAATGAAAGAAAAAAATTTTAATCAAACTCAAATCCCTCCTGCAAAAATGAAGTCACAAATCTTTGTGTAAAAGCTATTCACATATCTTCAGATCATTATATTAAGGTTTTCTGGATTTAATCACAGCTCCTTTTCCATAAAGGAAACTCCATGAGTTTTAAGAGTTGGAAAATAAATCAACTTTAGAGCTCTCCTTTCAACTCAACATACATTCTCTTCATCATCAAGTAAGATTAAGCACCTATGAGCACACAGTACCATTATTGTATACTAGAAATTCTGTGAATTATGTACTTTGGACAATCACATTTGTACATTGCTTACCCATAGGCCAAACTTTACTGATCTATATTAACTGTTATGGAACATACACTTACTTGAAAACTTTTCAGCTGCATGGTTTCTGCATACATGTAACAAATTACCTTGAGATATTTTTTGTAGGGTTCCCAATTTCAAAATCATTTACCTCTCCCTTAACAATTAAGAAACCAGGTAATTGGCCCAAAGATCTAAGTAAATACCAACACAAAGGAATTGCCCAGACAAATTGCTTATCCTTCCTATGGCATAAGGACATCCCCAAACAAAAGTAAAATACAAATCAAATCATATAACATTTTCATCCAAAATGAAGTTTCGAGGAGTGTTTAATTCTTGTAAACTGCCTCTAAAGTGACACAACTAGTCTGAGTATTCGCTAATCTAAAGACATTAAATAGAAACAAATGACTTTGTGATGCTCCAACTCTATGATGCTACACAAAGAATACAAAATACAGAAGTGTCTACTGTAATTGACCATCTTACATAAAAGAAATATATAAACTTTATATATTT
>NW_012148875.1:1712643-1714299 GCF_000956105.1 Propithecus coquereli | reverse complement strand
CTTATGTTTTTTAAAAAATCCAACTATTAATTATGTATAATGTATGTATTATACATAATAGACTATCTATATTTTTTTATTCTTCAAAAACATTAGCAAAGCCTCAAGAGTGCTTACCTTTGGGGAGAGTAGTGGGAGACTTGGGGGAAAGGAGAAAAGCAGTGAAGCAGGACTTTCACTTTTACACTTGACACTTAGGTACTATTTAAATGTTTTACAACTGGCATGTATACTTCAACAATTTAAAAAGCAAAAAGGGAAGCTGATGGCTGGAGGATAGGACACAGCAGGTAGGAAAGGGGCTTTTCTTGCCCAAGCACACATCTCTTGGCCTGTCCTTATAACCCTGGCCGAGGAATCGGTGTCTCCCAATCCAAAACTACCAACTTGGTCATTTGTCATTCTACCATTACATCTTTCTTTCTATGATTCTTAAATACCTGTATTTCAAAAAAAAAATTAAAATGCAAATACTCACTGAGCAACATCAGACTCAGAAGCCTTCATCACATAACCTCAGAAATATCAGTTAACACATTAGCAAGAATTATTTGATATGACAGACTTGAGTGCAGAATGGAAGGAGGAATGTCTATAATGTTCTAGAATTGGGAGGCGGATAGCTAAATAAGGAAGGAGATAAAGAACACTAAAACAAAAGAGACTGCGGGAGGGAGAAAGAGGAGGTAGTTATCAAGGAAAAACAGTAGAATCAAAAAGTCCTGCTTTGGACTATATTGTTCCAGAAGCAGCCCACTATATGGATTAAAAAGATAGACTCTGTACTAGAGTACCTGAGTCCAAATGTCGGTTCTGAGATTATAGAACTGTGTAATTGTGGGCAAAACACCGTGCTCTGTTTTCCTCAGGTGTAAAATGTGGACACTAATACTACCTGTATCATAGAGTAGTATTACGGGAATTGATGAGTTCATATATGTAAAACATTTAGAATATCAGGTACATCATAGGTATTACACTGTATAAATGTTTGCTATTGGCAGCCAATGCTATTGGTATTTTGCCCACATACAGTTGGCATTCACCTCTACACAGGAAGACTGCTCATTATGAACATCTGTGACATTCGGCTGAAGGTTGCTTTCTGACTGCAGGGACATACATGCTCAGCTTGCATTCCAAGGACAAGCCAGAAATGCCAGAATGTTAATGTCAATGATGGCTAGAAAGCTGGTGGATAAACACTCAAATCTTCCTTGCTTTTGGCTTGGAATTTTTTCCCAGTAACCCTAGAGGGATATTTTATTTGGTTCCCGAGAGTTCCCCAATGCAAGTGAGCTCCAGATGTCCACAGTGGTAACTGCCGGGACAATGCCCTTTATTGGCTTACATCCCTTTGCCTTCTTACTTCCCCAATCTCCTACCAGTGTTTCCTATGATTGTTTCTCAAATAAACTACCTTCCTTTGAATCCTTATCCAGGGTTTGCTTCCAGGGAAACCCAAACCAAGGCACTATTTTGTTACCATTTATAACTAGTCCTGTCAAATCTGATGACAATTTTCTTTACAAGAAAGATGGCCCATGGCCAGCATGGTGACTCACACCTGTAATCCCAAGGCTTTGGGAGGCCCAGGTGGGAGGATTGCTTGAGGCAGGACTTTGAGGCTTCAGTGAGCTGTGAGCATGCCACACT
>NW_012148875.1:1691328-1709998 GCF_000956105.1 Propithecus coquereli | reverse complement strand
TACTTTTCCCATTAGCACGCAGGACCTATAAATATCACACAAAGCCTCAGATCCCTCAGGATGGAGAAAATCTTAAACAGGAGATACTAGGCAAAAAAAAAAAAAAAAAAAACAAACTTAAGACTCCTTTACTATCTGGGCCAGGGCCAACGGCTTTGTGTGTAAATCAAAATTATATAATGTCCTATTCTGTTTCTTTAAGCAAACAAAATAGACAACTATCCTCTTAGGTCAAATAGATTATCTATACAATAATGGTTATAAAGCATTTATTACAGTGCATGGCACCTATAAAGCACTCAATAAACATAAACTCTTAATAATAGATTAGCTATAATCCTTGCTACCCTAGGAAGAGTCATTCCAGATCCCCTTCAATCCCAGGATTCTATACACAACAAACACAATTTCCCTGGTTAACTAACCGTAAAGTCCAACAGAATAAAGTGGTAAAATAACATTCAAACAGAAATAATGGAAATCATCTGGTATCCTAGAAATAGAGTAGGCTTTAAAACTAAATTTGAAATGGAAAGTTGGCTCCATACACTCTATCCTTTCCTTGGTTGTGAGATAGCTTGAGCAAGTTATTGGCTCTCTTTTGACTCTCTTTACTACTCTTTCCAAGTAGTAAAATGGCCATCCCTTTCTCTAAGAGATGCTAAGGCATTGAAAACACAAAGCAAACACAGAATTTGCAGCACAGGGCTTGACAAAAAAACACATTATAGCAGCAGTAGCTAAGCCACTATTTATTAATGTTCTTTAAAAAAAACAGTTCAACCAAAAAAACTGAAAGCTAAAAACAATAAAATGCATGACAGTAAACAATGACCAAAATGTGTCCCATTCCTTGTTATAATATGTAAGATAACAGAATTTCATAACCAGAAGAAATTAGTTAACATAAATAACAACCAAGCAAGCATTAAGGTAATATGAATAACATAGTTCCACAAATGCCAAAGAACACGATTCTTTGAAGTGAATCAAAACCCAGGCAGAAGAAATACTCAGATACGGTGACTGACAAACACTATAAATCAGCAAACTAAACAAATGTTAAGTACTTTTTAATATCATAAAATAATCTATGCTACAAAAATGGTCCTTCATGTTATATGTGGAAGAATTCTAAATATCTAAGAAGTCATATCTTCCAATGAAAATGCTGCCCTTTAGCAAATCTCACTTTTATAACCAGAAATTTATGCTGGTTCACCTAAACACTTATTGAACTATTTTTTTTTTTAACTCCTAAAAAGCTGTAGAAAATTTATGAACTAATAGGGTAAAAAAAGGTAAATTCAACCTCTCTAAATCTAGAAGGAACCATATTTTTAAACATTATCTACTTTTAGAACTAATTACTACCTTGAGCACATTCCTTAATATGGCCAGCAATACAAAGGGATCAAGAGAAATTACCATGAGTGAAAAAGTTTAGTGCTCCCACTTCTATATACCACTAATTGACTAGTTGTGGGGCTTCATTTCTAGGTATCTCTACCCCTATGGTTCACACCTGTCATCTTAAGCTAAATTACCTCACTTGCATCCACCTTACAAAAAGATCAGGAGTTAGCAATACCTCACCAATAAGGCTACCGATTACCTGAGTGAACCATTTCCTCTTTCTACCACAAGCAGAGTCTCTTGTATGAACTCTAGATAACCTCTACCCTGCCTCCTACAAATTTGTCTGTATCCATAGTCATCACCACTTCCTTCCCTCCTGTCTCAGTAGAAGTCTATCTAAAGTGCTCCTGACCTGAACCCTTGCATTACATCCTCTCCAGCTTGGTCAGTGACTTTGCTTCACCAGTCACTCTGCCTCATTCCTGTATCTTTAAATTTTCTTTCTGATGGTTTTTTATCCTCAGGAAATAAACATTGTAAATGTGCTTATATCCCTCATACCTTTAAAAAACAAAAACCCTCTCTCAAACTCACATCTCTAGCTATATTTTTCTCTATTCCGTTTACGACCAAACTTTCTGAAGCAGTAAATGACATCGGCTATTTCAACTTCCTTATCTCTTGCCCAGTGTGAACTGGCTTCACCTGTAAAACTGCTCTTGCTCAGGTCAACAATTTCTTAATTGGTATGTCCATTGGATACTTTAGTTGTCCTCGCCCTATTTGATGTTTATAGATACTTAATACTGATTCCTTTTCTCCAAACTCGGTTCTTGCACTGACTTCTATGACTCTCTTGCCCACTCCTACTTCCCTGTCCACACCTTCGAGGTACGTTTTTCATACACCTTACCCTTAAATGTTGGTGTTCTCCATTCTCATTTCTCTCCTAGTATCACTCTACATTTTCTCCCTATTTCATCCATTGCTATTCCTTTGTTTTTGTTTTTTAGAGACAGGGTCTTGCTCTGCTGCCCAGGCTAGAGTGCAGTTGTGAGATCATAGCTCACCACAGCCTCGAACTCCTGGGCTTCAAGAGATCCTCCTGCCTCAACCTTCTGAGTAGCTAGGACTATAGGCATGTGTCACCATGCCTGGTTAACTTTTTTTTTTAAATTTTTTTGTAGAGATAGGGTCTATGTTGTCCAGGCTGGTTTTGAATTCCTGGCTTCAAGTGCTCCTCCTGTCTTGCTCAGCTTCCCAAAGTGCTGGAATTACAGGCATGAGCCACCACATCCGGCCCATTGCCATTGCTTTTAACTATCATCTATGAACTGTGATTCCAAAATTTACATCTCAGGCTGGGTCTTATTTTTAATTCAGATCCATATATACAACTGCTAATGATTTCTTAGACATTGCAGATGCCTCAACTATAATGGCCTAAATTGAACTCATCTCCTCCAAACATGTTCTCCAATCTATCACTCTTTCTATACTCCCTACCTCAGTAAATTGTCCCAGAATCCACTCAGTTTCCCAAAGCATATATCAGAATTCATTCTATTGATCCCAAAAATATTTATTAATCATTAATTATGTGAATAAGCATGTTAGTGGCTAAAATTACCCTGACTTCACTTTCCCTCAAGCCCACTAAATCCTATGCATTCTACCTTCTTTGCATCTATCAAATCCATCTCCATCCCTTAATTCCAATTTGTACTGCTGTACTTTTAGATTCTCATTTCCCATCTGGATTATGCCAACAGCCTCTAACTGAACACCAGGCTTCCAAGCTCACCTCCTTCCAATTCATCATCCAGACTGTTGGCTATCTGACCATGTCACTGCTATTTGTCATATATAAATTCCCTGAAATTTTCTCAAATTAAAGTAATTCTGCTAACCTACCATGGAATTTTTAAATTCTGTCACTATCTTTAATGTGAAAAACAGTATGCTAAAATAAAGTTTATAAAAATCCTATTTTCCCACTGTAACTTAAGGCAGCATTAGAGAACCCTGCTTTATTAACTATATATGAAAAATTTATTATAAATACAAATATTTGCCGTGTTGGTAATGCTCCTTTCCTAGTCTATCACATGAACCAAAAAATAACCCTGGCATATAAAATCAAGAAAATATATGAGTTTGCAAAATTGTTACCTTCTAGAAAAAAATTCACTATTCTAGTACTCTCCAGGGCCATGAAGACCACTTGCCTATTTCTATAAGCATGGATGATACTTAATAAATATTTATGAAATTAAACTGCTCCTTAATCATGTTTAATCATGTTTGCTATGACTCTCCATAGAATTTATGATAAAAAATATACTTGAGTTCAAGCACACACAATATTCTATGAAGAACAAACCAAAAGTCAACTACTTTTCTTCATCTTCTTCATTTCTTTTTAAAACCCTTTATAAAACATCGGCAGATTAAAAAGTAAGCAAAAGAGAGAAAAGCATGTTGACACTTGATAATCAAGCAAAGGATTACCTTGGCTTTCTCCTGCTAATGTACAGTCTAAGTACACAACTAAGTTGTCAATCAGGTATCAATAGTTCAAAAGTCAGGTAAAATGATTCTCCGGTCACATTATACATCACCACTACCCCATCCTCATTTAGTGATCATATAGGCATATTAAACCACAACTGAAGCAGAAAGTCAGAAGACTTTTCCCCGAGCTTTAACTGGAAATCTGATCTTTTTAGATCGTAGCCAAAAATATTTACCCAAGGTTTTTTTTCCACAGTCTGCAATGTTCTATTTTTCCTTCTCCTTATCTTCAGAAGGCCCTTTTGCAGCATTTCATCTTAACACACCTGAAAAGAATAGCATTTTAACCAATTATTCAAGGTATTCTGGCTTTATCAGCAGTGTAACCATTTCAGATTAAATTATTTGATTAGACATGAATGCACAAAAGGAAACTCTTTAATGTTAGTCTAATATTGCATTTCCTTGTTTAAAGTTTCCAAATAAGAAATATTCCTAAATTTAGAATAAGACATCCTCCCAACTAAAGCCTTCCAAAGGTTTCAAAAACTACTGTACTCATGGAAAGAGCATGACTTAGGTAATCAATGGGTTCTGGAGGTCAAATCCTATCTTTAAAACATACCCAAAGTGTGGCCTTGAAAAAGTTTTTCTCTCAAACTGCTGGGTCCTTGCTGGCAAGAACAGTGCCTTAGTTTACTTCCTATTCCCAGCACCTGCCACACTTTTTATCAAATGAAAATCCCACCTTTGAGATGCCTGGGAGATGATACAGCATACTGATTAAGGGACTGTAAACTGGAGTCAGATTACCCGGTTTGAATCACAGTTCTGACTTTGAACAAGTTACTTTTTAGGGCTATAGGCTTTTGTTCTTTCATCTATAAAATGCGAACAGTAATAGCCTAGATAATAGGATTGTTATATTAAATGTGATAATATACACACATAAAGTATGTACCCCTCAATAGTTACATAGGTAAATATACTGCTTAATGCATCTATTTTTATACTGTGTCTAGTTAACTTAGAATATCAACTTCATTTGCTATGCACAGGGTGAAAGCATCAACATGAAACCGGTTGAAACATACATGCAGTTACAAAACCCTTTACTTTCTTACAGAGGAAACTGACAATAACTTTTTCCCTTTAACAAACGTCTCTAACAAATGTCAACACTAAGGCTAATGGGGAGGGAAAAAAACAACTAATACTCTCCGGAAGGAACATCAACTTCCCTTCACCTTGCTTCGACCAAAGGGAAAATCTGCTGAAGCGTACTCTTCCATAGTGTAGTGCAGCAAGCACCAATTCAGAATACAAAACGCATCAAACCTGGGGAGGAAAGAGGCGGGGTTGGGGTGGGGGAGGGTTGTAAGGCTTCATCGCCCTTGGTCAGCCGACCCTATGTTAAGCAGCATCGGGATATCGCAAACCGCAGCTAGCAGGGCTGAAGCCCAAGCTTGCCGGGTGCACAGTCCTTCCTGCCGCGGAGTCCACACACCAGCAAGTGGAGCGCCGCCCACCCTCCTCACCACCACCCGCAGGGACCGCTCCTGCATCCCAGTCCTTGGCCAACCATCTGACTGTCATGGCCCTTCCAGGCTTTCCTGCTGACCTCCGACACCCTGTCTATAGGTCTCCGCATTGCAGGTAAGGATGGCAGAGGAATATGAGTCGCAGCCGGCAGCCGCGACGAAACGAATCCTCTCAGACGCTGACCCGACTGAGGTCCAGAGACCCTGGAAAAAGGTGCAGCCAATCTCAACCCCGCCCAGCCCGACCCGTCCCCTCACCTGGCGAGTGCCGAGGCAGCCCGGAACCTCTCTGGCCTCTCTCCGGGGAACGCCTAGGGCCTTGGGCAGGGGCGGCGGCGGCGGCAGCAGCAGCAGCAGCACCACCAAGCCAGATGCGGCCTGCGGAGCTCTGCCGGCGCCCACACCCTCCACCCGCGCCGCCCGGGCCCGCCGCCCCAGGTCCGGACCCCAGCCGTGGCCACTGACACCCAGGGGGGCGGAGGAGGAGGGGAGGGGTCCGAACTCAGGCCGGGCGCCACTGCGGCTGCGTCAACCGGTAACGTCACACGTCAGCGGCGCCGGCGCCTCGAGGCTCGCCGCTCGAGCCCCGCCCAGGAGTACGGTGGCGCCCCACCCCTTTCCCCCGTCCCCGGGCTGAGGGCGGAGCCTGAACCGTGACGCCGAGGTCAGAGTCCAAGTTGAAAATCACTTTGGTACCTGCACAAAGAGAAAGTTAATGGCCTTCGCGACTGCAGGGGACAGGTAAGCCTATGTAGGAAAAGGAAGCTAATAAAGGAGGAGAATCAGATGGGTGTATGACGTGACATGCATCCGCACGAAATAGAAATGCATTTATTATCCGATCAATAAAGAGAGCTTGATTATGTGAAATGCTGCAACGCCGAAACTCTCAACTGACTTTATTATTACTATATTAATGAAAAGTGATTTGATGCTCACCGTTTTTAAAGAGAAAGGCGGGCAAACCAAGGGAAACGACTTCCTGGAATTAGATTTATCACAGATGTTTATTTGTGCTCCTGTTATGTACAAACTACTAGGAATAGAAAAGTGGAAAACAGTCTTAGCTCTGTGGAAGCTTTCAGATTGCTTGGAGCAGATTGGAATGTGTGCTTAAGACAACTAGAAATGCCAACAATAATATACTAGCAATAGCAAACTGTCAAGCAGTGGTCATTGACTCATTTAATCCTCCCAAACCCCCGTGAAAGGTATTCTCATTATCCCCATTTATCTCCATTTCACAAATTGAAAAATTAAGGCACAGAGAGGTTCAGTAACTTGCCAAACAGCCAGGGTTTGAACCCAAGCAGTGTGGCTCCAAAACATTGCTGTATACTGCCCCTCAAGTTCTAAATGTCTAAATCTCTAGTTCTGACTTCCTTCAGGAGCTAAGGTACCACATCTCAACATTTCCACATATGAGTCCTGCTCTTACCACAAAAGGAACAGATATGAAACTAAGATAATGCCAGAAAATATATGAGGTACCGTAAGTAATTTTTATTGCCTATAAGGAAAAGGAGGCCCAGGCAGAAGTGGGTTATGAAAGCCAAAAGGAGAAAAGCATACACCTTTGTGAGTTACTTCCGTCTGCCACCTGGACAGTCTTAATGCCCGTATATAAATTAACTCTTTATTTCTGCACCTCTACAAAGAAATTAATTTCCATAATCTTTTTCAAAGTCCAGAAGATGTTTAGTCATTCTCAATCTTTGTTCCCTAGTAAGGTTCCAGGACCCCCACAAGGATTCAAGTTTGCTATAGCCAAACCAGCTTTGCCAAAGAGGAAAATTACTCCAGTACAAGTTCTCTGGGCTAGAAATTACCTAGATATGATTCAGGTTCCCCAAATCAACAACTAAATCAAAACTAAGTTTCCCTGGAACTAAGGGGGAAAAGTTATGAGGGGAGAAGGGAGAGACAGGTGAAATTCACTATGGCCTTCCTATAACCATGTAACGGAATCTGGAAGTTTCTACCTCTCCTTCCCTATGACTAAGAGCCACCCTGGAACTACAAATGTGCATTAGATGACATCATAAAAATAAATTATTTCTTTTAGAAGCCTTTCTATACTAAAGGGCTCTAATCTTGTGAAAATCATTAAGCTCTCTGACATTGTATGTGGCTCAGTAAATTTGCATGGCAAGGCTTACTGCCTTCTCCAGTCTCCCAAATTTAGCTCCTTTCTGTTTACACTTTCATTTCTCACCAGCATGCCACTGAAGTGTGCCAAAGAAACTGCCTCCAGAGAGTTCAATAAGAATTGCTCTAATGATGAAAGCTCTCTAATGATTTTTTTTAACTTTTTATTTGAAATAATTATAGATTCACAGGAAACTGCAAAGATAGTACAGAGTGGTCTTGTGTACCCTTCACCCAGTTTCCCCCAATGATAGTGCAACACAAAAAGCAGGAATTTGACATGGGTACAATGTCTATATATAGCTCTGTGTCATTTTATCATGTGTAAATTCATGTAATGATCACTGCAAACAAAACACAGAACTCTCTTTTATAACGACAAAGATCTCCCTCATGCTACCCCTTTATAGACACACCACTCCCCTCCCAGTACCATCCCTAACCCCTGGCAACCACTAATCTGTCTTCCATTATTATAATGTTATCACTTTGAGAATGTTATGTAAATGAAAGCATTCAGAATATAACCTTTTGAGACTAGCTTTTTTCACTCTACATAAGCCCTTGAGATCTAGCCAAGTTGTTGCATATGTCAATCGTGTGTTCTTTTTATTGCTGAATAGTATTCCATGGCATGGATGTTCCACAGTCTAACCAACCATTCACTCATTGAGGGACATTTTGTTTGTTTTCAGTTTGAGGCTATTACAAATAAAGCTACTATGAAAAATTGTGTGCCAGTTTTTTTGTGTGTGTGGTCTAGTGATTTTAAAAAAAGAAAAAAAATGAAATTTTCTTTGTCTGCCATTTCTTTCAGCCCACTGTGAGGAGGATGCTCTGTGGCTAGTGCATGCTCCAGCGCAGGCTTCAGAAACTGGAAGAAAAGGCGAGTGGCAGCAGGCAGGTGAAACCTGCTCTTTATTGTCGGGGGGATACAGCAGTGGCAAAAAGCATGGCGGAGAACATGGCAAGTGCTTATATATGGCTCTGAACAATAGAGGCAACATGCCATGGGAAAGCACGATCACGTAGGTTCACACAGGAGAGAACACCTTGGTTACATGAGTTTGCTGACTTATGCCTCCCCAGAAGACCAGCTAACCAGGGGGAACTGGGCTGGAAAAAACACTGTGGCAGTCATTTTAGTTTTGGCTAAGAAACCTGTTGCCTGTACAAATGCAGTTTCCCTTACATTCCACCCCCTAGGTAATAGGTTTCACAGCTGACACACGGGCCCATAGGGAGGCCCCTTGGGCCCAAAGGCCACAACAAAAATACAGGGAACAACACAGTATTTTCAGACCACAGCCAATAGCTCCTTACACTAAAAGGGTCCAACGCCAGGAGGACGAGAGATGTTCCCACCATTGCTATAGTGGGTCTCCAGTTAACTGTTGGATGGCCTGGATCTCACCATCAACTTCCTTCAATGCATAGGAAATATCCTCCTGGTGATCAGGTATACATATGCAACATTCAGTATGTATGACTGTACGTGTGCCCCCTTGGGCTGCAGTATGAAGATCAAGGGCCAGGTGGTTTTTCAAAACCACTTTTTTCATTTGAGTGACTTCACCCACCAGGAAGGTTAAGGCCTGCCTGGCTTGATTCAGGGCCCAAGCAGTATGCTCCACTAGGGCATTTACTTTTATTTCTACCTTAATGGCTCCACCCCCAGGAAAAAGGATGGCTACCAGGTAAAACCACCATGGAGTCCATTTCACCCGATGCCAGCAGGAGAACACAGCATTCCAGTTATGTAGTTTTTTAGTAAAGGTGGGGAGGACCTTCCCCAGGACATACAGCCAACCCCACATGCACCTCAAGTGCACCTTCCCATCGAATGAGCAGGAATTTAAAGCCACCCATACCGGACAATGCCCTACTAGCCAACCTTGGGCTTTTCATGTAGGTAACCAGACAGTGAGGCCTTTAAACGTGGCCCAGTTGTCAGTGCAGACATGCAAAAGGGACAGCTCGTGAATGATCACGGCACACAATTCAGCCCATTGGCTACTCTGTCCCTGCCCCATTTCAAACCAAGTTTGATTATGATTCATGCCTCCACAGGAGGGAGACTCTGTCCTTCAAGGTACAGGCTCTCTTTTCTAGGTATTACTGTGATCTGAGGGTCACCATCACACACAAATTCAACAGGACCCAGTACTCTCTGCAATTAAAGGGCTGGAGCCAAACTCTGCTTGTTGCTTCAAATAAGCCCACTTTGCCAGAGTGGGTGTCTTAGCTACCCAGATCGTGGGCTGGTTATCCATGACCTCACCCATCCTGCTATGGGGTATGTGGTGCGCACTAGCACCTTAGACTGCCCAGTTGTAGCTTCACAGGCCTGAAGGGCAGCATACACAGCCGCGAGCTGCTTTTCCACCAAGGAATAGCGTTCCTGGGGGCCCTTCCAAGTCTGGGACCAAAACCCAATAGGGACCCACCGCTTATGCTGGCATTGCCACAAACCCCAGCCCATTCCGCTTGAGTCGACTGTCACATCAAGGTCAAACGGCTGTTAGCGGTCTATTACTTGTAGCATCTGGGCCTGTGCAACAGCCCTCTTGGCTGCCATAAAAGAGGCCTCTGCCTCCAGGAACCAGTCCCACTGTGCCCCCTTTTTACACAATGAATGCAATGGCCGCAACAGTTGGGCCAAGTGGGGAACGAATATATGCCAATACCCCAAAAGTCCCTCAAACACTTGTAACTATTTCACCATAGTGGGTCGGGGGAAGGCTTGAATCTTATCTATAACTGCCTCAGGGATTGCTTTTGTCTTACCCAACCAGACAACGCTCAAGAATTTGACTGACAAGCCAGGTCCCTGGACATTGGAGTCATTTACCGCTCAACCCCATCATTCCAATGAGGTTCAAAGACTGGCAGTGGCTTCTTCTAGATCTGTAAGAAAATCAGAGGTTAACATTATATCATCAATATAATGAAACAGAAACACTGAGGGTGGCTGACTCCATGTGGCCAAATCTTGTGCCACCAAACCATGACATATAGTTGGGCTGTGGAGGTAACCTTGTGGTAACACCACAAATGTGCATTATTGTCCTTCCCACATGAAGGCAAATTGGTCTTGGCTGTCCATAGCTATGTCTATGGAGGAAAAGGCATTGGCCAGGTCCACTATATAGTGGTACTGTCCAAGCACCAAAGTCAGTTGATCCATCAGATCCAGTGTAGACAGCACCACGGCATGCAGTGGGGGAGTTACTTTATTCAGCTCCCGGTAGTCTACCATCATTCTCCAAGTTCCATCCAGTTTCTTAACAGGTCAAACAGGAGAGTTGAATGGACTGTTAGTCGGGCGCACTATGCCGGCCTTTTCCAGCTGCAATATGGTTTGTGAAATTTCTTCATGCCCCCTCTCCCCAGGGCAAACAATACTGTTAGGTCCATACCACACTGTGTGTGTGCAGAACTTGCAGTGGGTGATGGGGGCAGCCACGCACCACCGGCTTCACAACCCTAACTCAGAGGCAGAACTCACCCACGGAGGTGGTTAGGGTTAAGCCACACAGAATGTCAACACCCAGAATATATTCCTTCATGGGGGACACATACACCGTGTAAGGCCTGGGAGCCAAACGCCCTATCCCCAGTGGAATAGTCACTTGTTTAACTTGGACAGTTTGCCTACCATAGCCATCTAGGTAGGCTGTTGGTCCAGCAAACCGCTCAGGGTTTCTGTAGATTAGGGAGCAGTCAGTTCCCATGTCCACCAAGGCCAAAACTCACTGCACATCCGTAGGGGGCCAATGAATAACAAGTTCCACATGCAGCCTCTGGTCATCCAGGGTCCCCTCTAACTGAGTGTCTTGGCCTATCCTCTAGTCTATAACAAAGAGGGGGATTTCAACCATAAAAATCTTGCAGCCACACACTGCAGGTCTCTCTGGCGGGTGTCTCAGTTTCCTGCCTCTTGGGTGTTTTCATGAATCATTGGTGGGGAGCCAGCTGATTCCACAGAGCCAGCAATACCTCATTAGGCTGTTTATCTATTTTTCTCATTATCTACTCCTGCTAGCAGGAAGTCTAGCCACATCTGGGTTGGAGACACCTTCTGGGCCCCTTGTACTGCCTTCTGCAGGGGGCCTTGAGCTCGTGGGCCCTTCTTGGATCCTTGTAGCATACGCACGCGTCCCTTCCCCCCTTTCTGCTCTTTGGCATCTCCCAGAGCTGCCATGGCAGTGGTGACCTCATGTATCTGCTTCCCCACATAGGGAGTGAGCATAGCTGCCAGCAAGCCAAACTAACAGGGGGAGCTGTGGCTAAGATTAGGTCGCGCATGCGTGTAGTGAAGCGCTCCTCATCAGGCCCTGCCAGTTATCTACTGCAAAAATGGCTTGGCGCATTCCCGACTCCCGAAAAATCTGAATTAAGTCCATGTATGAAGTCTGCTTACTCATGGTTTCAGGTAATTTTCCGGCATCATCCCATACTGTGTGGGCCACAGGCAGAAGCCATTCAAGCAAGGAGTGATGGCCCTTGCCATGGCGACCACTTGTCTGTAGCCTCTGCTTCAGGGAAGGATGTATAGTTATGGATGCCGATTGCTCCATCTCCTCTAGGGAGCACAGGACGCTGTCCGTCCCTTCATCCCATAAGCACAACAACCAGGCAGGCACAGTCTCCCTAGGATGCTACCTGCACTGTTTTCCCAGCTCCTGCAGCTCTGTGGGGTGTAGGCAGAGTAAGAGATATGCTCCGTTACTGTAGGCGCGCCTGCGCCACCTCCCGGGGTTTCATGGGTCGCGCATGCTCCATTCTCTGTTTTACGACCAGGTGCGCTCTCCGCAGAGTGGAGGCCTCGCCCTCAGTCTCCTGCATACTTGCAGTTTCCTCAGAGTCCAAGGTTGGACTGCTCGTTAACTCTTTCTTCAACTCCTGCAGGCGGGCTTCCAAATTTTCCTCAATCTATTGTAATTCCCTTACGTGGGCTTCTCGCCGCAGGGCATCTTTATGCTGCTGCCGGAGGGCTGTAAGGAAGGGCCAGCCCACCCGACCAGCCGCTGCTCGCTCCCTAGGCTGCAGCGACTCCTCCAAGGCCTTCAAGGCCTTTTCCTGGGTGGTAGTGGTACGTACATTCCACCTGCTCCCACCCCGTGGCAGAGGCCCATTGCACGAGGACCACTGCCATTGGCTGCCACCAGCCCGTAGGAGGCCACATGTCTTCCCATGCTGGGGTCAAAGGGTCACTTACCCCTCCGGATCCTGCCAGACTACGCCAAGTGTGAGGAGAATGCTCTGTGGCTAGCGAGCGCTCCAGCGCAGGCTTCGGAAACTGGAAGAAAAGGTGAGTGGCAGCAGGCAGATGAGAAATGCTCTTTATTGTCATGGGCGGGGGGCGGGGGGAGGAAATACAGCAGTGGTGAAAAGCATGGCCGAGAACATGGCCAGTGCTTATATATGGCTCTGAACAATAGTGGCAACATGCCATGGGAAAGCGCGATCACATGGGTTCACACAGGAGATAACACCTTTCTTACATGAGTATCTGACTTAGGCCTCCCCAGAAGACCAGCTAACTAGGGAGGCCAGGAAAAACACTGTGTTTGGCCTAAGAAACTTGTTGCCTATACAAATGCAGATTCCCTTACACCCACTGAAGAGCACTATATTTTTAAGGTGGGCCCAAAGTGAAAAGGTGAAGTTTATCTCGTTCAGCTTCCTCTTTTCCCCCAGGTCCTCTCATTTTCCACTCACGGGTTAACATACAAAGGTTACCCTCTGAGTCAGATTAAATCAGACCCTCAAGGTCCCCCTGAAGTTATCTTCCTCACCTCTTTCTGAGGAATTATTTCAATTTTATATAAAAACTCTAAGAATAAATCAATGAAAACAATAGAAATCTTCAAGTTTAAAGAAATTAAATGTAATAAATCTCTAATGGTATAATTTCAAGCACAGTACAAGGCTTATTTAGAAATAAAATGGATTGCTTTTAAAATAATCTACAGAGGTAGCTGCCAAATTAACCAAATTTAGCTGCTTTCTGTTTACATTGACATTTTCACCATGAAAATGTTTTACACTAGAGTAAAATAAAATGTTTCAAAAATACACTAATAAAAAAATGCAGTAATAACAGTAATCATTTATTAAATATATAGTAAGTACCAAGGACTTAGCTAACGCCTTATTTATCCTAGTTCATTTAAATCATACAACTAACTCATAATGTAAATACCACTTGCAGGTGAGGGAGAAATTAAATGGCTTCACACAAGATCACACAAGCTAGAAAGTAGAATCAGAATTTGAACTCAAGTGAGTCTAACTTCAACATCCATTATTTTACATTACTGCACAATAGATCCAAATAAGGAAAATTATTTCTCAAACTGTTGTAGTACAACAAGATAATAATGTGAAACCACAAGTACTTTACAGATAATAATAAAAGTCATAATGTTAAAGCAACATATTGTTTACAATATTAATGCATAACGGAATTTAATGCCACCATGTTTAACATGTTAAAGTTGGTTTGAATACTTAATTCAGGTTTTTATTTCACTATCATTTAATAATTTATTAAAAATCACAATTTCTTAAGCTGGGCAAGGTGATACATGCCTGTAGTTCCAGCTACTGGGGAAGCTGAGGCAAGGGGATCACTTGAGCCCAGGAGTGGGAGGCTGCAGTGTGCTATGATGATGGCATTGCACTATAGCATGGGCAACAGAGCAAGACTCTGTCTTCAAAAAAAATTAAATAAATAAACAAAAATGATTATAGCACCATTCTAGGTGCTGGTTATATAATGGTGAGCAAATCCCGCACCTTCATGGAACTTACATCCAGGAGTAGAAATAGCTGATATCCAAGTCAACAAATAAATTAGACCATTTTAGATAGTCATGAGTATGAAGAAGAAAATAAAACAGAATAATGGGGTAGAGAATGACGGTTTTGAGACAGAGTCTCACGCTGCTGCCCAGGTTAGAGTGCCGTGGTGTCAGCCTAGCTCACAGCAACTTCAAACTACTGGGCTCAAGCGATCCTCCTGCCTCAGCCTCCCGAGTAGCTGGGACTACAGGCATGCGCCACCAAGCCCAGCCAATTTTTTTCGATTTTTAGTCACGTGGCTAATTTTTTTTTTCTATTTTTAGTAGAGACCAGTCTCACTCTTGCTCAGGCTGGTCTCAAACTCTTGACCTCGAGCAATCCTCCCACCTCAGCCTCCAAGAGTGCTAGGATTACAGGCATGAGCCACCGCACCCAGCCCCTCTCTGAATTTAGTTCATTCATACTTTGTGTCTTTAAATAAAAATATGACATTTTAGTTTATTTGATCTCATTTCATTTTTAAGGAGACCTTCTACACCTTAAACCAGGAATGTACATTTGGTAGTTATATACATATAGTTGATAACTAAAGACAAGAGAGTGAACTGGATCACTCAGGCAGGAAATTAAAGGGTAGCTCAGGACTGAACTATACCATCTTCCAGCCTGATTCCGTCTCCAGGGGGAGGTAGAAAGAAGAGTCAGCCAAAGTGGGATAAAGTGGCCAGGAAGGTGGCAGGAAAACCATAAAAGGATGATGGCAAGGAAATCAAAAGAGATTAATGGTTCAAAATGGAACTATGTTCCATAGGCAGAACCAAAAAAATGCAATCACAACTGAGAGATGAACTTTTTCATCCACAATAAAATCAGCTAGGGGAAATATAAGTATGATTTATCGGTGGAAGACTATAAGTTATTAGGAAGACAGTCATTTTAAAGACAAAGAACTTAAGAGAGAGCATATCTAGACAGAAAACCTACAGCATTGATTCTGTTTTTGATGAGTTAATAAATATGCAAATTAAAATTACAAATTCCCTAAATTTGACTTAATTTTTCCATCATTTCTGCTTATCAGAATCAAAATAGCAAAGGTGTCCAATCTTCTTCACTCTATAAATGGCACAGGAGAAATATATTTAAGTTAGTACAAATATGCTCAATTTCATTATTCTGGAACTAAACTTTTCTCTGTTCCAATCAGGTTCAAATGTTAGACATCCTCAATTCAATTATTACTAAAACTTTTCTGTATTACAATTCTCAATAGCAGTTTTTATGGCCCCACTAAGTAATGTCAGGGTCACAAATCAAAGTGTTAGTTTCTTCATTATAATAAAATATTGTAATTTGTTTATTTCTCACTATATACAAGGATACGATTCCCTAATGTACACATTTCTTAAGCTCTAATCATATTTTCTTTTCCATAAACTCCCACTGCAATAACATGTAACTGAATTATTGCTTCATTCATACAGCTATCATAAGCAGTCCTATACTGTAATTGCAATTCTTATAAAAACCAAGAAATTATAACATAATTTGTCTGTATATAAACTAATTGTCTTCCTAACAGCTGACAAAAACATTGGTAAGATACTGAAATCAGGCTGTGTACTTCTGGATCTGAAAACTGGAAAACCATGCTCTTTCGAGTTAAGAAATGTCAGATGAGAAGAATCTGAATAAAAGAAAAACTTTTTACAGTGTAAAAATATTCTGATACTTCGTTAACCAATTCCAATTTGAAATATAATAGAAAATAGAGCACCATTAACAAAATCAACAAGACATAGTCATTAGCCAAAGAATGTAAACCCTTATAAACAAAATTTTAAAGGGTATATACAATTGCAAAGATGTGGAAACAACCCAAGTGTCCATCCATACATGAGTGGATTAATAAAATGTGGTATCTGTATACCATGGAGTACTACTCAGCCATAAAAAAATTGTGAGCTACCTATTGTATTATCCTGGATGGAGCTGGAGCCCATTCCTCTAAGTGAAGTATCACAAGAATGGAAAAACAAATACTATATGTACTTACCAGTAAATTGATACTAATCGATCAACACATATGCACGTAATAGCTGTGACTGTTGGCAGTATAAAGGCAATTTATGTAACCAAACCACTTAACCAAACCACTTTTTTTCTGAAATAAAAAATAAATAAATAAAGGATATAAAAGATCTGAGTGTAGAGATAGCTCTGCTCATAATGTTTCAGTTTAGAATAGTATGAATTTATACATAAATTCAAGGCAATCACTCCAATAGATTCAGCTGCCATTTTGAGAAACCCAACAGATTCATATAAATTTTATATTGGTAAATAGAAGCCCACAAATACCTAAATCAATTTTAATAAAGAAGAAGAAAGAGCAGGGGTGTGTTTTAGTAGATATTAAGACAGAATCAAAGCTTTATTAGGAAAAGACAGTATAATATTGGAACAAGAACAAATAAAATGGGCTAGTGAAACAGAACAGATAATGTGGGTGTGTTTGTGTGTGTATTGAAAATTGATATGCAAAATCCATACCTGAAACAATGGAGAAATGAAAGCATCTATTGTCAGAGGTGTTGGGATAACTGGTTAGTTAGAAATACACAATTGAGTTCCTAACTTATGCCATATAAATAGGTAAACAACAGAGATAATGGAAGAATATATAGAAAATATATTTGTGATATGTGGTTGGAGAAAATCTTCCTAAACAAGACTCTAAAGGCAAACACAGTAAGATGAAAAATGGATGGTGACTACAACAAAATTAGGGAAAAAATTAACAATTTCTGTTCAGGGTAAAACATGACAGGTAACATTAATAGACAGGTGACTGACTAAGAAAAGACGTTTTCAGTATTTAAAGCCAACAAATCATCATTATCAAAATAAAACAAAGAAATTTAAAATTAAGTGGGTATACATTAAAGTGGGCGTATAATTGAAAAATGGGCATAGGACACGAATAAGCACTTAAAGATGAGGAAGCCCAGTGTCCAGCAGGCATACTAGAAGATTCCAAAATTCACTAGTAACCAGAGAAATGGGAATTTTTAATAAGATGCCATGTGAAACTATCATGTGGCAAAAATTATAAAGATGAATGATACCAAGTTTTGGTGAGCAGTTGTGCACTGCTGATGGGAGTTCCATTCTGGAAACTATCTGTGCTCAAAGTAATTAGGTATGTATATGCCCTGTAACCCAGTGATCCAATCATGGGTGTCTTCCAAAGAAATGTTTTTTACAGGTCCTTGGTGGGATATTTTTGAAGATATTCACAGTGGCATTGGTACTGATTGTGGGAAGCTGGAGCCTAGAGGAACGGATATGCACTGTTTATGTTGGATAGATTTTAAATTCAGTTCTTAAGCTAGTTGGAGATACCATATATGGGTTTCATGAACCAGGAAAGAATTGTGCTGAATGACCTCCAAGTCTCCTTATAACTCTAACATCTTACGATTTTCCTTTTCCTCCCCTGAGTTTCACTGGCACAGTATTATGCTATGTTCCAATGAAAAAAATAATAAATTAAAAAATAATTGGCTATATCTTCTGAATACAATAAAAATATATTTTTAAAAAGTCAGACGTTCTCTAGACAGCAACAAAGTGTTTTGCTAAAACAGTAATTAATATACATAAGTGTGAGACAAGAGTGGTGAATTATTTTTCAATCCTGAGAACAACTGGAGGAAACCTTATTTTCAAAATCTATTCCTGCCCAATTGTGGCTTATCCTGTTGGAGAAAACATAGTTTTATCCTTCTTATCTTATTTTTATACTTTCACTAGCATTTCAAGCATCTAAAACAATTGCAGAAGTTACCATAGAAAACAGTTTGGAGGCTGGGCACGGTGGCCCATGCCTGTAACCCTAGCACTTTGGGAGGCTGTAGCAGAAGGATCACTTGGGGCCAGGAATTTCGGCCCCACCTGAGCAACAGAGTGACACCCCATCTCTACAAAAATTTTAAAAATTAGCCAGGTAGGTGGTACGTGCCTGTAGTCCCAGCTATTTGAGAGGCTGAGGCAGGAGTTTGAGCCCAGGAGTTTGAGGTTGCAGTGATCTGTGATCGTGCCACAGCATCCTAGCCCATGAGTGAAACACTGCCTTAAAAAAAAAAAAAAAAGAAGAAAGGAAAAGAATATTTGTATACAGAGACACAGAGGCCATGTGACATTGAAGGTTGCACTGAGCTATGATGAGGCCACTGTACTCTAGCTTATAAGACAAAGCAAGACCCTGTCTCACTAAAAACAAAAAAAAACACCCC
>NW_012148875.1:1591930-1691278 GCF_000956105.1 Propithecus coquereli | reverse complement strand
AGAAAACAATTTGGAAAAACTTGCCTCTCAACCTCTCACTTGTCTCTCATTAGAAATGGGTGACAGAGAAGTTAAAGGAAAGGAAGTGGACGGAAACATTAAAATAGAAAGAAAAAAAGAGGAAGAGGATGTAATGTCACAAACCTGCAAACAGCACATAAAAGACCTGTCTTGAAAAAGCTGATCCCATGGAAGCAGAGAGTAGAATAATGGTTACCAGAAGCTAGTTTCTAGCTTCTAGTTAGAGGGGGTGGGGAGGAGCACAGGTTGGCTGATGGGTACAAACATATAGACAGTAGGGTGACTATAGTTAATAAAAATTTATTGTATATTTCTCTTTTTAAAATGGTTTTACAATAGTTTATTGAAAGTACAGTCAACCCTTGAGCAATGCAGGGATTAAGGGTGCCAACCCCTCGCACAGCTGAAAATTCACATGTAACTTTTGACTCCACCAAAACTTAACTACTAATAGTCTGCTGTTGACTGGAAGCCTTACCAATAATATAAACACTCAGTTAGCACATTTATTGCATATTGCAAAATAGCTAGAAGAGAAGATTTGAAATGTTTCCAACACAAGGAAATGATAAATGTTTGCAGTGATGGATATCCTAAATACCCTTATTGGATCATTACACATTGTAGGCATATATCGAAATATCACATGTACCCTATAAACATGTACAATTATTATGTATCAATAAAACAAAATAAAAATAAAGTGGTGATTTAAAAAATACCTGTCTAGATCTGTTTTCTCATTTCAGTGAAGGGAAGTCCAACATCAATTTATCATCCTGGGTACGAACTGAAACATTAGGAAAACTCTCTCAAGATAGTTGAGATAAAACTTGGGATGAAACTCAAGAATATTTGTCTCATGTATTCCAAAGGCTTGACCAATAAATTTCTTTTTCTCTGAAGTGGTAGAGAAAGCCATTATGCACAACAATATAAAGGAATACCAACTGGAATTACCAGAGTCAATTTGTAAATATGTAACAATATTTCACCCAAAGAAAAGCACAGAAAACTAAAAAGACAGTTGCTGGGCTGTAAAGAGTTTTTTGTTTTCCTGAAAAAGAGTCAGTGTCCTCAGGATGGAACATCAATAGTGAAGTACATGACAGAGTTTTTCGTTGTTGACTCCACCTTGATTTGTTGAGAAAGAAACGTTGACGAGGAGGAAATGTGGAAAGTAAATTAGACACTAAATGACCATATTTTCCTTCTTGTCTGGAGAAAGCTCTACTTGTTTCCAAAACTTAATTCCATAGTTATGACTGCTTAGAAAATGCTGGGTTTTCAATCATTTGTTTCTGACATCCAATTCATGTTATATTTCAGTCTCTCTTTAGGGCTTGTAAAAGAAGGACCTTGCTACACAAGTTTAACAAAAAAGGATGATCCTAGCAGGTCTCCTAGGGACAAAAGTGGGTGCTGTTGCCCCCATCTTGTTCTTGACCCACCCTAATCTCCCAAGTGACTGCCATGTCTTGGGGAAGAGGGAATACCCTACAAATCTGCCAATTATAATTTAGTGTGCCAGCTGCAAAAGAATGCAGAGGACTCTCTAGCCCATGGGCCAAGCAGCATGGGTACCATAGAGTCCAGTACCTAGAACAACCGACATGCATAGTTAAGGCTCAGGTCATGTGACTCCCAACTGTCCAATCAAAGTGGTTCTATGGAGATGGCTGAGCCACTAGGGAGGTCCCAATCCAGGCGCTATAAAACAAGACACAGACCATAACCAAGTCCCTTTTTGTGCCCTTCCTTTTGCTCTCCTTTTGCTGGGATGATGGGTCCAGTTGTCATCTGTGACGTATGTATCTTGCTCTGTAAACCTGTATCTTGCTCTTGCCATATAATCCTATATTTCTCTCCTCAATGAACCTCATTTTTGTGCTTGCATTACTTTGGTGCATCTGGTCATTCTTCTGCCATGAGCACGCCAAGAACCAACATGTCAGACTAAAACCCGACACTAGATCTTCTGGTGGCTATACAGGTGGAACTACAATCACAGTATCATTATTATATCCAGGAAATTAACACAATAATTTTATTGAATATACCGTCTGATACTCAATTTTCTCTAATCGTCCCCCAAATGCACCTTTTTTTGTTTTGTTTTTGCTTTTACTTTTGACCCAGTATCCAATCAAGGATCATAACTCTTTGGTTTTTGTAACTCCTTAGTCTTCTTTAATCTAGAGGAATTACCCTACCTTTTATTTTGCTTTTTTTTTTTTTTTTTGAGACAGAGTCTCACTCTGTTGCCCGGGCTAGAGTGCCGTGGCGTCATCCTGGCTCAGAGCAACCTCAAACTCCTGGGCTCAAGTGATCCTCCTGCCTCAGCCTCCTGAGTAGCTGGGACTACAGGCGTGCGCCACCATGCCTGGCTAATTTTTTCTATATATTTTTAGTTGTCCGATTAATTTCTTTCTAATTTTAGTAGAGACGGGGTCTCGCTCTTGCTCAGGCTGGTTTCGAACTCCTGAGCTCAAACAATCCGCCCGCCTCAGCCTCCCAGAGTGCTAGGATTACAGGCGTGAGCCACCGCACCCGGCCTTTATTTTGCTTTTGATTGATGTTTTGGAAAGCTTGTTTTATTTTAAGTTGTCCTATAATCTGGATTTATCTCATTGTATTCTCATGGTAGACTCAAGTTAAACATTCAGGCAAGAGCATAGGGAATGTTGTGTCCTCAGTACATCACAACAAAAGGCAAAAAATATCTACTCAATTAATGAGGAGGCACAGTTTGATCACTTGGTTATGATGGTGTCCACCAGATTGCTCCATTATAAAAAAGTACATCTTTTTGTTGCTCTTTGTAATGAATCTGTGGGGTGATATTTAGCAATTGTGTGAATATCCTATTCCTCAATAACTTTTTACTCATTGGTTTTAGCATCTATTAATGATTCTCATCTATGTCAACTGGTGGTTGCAAAATGGTGATTTTCCTATTTGTCATATCTACTGCATCTCTTAGCTGGTATTCTTTCAAAGATAAGGGTTTTTCCTTTCTCCCCTTGCCCCAATTTTTAAAAAGAACACTATAGACTTATAATTGTCTTTTTAGTCAATGTGTTATTAATATAATTCATTAGCATCATCATTCACTTTGGTGCTCAGATTGTCCCAAGTTTGGTCAGCAGGAACTCCTTCAAGCTGGCTCCTATGACCTTTTGAGCACTTTCTTGCATTTTTGGTATAAAAATATGTTCCAGGCTCTTCTTGCACTTTTTCCATCCCAGACCTAGAATCATCCATTTATTCAAAGAGCCCTGCTTCCTTTTAACGAAAACTGGTATTTTTAAAACCCAAATCTGAGAACTAGATGTGTTCATTGCTACTGGATTATAATTACTTCTAGGTCATTTCAGTGGTCAGAGATAGAAAATAAACATAGTTCATATCATGACTTCATACTGATATTTGTGCCTATTGTACCAGTACTTAGGTGGGCAATGAAAGACTGGCAGACATCTACTGGCAAAATCATTTTGTCTACTTGGTTGTCTTCCAGAGTGGATGCTTTCTGGTAGGCATTAGGTTGTGATACAAAAACCTTCACACCTTGTGTCCACTTCCATATGTCCATCCACATGCTGTAGCCAGACCTCCTTGTGAGGCCTCTGCCCATTGGGATAATTTTCCCTCATCACCGTTGAAGCCACTTCACAATGAGACTATAGTGCAGCCATCCCTCCATCTCAGCTTGTACCCACACATGGTGCTGACCCATCCATCAACTAAGATCAGGCTTTTTCTTCCCCCTGGACCTGCAAGAGGGGCACTGGTGTAATCATGGTGGGTGCCGCAGGAGTCTGGGTTACTTGCACATGGGGCTTGCTCTGTGTCCACTGGTCCTGCTCATGCTCAATCCTGGAATTCCACTTCCATCTTGTGAGGGTTTGTTGCTGGCCTGCTCAAT
The DNA here is from genome assembly GCF_000956105.1 of Propithecus coquereli. NCBI lineage: Eukaryota > Metazoa > Chordata > Mammalia > Primates > Indriidae > Propithecus > Propithecus coquereli. Next base: position 1,687,329 of record NW_012148875.1, on the reverse strand, counting down.
CTTATGAATTTTTGAGTTTGACTATTTGGTGTTCATGAGAGACAATTCCAGATGCATGACCACTTGGTTTCCCATGGTGAGGCTTTCCATCTCTACAGGGACCAAGTAACATGCCAAGTACATAGTTTTCTGCTTGCAGATGGCATGGCCTTGCTCCAGAACTCCAGAGGTCCTGCTTCATGATTTTCTTCCTGGGGCTTGCTACAAACTCCACACAGCACCCTTTCCCACCACCAATATCCTCACCCCTACAAGGTCTGCAGTTCAGTTGGTCCCAGTGGCAAAGCTGCTTGTATAGCAACTTGGACCTGTTGCAGAGCCCTTTCTTGCTTGGGGCTGTGTTCAACGGTGACAGCCCTTCATTATTCAGTAGATGGGCCAAAGAAGTACCCCTAGATATGAAATATGCTGCCTCCAGAACCCCAAAGCCTACCACCTGATCTGCTTCCTATTTTGTGGAAGTACCAGAGGCAATAATTTGTCTTTTACTTTGGAGGTAATGCCCCAACACAACCCTGATCACCAAAACTTTAAATATTTTACATATGTAGTAGGCCTCTGAAACTCTGTGGGGTTTATCTTACACCCTTTGGAACACATGTGTCTTACTAAGGCCTCTAGTGTGCCAGCTAATTCTTGCTTATGTAGCTTTATCAACATAATGCTATCAATGTAATGGACTACTGTTCTGTCCACATGGTCCAGATCCCTTCAGGCTATGTTATGACAGAATAGGAAAGTTAACAGGTATCTGGGGCAAACCTGTTCCATGTGGTCCTGATTGAGATAGAAAAAAAATGCATTCACTAAATCAATGGCTAGATACGTATATATGAGGTCATATTAATCTTCTGTAGGAAAGATACAGTATCTGGCGTGGTGGCTGTGATCGGGGTACCAGTTGATTAAGCTTGTGGTAGTTCAGCTGTCCTTCAGGATTCATCCAGTTTCCACAGGGGCCAGACTGGTGAATTAATTGAATGGGAACCACCACTGCTGTATCCTTTTAGATTCTTAAGGGTAGCACTAATTTCTGCTGCTCTTTGGAAACAATATGTGTTTTGTATCTACCATCTTGGTAAGGGATGGTAGTTAGAGAGGCTTCCAATTGGTCTTCTCCACTCTTACTCCGCAGACCAAGAAGCCAGTGTGAGGGTTATGCCAACTGCCAAGTATATCAATCCCAAATCCAGGACTGGGGAAATGACCAGTGGGTGTGCATAAGGACTCAGAGAACCCAGGGTAAGCCTGGTTTTGACCAGGACTCTGTTACCTGGCCCTAATGTGTTCCTACTCTAACAAGGGACTATAATGATGCGTCAGCACTCCAGATATCAATATCAACCTAGACACTGATTTCCACAGTCCTTTAAATGTCTGGATATTTCCCTAGTGCATAGTTATCCCCCCCACCCCAAAGAAAAAGGCCATAAATCTCTTTAGGGACAGACTGGGGAAATCACCATGTTTACTTGCTATGGTGTTGCAAGGTCCTTCCTCTCTCTATACGTATATGTGTATATGTACAGGCCCAGGTGTCTCCATCCCAAAGTCAGCTGTCCAGATTTCCCCCACTAAAGCCCTGACTTTGGTAAAACAAACCTGACATTGTTAGACATTAACTTTCTTTGAAATTCACCCACTCAGACTAAGTCCTCAACTTTCTCTGCCCTGCTGGCTATAGGAGATAAGCTATTTGTATGTAAACAAAGAGGGCTTTGGGGGCCAGGTGTGGTGACTGAAGCCTGTAATCCTAGCCCTCTGGAGGCTGAGGTGGGCAGACCGTTTCAGCTCAAGAGTTCGAGACCAGCCTGAGCAAGAACGAGACCCTGTCTCTACTGAAAAAAAAAATAGAAAGAAATTATCTGGACAACTACAAATATATAGAAAAAATTAGCCGGGCATGGTGGCACATGCCTGTAGTCCCAGCTAATCAGAAGGCTGAGGCAGTAGGATTGCTTGAGCCCAAGAGTTTGAAGCTGCTGTGAGCTAGGCTGATGCCACAGCACTCTAGCCCAGGCAACAGAGTGAGACTCTGTCTCCAAAAAAAGAGGGCTTCTAGAGGCCTTTTTAATTATCTGTTACTAGCCCTTGGCTGGTCGTTATCTTTCTGTAGGGCATCAATGGCATTTAGCAGCAGCCACCCAATGCTGTTAACCTTAGAATTACTATCCCCTCCATACTTCTCAGGCAGGAGATACACGGCACACTTTAGTGCATTTCCTTTCACTGGCATCCTTCCAACTCATCACCAGTTGATAATTGACCCACCACCTTGTGCCCGGGGCTGTCTATGCACCATCTACCACCAGTGAAGGGGTCCTCATTGCCAACCAGGTGGTTAGAAATCTAGCCCTTGGCTGCAACTGTTGCAGACTCGGTTCTTCAAAAGCAGATGCTGAAATGGAGTTTGGGGTGTAAGATTAGAGATCAATACCTGTGAAGAGAAGGAAGAGGAAACAGGATTTAGGGAAAGGGAGAAGACAAGTGCAATGCAGACAATACAAAGCTTTGGCCAACCTGGTGCAAAGCTCTGGAATATTGTCCAACAGAGTTGTTCTGCACTGGGCCTTTATGCCACTACCTCCCTTACCCACAGGATGTGGTTGCCTCCAGGAAGGGTGTGACTTTGCATGAGGCAGTTCTGCAGTCCAGGCAGACCTGAAAGAGCTGACAGCCAGAGGCTGTCCATGTTCTGTACTCTCCCAGTGGGACAGTCAGGGCTCCCTCAAAGGAAGACCTGGGGGGACACGTTTCAGCATCTACCATATTACCACATTGTTTTAATTTTATTTTTTTAATTACTTAAAATATTTATATAGTCTAAAGTCAAAACCATGTAAAAAGCTATACCAAGGAAGTCTCATGCCCATCCCTTTCCCTTCTGCTCCGTAGGAAACCATCTCTTATTTTTTTTCCTGACTTTTTTTTTTGGCTTGAACTTTGCTTTGCAAACACACACACACACACACACACACACACACACACACACACACACACACTTATTTCTTCTTCCTTCTTTTGGAAAAGTTAGCATTCTGTGTATATTCATTTGCCTCTTGCTTTTTACTTAATATCCTATAAATCACTCCATATCAGGACACAAAGATCTTCTTCTTATATGTTTTTCAACAGCTGCACAGAACTCGAATTTATTAACCAATCGCCTGTGAATGGGCATTTAGGTTGCTTCCAATGTTTAGCTATCACAAAAAATGATACAAAGAATAACCTTTTGTGTTTTTCATACTTTCACATATTCAGAGTAAATTCCTTGAATTGGAAATCCCTGATCAAGTGGTAAATGCATATGAAATTTTGTTAGATATTGTCAAATTCCCCTCCATAGGGGTTATGCCCTTGTATCCTCCTACCAGAGATATTTGAGAGTTCATGTTTTTACACAGCCTCAGCAACAAAGTGGATTGTCAACCTTTGGAATATCTGCTAATCTGATAACCAAGAAACCTAATCTAATTTTTAGATCTGTAATAGTTTGGTAGTTTGATTTCTTCCCCAATAATTTGATTTCTCTCCTCACTTAATTTGTTATTTGTCATCTCTTCTGTAGATTCTGGTTTGTAGAATTACAAGGCCTAAGGTAGCCTGGCCATCCCTGCCTCTTTGTCCTCATTGCATCTCTCTCTCCCACCAATCCACCCCTCCTCACTCCACTTCACTGGGCTCCAGTAATTCTGGTCTTCCTTCTGTCCCCAAACACTCTGCATCAGGCAGGGTTCTCCAGAGAAACAGAATCCATATGACATATATCTTGGCAACAACTGCTGCAGGCTGGGTTCTTCAGAAAGCAGATGCTACAGTGAGATTTGAAATGGGATGCTGAAATGGTGCTGAAAGAGATCTCTCTCTCTCACTCTCTCTCTCTTTCCTCCTGGACAATATATATATAGAGAGAAAAACTCTATTTATGTAAATACAAAATTTATTCATTTTTTATATTATTAATAAATTATATAAAATATAAATACATGAATTTCTCTATCTCTGTATATCTATATCTCTACATCCAGATGTATATTTATACATCTATATCTTTCTATATATTTCTGTCTATTTGTTGATCAATCAATAGAGAGAGAGAGAAGGAGATTTGTTTTGAGGAATGGGTTCGTGCAATTGGGCAGCTGACAAATCCAAAATCCACAGGGCAGGCTGGCAAGTTGGAAACTTAAGCAAGAGTTGTCAATGCTGTAGTCTTTGGCAGAATTTCCTCTTCTGTGGGAAACCTGTTTTTACTCTTAAGAACTTCCAACTGATTTGATGAAGCCTACTCACCCACGTTATAGCAGGTACTCTCTTCATTTAAAGTCAACTGATTGTAGATGCTAATCACATCCATCTATAAAATATCAAAATACAGCAACACCTAGATTAGTGTTTGATTAAGCAACTGGGTACTACAGCCTAATCAAGCTGACAGGTAAAACTAACCATTAACACCCTCCAAATTTATTCCTGTTTCCTAAGCCTAAAACCTCTGCTCTCTGATCCTAGAAAGGATGCCTTCTTCTTATTCAGGTCTGTATTTTTTAAAATATTGATCAATTGAATGAAGCTGTGAATCCCCCACATCAGACATTTTTAGTGCCCTGGAAAATGGAAACCCTGTGCCAGTTCTGGCCTCTGCAGAGGTCCTATTTTGTCACATGGGAGCTAAATTCATGAGGTCATTTCTTGGACTTACTAGACCCGTCTACTCAGCCTTCCAGTAACCTTTTAAGGAGAAACTTCAAGAGTTTTCCTCCCATCCTCTATGCTTAGTACTATTTCTGGGAGTGAGTGAGACAGGGTTTGGGGTCTAATTGTGTCTCATCACACTAGGATCTTCTTTCCTGGAAAGCCAGTTTGTTCCAGAAGGTGTTTCCCTTTCCACGTTTGGTTGCTGCTGGGTGAATTTCGGACTGCTGTTAAATGAGAGCAGGAACTTTGTTTTGTTTCACTGCTGTAGTCCTAGAACCTAGAATCGTACCTGAAGCGTCATAGGAGATTAATATTTGCTGCCTGGCATTTAGATTACTTTTTTATTCATTTCATTAGATATTAGGGGAAAATTCTGCAATTGTGCTTTGCTCTAGTACTTTATCCCTACGTTATTTCTGTAATCAGAAAATGTAATGTTGATTCTTAATAATAACTAGAATCACTATTGATACTGATGCTAAATATATTTTTGAACTCTCATTTCACACCAGAAATTAAACCAATCATAGTGCATAAAATAATAATTTTCACACAATTCTCACAATACCCAGAAGATGTGCTATATTATGTGATTAAGGCACAGGCTTTAGAATCATACTCTCTAATCCTAACCTTGCCACCTTTCAGCTGTGTGATTTTGGGCATGTTGCTAATCTCTCTAAGGCCCAGAGTCATAATCTGTACCATGGTGAATAATACTATCTAACTCACAGGGTTATTGTAATGATTAAACAGTTTATGTAAAGTACTTTGCATAGAACAGGGGATCCTTACTTTTTTTGTTGTGTGCCATGGACCACTTTGACAGTCTGAGCTTATATACTGCTTCTCGGAATATGTTTTGAAAACATAAAATAAAACGCATAGAATTTCAAAGGGTATAAGTTACATTAAACAGTTGTAAAAATTTATTTATTTATTTATTTAGAGACAAGATCTCTCTCTCTCTCTCACTCAGGCTAGAGTGCAGTGGCATGATTCTAGCTCACTGTAGCCTCAAACTCTGGGGCTCAAGCTATCCTCCTGCCCCAGCCTAACTGGCTTCCTAACATCATTCTTATTTGAGAGGCATCTACAGGCAGGTGGGAAACAGCATAAATTCTTTTTGTAAAAACTGAGGGACAGATATTTCTCTTTTCATTGCCCTGGCAACCACAGCGTGGGCATTTGACCTAATAGTGGCCAATCAGATGCTTCTGCCTGGAACTTTGGGTCTTAAACAACTGACTTGAAGGACTAAGGTCAGTAAAAGGATTTTCAGGTGGCTGCTGTGGAGTCTAGAAGCAAGTATTGAGGTAAAAAGTGTCCCGAGGCAATAGCACCAGAGGCCAACTCCCAAGCAGCCATGCCAGGCTGATCTCAGCTTTACCTTAGTACCCTTGGGTCTTACCCAGTCTTTGTTTCCCAGCCTTCTCATCAGTTTTATGAGCAACTCTTATCCCTTTCAATAAATTCCTTTTACTGTTTAAATTAACCAAAGTTGATTTCTGATGCAATGAAAAATCCTAAGAAGTACATCCTCTAATTTCAGAGTTTCTCTCTGTCCCCCAAAGACATATTATGGTTCAATAGTCCAGGAAGAATAAGTGAATGCAAGAACAAATTCTGACAATATGATTCTTGACAAGTTTTATCAGAGTGGTTTAAAATAATGAAACAAACCTCTTCTTCAACATGGGCTATCGTGATGTCTGGGACATTCTACTATCCATCCAGGTACAAGCTGAGCTGCAGCAGAGTAGAAAGGGGTTCTTTATTGTGCCTGGTTTAGTAAGCAGGGCAGCTCCCATCTCTGTAGAGGAAGAAAAACGGAAGTCATAAAATGCTAGGAAGAAAGAAAGGAAAGAAAGGAAAGAAAGAAAAGAAAGGAAGAAAAGAAGGAAGGAATAAAGGGGGTTTCTTTTTCTAATCATGGTAGGGGTATAGTTGGTTAGAAAGAAAAACTTTCTATTCAAAGGATTTTTATAAATGAAAAACATTTACAGGACCCTGTATCGGATACTGTTGGTTGTACTATCTGTGTCTAACCCCTAACCCCTTCTCCCTTGCTTGATATATTATGGGTGCTGTGGCAGACTGACAGTTTTCCTAAAATAACACTTATTTCTTTGTTCCATATGAATAGAATTTTTTTTTCAACACCCTTGGCCACCCAGAAAAACGACTACATTCCCCAGACTCCCATGTGTGACCATAAGACTAAGTTCTGACCAACTGTATAGAAATGAAAGAGTGACTCAGTAGCTTCTAAGAATGTTCCTTAAAAGACAGCTAGCTTGCTGTTCACCCAACATCTTACTTCTTTTCTCAAACTGCAGCCTGGATTGTGGATGCAGTGACTACTGTCTTGGACAAAGAAGACAAGCATCCCACCCTAAAAACAGCAGAGCAGTAAGTTGAAAGGAGCAGAGTCATTGCTGTGGTAGATTAGTTTGCAAAAAACAATCCCAACTATTCCCCTCCCTGAGTTCATGATCCGTGCAACTTGACTTTGCCTCTATGCTCATCAAGAAGTGGAGTCCTCCTCCTTTACATCTGGGCTGGACTTGTGACTTGCTCTGGCCAAAGGGATGTAGCAGAAGTGGCTATGTGCCAGTTTTGTGTCTTGATCTTAAGCATCCTATCCTGCTGTGGATGAGAGACCACGTAGAGGAGAGCTTAGGGGTCCCAGTTGACAGCTAGCCAAGCCCCATAGCACAGTTATCTAGTTATAACACAGCTGCATGGCCGGGCGCGGTGGCTCACGCCTGTAATCCTAGCTCTCCGGGAGGCCGAGGCGGGCGGATTGTTTGACCTCAGGAGTTCGAAACCAGCCTGAGCAAGAGCGAGACACCATCTCGGCTAAAAATTAGAAAGAAATTAATTGGACAACTAAAAATATACAGAAAAAATTAGCCAGGCATGGTGGCACATGCCTGTAGTCCCAGCTACTCGGGAGGCTGAGGCAGGAGGATCGCTTGAGCCCAGGAATTTGAGGTTGCTGTGAGCTAGGATGATGCCACAGCACTCTAGCCCAGGCAACACAGTGGGACTCTGTCTCAAAAAAAAAAAAAAAAAATAACACAGCTGCATATAAACATGAAGGAGCCCAGAGGAGACCAGCATAAATTACCAACTTGCAAACATATAAACTCAGTAACTGATTGCTGTTTTAAACCATTAAGTTTTGGGGAGGTTTGTTATGCAATAATAGAAAATTTTGCATATTTCTGCTTGTTCTTCTAGACATTTGCCTCTGAAATGGGAATAAGCCCAGGCTAGTCTGTTTCAGGTTGAGAGACAATGTGGGATAGAGCTAAGTCAGCCTACATCTCTCAGTCAATATATGAGGATGTCCACCCACCTTCAATAAGTCTAATCTCTAGCTGTCTGAACCACTGACTTCAATGCACAGAGCAAGTCCAGCCAAGACCAGAAGAACCACTCAGTTGACCCTCAGATTCATAAAATAAATAAAGGTTTATTGTTTTGAGACATCGGGTGGTAATAGATAACTTATATTTTTATGTGGGTAATTTTCTTTCTTATATAAGCCTCCATTATTTTGGATCTCTGTTACACACAATCAAGTTTATTCTTAACTGAAATAATTGCCCGTCTTTTCCTTATGAGCCTCAGAATTAAATCTTGCTTGGTCTAAATTAATTATTGGATTATATTTGCCTTACCAGTGATGGTTTAACAGTGGTCATAAAGAAAAGAATGCAGAGGACTTCTAGAATTGGTTCTTTCTTGAAGAAAGAAATGAATGAGAAGAGATGGCCACCTTATCCATCCAATTTTGACATATCTGCATATGCTGCCTAGGAATTGGCAGCCATTTTAGAACCAGGAGCGGGGCTGGCCTCTGAGCAAAAGCTGACATTCCAAAGGTAGTATAACAGAAGGATGAAAAGAACTTGGGTTTTTGACAATGTGATCGAGCTACCTAATAACTTCCCCTAACTCTGAACTACTCAATATATACAATAAAATAATACATATCTCTGTGAGCAGTTTAAGATGAGTTTTCCGTTAATTCTAGCTGAAAGCATCCTAAGTGACACAAAAACTCCCTGTTTGTTAAATACTATACCATCTGGGGAAGGTCATTAAACAAAATGTGCAGTCATTGCCCTTGGACTTTACAATCTAGGGATAATGATTATAAAACAGATTGAGTGTAATAAGCTTCTCATTAGTTCCCAATAAGGAAAAGTTATTCCTTCAATAGCAAAGAGAGTTCTGGGTTACTGTCAGATAGATCTATCTATCTGTTAAATATGATTTTCTAAAAATTCTCTTTGTTGTCCCAGAGGAATGTGATCCTTATCTCAAATAATCCCTTTTTGTCATACATAATATTAAAAGATGATTATAGAGACTTATACTTTTATTTTTACTCTTTGTTCAGAGCAATCTTGCCTTGAGATGCTGCAGCAGATTTATGTTTAAAGAGTAATATGGTGATGATTTAGTATGATTTATTAATCATGCATGTGCATAACAAGTCACAAGTTACTTTGAACTGTATTAAAACATTAGGTTAGAAATAAACACCTCATCATAGATTGAGGAACGAATCTAGATTTCTCATCTTCTTCGTCTAGTTATATGTAATTAAGTGGTTTTGGAATGGACATGGTAAACTTACTCAATATCCTTGTCCATTGGGCTCTTGGGGATTGATGGGAGCAGGAGGACCTTTGGCTGCTCTGAGAGGTCATCCGTGGGCACCATGAGATGGACGAAGCCTGGCAATCCACTTACTCTGGATTCAAACTTCAAACTTATGCGATGGACTCACCCTCTTGACCCCAGAGATGTTTCTGTGGTAGTTACAGTCACTGCACATGAGGAATTTGAGCTTTCTGTATGTCTTTTTAAGTTATTTTTCATAGACACATTTTTTCCTTCCAGTGTTTTTTTATAGCTGCCCACATGCTGTGTCCATTGTGTACATTACAACAGGAACTGTTGCTTCAATTCCTCACAGTTTGAAGTATTTCTGTGTTGTTAGTTCCCTGCAGTGATTTGTTTCTAATTCTCATGAATATCCCTTTTCAGTCTCATCTTTTGAAGCTATCATTGTGTTTCACTGGGGATGGGGTGAGACATGTTCACATGGGGCAAGTGAGGACAGGGGACATGTGCACATCACCCAGGAATGGCATTGCCAACCAATACAGGTGGCTTTCACCAAGGGCCCAAATTTATAGAATCATGGAGTGTCAGGTCTAGAAGAAGCCTTATAGGCTGAATTTGGTTCTTTGCATGCTACAGGCTATGTGGGACCTAACATCCATTGAGATCACAAAAACAGATCAATGGTATATCACTGTGACAACTTAATGTGGGACACATGCTAGAGCCTGATAATGTGATATGGAAAGATTTTCTTCCCCCTCCTCCTGGAGTCCTTATTCCCTACCACCCACTCCTATATAGGGGGAGTGTTTAGAGCAAGGCAGAATAAAGATATGAAGGTTTTATTAGCAAAATAATATGTCAAAGTTCCATTATGAGAGGATATCAATATTAGGGACAGGAGGGTTTGTTTGTCGTGATGTTGCTTCACTCTGGAGAATTCGAAGGACCTAAATGTTTCTGCAGTGATTCATAGTTGGAATTTCCTTGGCCTCACTGGGATAGATCCACAAATGACTCCAAGATGAAGGGAGGGTGAAAAAAAAAAAAAGCTGTACTACTGTTTAATATGGAGATTATCTCTGGCACTCTAATCTTATCTGCCCGTCAGATGGTCACATCAGGTCTAGTATGGATGAATCCTGAGGAGTGTGTAGAATTAGTTGCGGGGAGTGGTTAACCTGGTGTTCTTACTTACTTGATTGTTTTCAGGGTATGCAAAGTTCAGTTTATGTGTGCCCCAGTGAATGGCTTTATAGATTGTATCATCTAGCTTTAATTAAACTAGTTCTCATAAAATGTACAAGAGGCCCCTGAAATATTCCTGCATTACATATCATGAGTTGTTCTAAAAAAAAAAATTCCTGCAAAGATATCTCAGATCAAAGATAGAAATAATACAGCAAGCACAGATAAATGAAAAGGACATGGCAGAGACAAATCTTCTTTTATTAGCACGAGGTTTTGGGGCCACTTCACGAGGCTGAAACAATTCTATCTAATCATATCCAACTGTAGCACTTATTTAAAAAAGTTTCTTTAAATTGATTTGTGCCATCACAGCAAAGGTGATGTTTGAAAAAAATGAATGAGAAAAGAACTCCTTTTTGAAAGAGAAGGCATTTTGAAAACAGATACAAAGAAATGCTTCCATTGTTATATCATTTTTACAACCAAAAATGATGTAACTCTGTCCCCTATTAAAAAATCTTGTAACTGTCTACTTAAAAAACTTGGAAACACAATGTACTAAATGAAGATTAGATGTTTTCCAAATGAAGAGTTTCAAATGAGTTTTGTCTGTACTTGTTAAAAACATAAATATCCAACATTTGGTAAGCGATCAGAAGAGGAGCTGTTAGGCCAACACTTCTGTAAACATGACCCCATACGGAGCATGGACAAGGTCATATGGGTGGCAGTTCTATTGCTTCTGCTTTTGTTAACTGCCCAAAAGTTGTTGAGCGCATAAAAATTACACAACAGAGCAACTGAGTTAAGAGCAATACTTTTTAAAGTCCAAGACCGAATTAGAACAATAATTGAATTTATTCTAAAATGACAGAACCCATTAGCTAAAAATGGAAGTCTCCTGGCTCTGCCCCCTTCTCATGTCTTGAAGGATGATGACACACAATCAGAACTGAGATTGCTCTCCTAACCCAGGAGGTTGCTGCCGGCCGCTGAACTCTTCATGCCTTTTACATACATTATGGACATTTTGTATTCAAATGAGAGTGGTCTCTTATTAACCAGTCTTGCCTTTATTAACGTTCTCATTCAGACAACCTTGTAATTCTGAAAACTTAGAAATTAACCAAGTCTAATTTTTATTTCCATCTATGTTGAAGCCACCCAAGAGGAAGTTATCTTCACAGGAATAGTCTTAAGTGTCACCTATTTAATTAAATATTTTATTCATAGAATTTTATGTCCTTAGATGTTCAATTAGCAAATTTCAAAGTAGCGACATCTCTTAACTATTATCTATAATAGACAATTACAGCAACTGGACACTGGGAAGTAACAAAGATACATAATAGAGGTAACAAATTAATGAAGATGACCTGATGCTTCCTTTAGTCGGGATAGCCAGGGAAAAAAAGCTTTTGATTCCTTGGTTTTCTTGTTTGTCCTCCAAAATGACTTTTAATGTCTTATAAACTCAGGGAATGTGCTTTCATTTATTGAACAAATACTTATGGAGTACCTACTATGTTCCAGGTAATGTCCTATGTACCAGTATACAGCTTGGTCGTAATTGTCAGGAGCATGTAAATAAGAAAAGAAAAACATTTTTAAGGTTAACCCTAAGTTAAGGATTAGCAAGGGCTTTCTGAAAGAACACAGGGGAAGGGATGGATGGAGACTATGACCAACATCCTAGGTTACTTCCTCCCTGGTTCTTCTACATACATAGCCTTTGCTAATCCTTAACTTTCTGGCAAGATTCTTATAATTATGCTATTTATCACTACTAAAAATTCAATTTATCTAACCTTAGCTAGGCCCTGAATGTTCTGATCAATTTTTTTTTTCGTCTGTCAGGAAATGGCTTCTCCTATTAACATAAAGCTTTGTAGAGCACACAGCTATCCAAAGTTTGATCAGGGAAGCATTAAAAAAATGATGTGGAGCACAGAGGATTTTTAGGGCAGTAAAACTACTCTGTATGATGCTATAATAGTGGATACATGTCGTTATGCATTTGTCCAAACCTATAGAATGTACAACGGCAAGAATGAACCCTAATGTAAACTAGTCTTTGGGTAATAACGATGTGTCAGTGTAGGTTCATGAGTTATAACAAAGGTACCACCCTGGTGGGGGAGAGTGATAATGGGGGAGGCTATGCATATACAGGGGTAGTAAGTATCTGGGAAATCTTTTTGCCTTCCTCTCAATTTTGCTGTGAACCTAAAACTACTCTAAAAAAAAAAAAAATTCTATTATGAGAGAGACAGAGACAGAGACTTGTTTGCTCCCCAAAGTGTTTGCATCCCCAGTGGTGCTTTCTCTTTTTAATGCCTTTGCCATCACACGAGATGGTCCAACATCAAAACCAGAAAGAAATGATTACAAAATTGAAACAGAGCTGGCCCTAGGGTGAAACAAGTGAGGCACTCACCTTGGGTGCAATATTTAAGGGGGCGCCAAAACCTCAGTAATCTAGATGAATATTTTAATGCAATACTAAAACAAATTGGTGCAAAAAATCCATGATGAGTAAAGTCTCAAAATCCTAAATAAAGACATGATCCAACCCTATATTTGCACAACCCTGCCTCGCCCCCCTCACCCTAATTTCAGCACTACTGGAAACCCTAGAAATGCCTCTGCAATCTTAAACTAACCCTGACCCGAACCTGAACCTAAACCTAACCCTTAAGCTTTCCAGGGAAGAAGGAAAGACCTTTACTAACCACAACTCTCTCATTCCAATGTAATAGCACTCTTCCTACTATTAAATTAGCACAACTCTTCAAGTACCTTTTCATGGCTTGCTTCCTTCCTGATTCCCTGCCTGCCTATTCAAATTTGGTTAGTTAAGGTCCTCAGAGCTGCTTTAAGTCACTTTACCTAGATGTTGTCTAGGTTATACTTCTCTCACTTTGATGCAGTGGTTCAAACCTTCCACAGCCCTCTGAGTCCATCCACTTTGTTTTAATTTTCAGCTCTATGTCACAACAGATTAGAGATGAACAAATCCTCCCAGGTGAAGGTTTCCAGCTTGGCCCATCTTTCGAGCATTCATTAGGCACTCTTTCGGGTGATTTTCATCCAGGGAACTGGTCTTGCAAAATATATATTCATTACATGCTCACTGTGCAGCCATGGAAATGTGGCCCTGAAATCCCCTGCTGCAGAGCAAAGTCGTGCTGCCTTCCTTTTGGATCAGCCCACAAGCCCACTCCCTGCTTCCCGCAGGCCGCTCCCAGCCAATGACTGACCATGGCAAAAGTACTAAAGGTGGACCTTTCTTGCAAGACAGAAACCTCCACTAAGAGGTGACTTTGGCTTGAGGATTCCACTATGGCTTGGCCAAACTTCCTAGAATCACACTGCAGTCTGAGGCTCTTCCTACCCAATCCTCCTCTTTCACAGTAGGCAGACCCACATCACAGTCTGAAGGCTTTCCTGCCTCTGATTCCCTTCCTTCTGTCTTCATAAGCATTTCCCCCCCAATAAATCTCTTGCATGTTTACTCCTGGCTTGGCATCAGCATTTTGAAGGAGCCTAACACACTCACGATGTGCCTATTCTCTATTCTGATCTGTAAGGAATTTGAGGAGTTCATATGCACAACCATAATTAACATGATCTATACACAATCAGGTTTTTATATATACAAGATTGCTGCCATATTAGTCCCAGGCGTATTTCACTGCTTATGGCCACTGTTCAAAATCATTTCCACTCTTCAAAAACCTCTGAACTCATCCCTTTTCCTTCCCTCTGACTACACGGAGAAGATCGGTGATATTTAGCCTGAACATTGTCTTCTCTCAACAGCTGTCCTCATCACTTCAAGACTCCCCTACGCTTTCACCCATTCCTCTCTCCAGGGTCCAGGTAGAGCAAGACTTTCTGCTTTCCAGCGGCAACCCTTGCATTCTTGATCTTGTCCTCCTTTATGTTCTCCAGCATAAAGCAATATTCAAGGCCCTCCCATCTAAGAAAAATCCTCTTGTTCCTGCCTCATCCAAAGGCAATCTCTATCTGCCTTTTACTGCCAAACTTTCTGAAAGTGTAAATCGTATTCACTGTTGTCACTTCCTCACCTTGCTCACCTGTAAATTGGTTTCCGTCCACACTGTCCTATGGAGATAGCTCCCTTAAAGATAGCACTGGCCTGTCCCTTCATGATCTCATCTCATCCTTCATTCTATTCAACCTTAGAGTCTGGCTCCATTTACCACTCCTTTTTCAAATTGTCTCTGGTCGAGGTTTTGATAATAGATCAAAAAACTCTTTTTGATATCCATATTTTCTACGTCTTTCCCTTACTCCACCACTCACATTTTTTTTTCACCACTGACATTTTTTTTTTTTTTTTTGAGACAGAGTCTCACTGTGTTGACCGGGCTAGAGTGAGTGCCGTGGCGTCAGCCTAGCTCACAGCAACTTCAAACTCCTGGGCTCAAGTGATCCTCCTGCCTCAGCCTCCCAAGTAGCTGGGATTACAGGCATGCGCCACCATGCCTGGCTAATTTTTTCTATATATTTTTAGCTGTCCTATTAATTTCTTTCTATTTTTAGTAGAGACAGGGTCTCGCTCTTGCTCAGGCTGGTCTGGAACTCCTGAGCTCAAACGATCCGCCCCCCACGGCCTCCCAGAGTGCTAGGATTACAGGCGTGAGCCACCGCGCCCGGCCCACCACTGACATTTTAATTGTAGATATTCCCTAAAATTGGTCCTCTTTTCTTTTCTTTTGGCTTTATACTTCTGCTAAATGAGCTCATTTACTTCCAAAGCCTCAGTCTTTGACGATTCCCAGATCTACTTTACTGTTACAGTAGTCCCCCCCTTATCTGTGGTTTCAGTTACTTGTGGTCAACCACAGTCCAAAAATATTAAATAGAAAATTCCAGAAATAAACAATTCTTAAGTTTTAAACTGCATGCCATTCTGAGTAACATGATAAAATCTCATGTAGACCAGCTCCATCCCTCCCCGGAAGTGAATCATCCCTTTGTAGCATCATTCTGTATACACTACCTACCCATTAGTCACTTAGTGGCTGGCTCAATTATTAGATTAAAAAAACGTCGTGTATATATAGAGTTTCAGGCATCTACTGGGGGACCTTAGAATGTATCCCCCATAGATAAAAGGGGGATTACTTATTTCTTTTCTGAGCTCCAGGTCTCTATTTTCAAGTGCTAGGCATTTCCTCATAGACATATATTTGGAAACTTGAACTCCACAGTCTAAAACTAAACTCTTTGTCTTCTTTTGTGACCTTGCCTCTGTATCCTCTGCCTCTGCCTGTGGCACCACTACCTTCCCAAGTACTCAGCCTAAAACCTCTTTTTCCTTTACCTCTACACCCAGTTTCTAAATCGCCTTGATTCTGCCTCACTGGAGTCACTAAAATTCATTTTGTCCTTTCTATACCCAATGCTTTCCTTAGCTCTGATGCTTTTCTCCACCCCTTGTCTTTTGTGTTTCTAGAAAGCTCCCTTTACAGAGCTACCAGCATTAGTACCGTAAGGCACAGCTCAGACTACCCTACTGCTCACCGCAAAGATTTGCAGTGGGGCTTCCACTAGCCCAAACTATTTGTGCATCAAAATAAACAATGATAGTACTAGTTTATAATTTATTGAATAAAATAAGAATTCATGAGTCTATTTTACATAGACACATAAATAAATAGGCAAAAAGGAAAAAGCTCTTCCATACAGTAATAAATGTAGACAAAATGATAAAATTAGAAAATCATCATTTGGCAACTTCCATAGTAATAATTGTTTCAAGCAAGAGCCACCAGTGTATGATACAATTACTGGTTGAAAATTTAGTGAGAAAGAGGATATTACATAGTCTCAATGTAACTTCAAACAAGATATTGATTAATGACAAAGGGGAAAAAATATAGAAAATGTACAGTGAAGAAACCCAGCAGGTACCAACTTAACCAAGTGTGCAAGGTTAAATCCCCTGTAATTAGAGAAACTGATACCATGTGCCCCTGATATGACATCAGCACTGAGACAGGGCCAAACATCACTCTATGGTGTTCCTGCCCAAAACACATAGTGTGAATCTAATTATGAGGAACTATCAGAATCTACAAATTGAGAGATATTTTTCAAAATAAATGGTCTGGACTCTTCAAAAGTGTCAAGGTCATCAGAATAGAGATTCCAGACTAAAAGAAACTAAAGAAAGAAGAAAATTAAATGCAATTTGTGCTCCTAGATGGAATCTTGGACCAGAAAATTTTTACTTTTCCTATAAAGAATATTTGTGAGATAATTGGCAAAATTTGAATGAGGTCTGTAGATCAAAGTTAGTT
This sequence comes from Propithecus coquereli, assembly GCF_000956105.1. Lineage (NCBI taxonomy): Eukaryota > Metazoa > Chordata > Mammalia > Primates > Indriidae > Propithecus > Propithecus coquereli. The sequence goes on along the minus strand of NW_012148875.1, from coordinate 1,670,458 downwards.
TTCTGATTTAACTGTATCAAAGTTAATTTCCTGATTTTGATAACTGTACTGTGGTTATGTAAGAGGACGCCCTTGGTTTCAGGAAATGCACAGTGAAGTATTTAGTGATAAAGGAGCATCGTGTCTCTAACTTACTCCCAAGTGGTGCAAAAACATAATTATATGTATCCATCTATCTCTGTATCTATTTATACAAAAATGATAAAGTAAATGTAAAGCATTAACTGTTGAGGAATCTGGGTGAAGGGTATATAGAAATTTTTGCCACTTTCCTGAAAATCTTAAATAATTTCAAAATAAAACTTTAAAAAACAAAACCTGCAGCAAAAGGATGAATTACAAACTGTTTTGTATGGCATTAGAGGGGCTCCAAATTTTAACTGGTGCAAATTTTAACTAAGACAGGTAAAGCATTCTCTGCCCTACTCTTTCTCTCTACTCTTGATTAATTGCTTCCTATGTTAGAGGTTTCTCTGACAGCTTAGTGGAGTATCAAGCCCAATGTATTTGCAATAGGCTTTTATTAGTAACAATGGTAATGATGAAATAAACTGCTTTACAACTATTATCTCTTAGAGATTTTCTTATTGTAGTTTATGTGCATTTTGCCTTTTTTCTTGACAAATTCATTAGTAACTGTAATATACATGAAATATCAGCACATGGAGGCCTAATAAATAATTGGTCTTAGTATTCCATGTAATATTTGGGAAAGAAATTACATACCATATTTTCTGATGTTGAAGTAGTTTGTTCAATTCTTGGCTATCAGCACTAACACAGCCAAGGGAAAACGGGTCTTGTTCCAAAAATTAGCTGGGTTTTGGAATATATGTATATATGTACATTTGGATATGGATGTGATTAATTTTCTAAGAATGCATACGGAAAAAGAAAATAATGGATACCATGGACCAACACAGTAATATTTGGGAAATTGCCCAAATTGGCCATCTTGCTCCTGTTTAAATCCTCTGGGCAATGTATTTTCTGTTGAGAACAGATGGCTGTCTTCCAAGTTATTGTAAGCTTACCAACTGACAAACCTGTTTTGAAGCCAAAGAAGTAATTATTTGAGTTTCCAAAGCATTCTGTGTACACACAAGATGCACAGCAGATATTGTCAGTAAATGTTAAAAAAAAATTTTTAAAAGAAACCACTAATAAGGGATGATGTGAGGGTGATATTTCTTTTCTTCATCTAACAACATATTATTTTGATTTTCCTTAGTCACAAGAGCACCAAGGGGTATAATACTCTTGATAAGTATTATGTCTGGGGTTAGGCCAAGAATAAGTCTCATCATGGTGCTGTTGGGAGAGATGAGCATCCTGCAGGTGACACACTTCAGCTTTGAGGGTAGCCTGGGACAAAGGAGTGGAGCTGTCTGATTAGTGGCGAGGAGGAGGTGCTCATATCAGCTGCACTTAAGAGGCTGCATCTGTGGATTCTGCATTTACCATGCTTCCATAATTGAAGTTTTTTGCAATTGAAATTGAAGCTAAGAAACTTGACTGTCCCTAAACTCTTCAAAACATGAAAAAAATGCTCTTTTTTTTTTGTTGTTGATCTACAAAGCAAAGAAACATCTAGTCAATGAGCCTGCTCTTTGAGATAGTCAAGGGATCTAGATTCAAGTTGCAAAACCTTGTTCTACAAGCTGTGTAATTTTAAGCAAGTCATTTAATCCCTTAGAGCAGGAGTCAGCAAACTTTTTCTGTAAAGGGCCAGTTGGTAAATACTTTAGCTTTATAGGACATAGTCTCTATTGCAACTACTCACTATGCTGTTGTAGTATGAAAGCAGCCATGGATAATATTTAAATGAATGAACATGGTTGTCTTCCAATAAAACTTTATTAGTGGGAACTGAAATTTGAATTTCATATAATTTTTATGTCATGAAATATTATTCTTCTTTCGATATTTTCCCCAACCATTTAAAAATGTAAAAATCATTCTTAGTTTCCAGGCTGCACAAAATCAGTAGGCTGAAGTTGCTGATCACTGTCTTAGAGCCTCAGTGTCCTCACACATAAATAGAAATTATCATACCTCCTTCACTTCATCTGATGATCAAAAGAAAAAGTAGGTGAAGAGTCCATTTAAAACACTTAGCACTATATATTAGGGTAACAAGATGCTAGGTTTTCATTGAGGGTACTTTTCTCGCGTCTTTATTTTTGCTCACAGAATCCAGGATATCTATGACTTTATGCAATAGACTTGAGGTCGAAGATTCCACAGTGTTGCTTTCAAGGGTTATGTCATATATAGCAGAGGCTTGTGATAAAATATTTTTAATGTATAAAGTGAGTAAAGATTTGGTTAGTCAAAGTGATGAAAAAAAATATGCTCTATGAAGGAAAATGTCCACTCTCATGCCATTAGGTGATGCATCTTGGATTAGAGGACAGATGATGATTTAAGATTTCTCAAATAAAATAGGAATATCTTCCTGGAAAATAATACATAAACATCTTACCCCTGAGCAAAAAAATCCTAAAGCAGAATCACCTGTTAGATAATGGTAATGAGGAGGATGACAGTGGTAAAAGAAGTAAAGTAATTTGGGTAAGGCCTGCTATGATTTGCATGTGTTCCTTCCAAAATTCAGGTGTTGCCAATGTGATACTATTAAGAGGTTGGGCCTTTAAGAGGTGATTTGGCCAAAAAGGCTCCTTCCTCATGAACAGGAGCTCTTATAAAAGAGGTTTCACGTAGAAACGGCTAGCTTGCCCTTGTGCCACCACCATGTGAAGACACAGCAGGGAGGCCCTCACCAGATGTCAGCACCTTGATCTTGGACTTCCCAGCCTCTAGAACCATGGGAAAAAATTCTGTTCTTTATAAACTACCCAGTCTGTGGTGTTTTGTTGTAAACAGACTAAGACAGGCCCTAATCTGGGAAGTGGTCAAACCAGGATTTGAACCAGGTTGTCTAGCTCGACAGTCCATGCTGTTAATCACCAAACAATGCTTGTACAGATTCTTTGTTTCCCAGGTTAACCTGGGTGCTCTGCTCTGCCATGGTGTCCATGTCACTGAATTGGACGCGAGTCAGCAGAGCCGTGGAGCCTGCCCAGCTGTAAACAATGGGCTGTCACAATGTATGCCTGATGGTGGTTCATAGATATGAAGCAAGTGTTTGTGCTGGTATGGTGCCAACTTCGGTGTTCAATTAGCACATTATAAATATATTTTTAGAGTGTGGGTTGAAACACAGATACATACTTCCCTTTTACAGCAACTTCACTTGTGTGAAAGAGAAGGGGCAAACCTAATCAACTGATTAGCTAGGTACAAGTCACAACCTTTCTGGATCTCAGTTTGAATATTTATTGAACAAATTATGTAGAAAATACTTTCTATGTACGCATACCTATATATGTGTATATGTATATGTACACACATACATACATTTATGTACATACATAAAAATGCATATGCAATACACATATATCCATATTTATATATGTATTTGTGTGCGTATATATGTAACCCTTGAGTTTAAGAAACAAACAATTTGTGGTAAAAATATATAAATATCTATAATATAAAGTAGTATGCCAAAAGTACTATATGAATTCAGAGGAATAAAAGGAAGTTATTTTTACTGGTGTTTTTACATTAAGTAATGACCTCATTTAATCCTTAAAACAACCCTATTAGCTAAGTGTTACACTCATTAGATACAGGAGGAAATTGAGACTTACAGGACAATTAAGTTTTTCAAGCCCACCCAGTTAATAAGTAATAAAACGGAAGTTCGAATTTTGGTCTGTCAACATTCAGATACCATGTCATTTCCACCTGAACTCTTACGACAGGTTTCATAGTGAAGATGGCACTTTGGCTGGATTTGGAAAGGTTTTGTATTTGGAAAGCATTTTTTAAGAAACAGAAAAACAGAAGAGAGGGTAGTAGGCTTTTGTAAGAAACAGAGTAGGGTTTTGTAAGAAACAGGAGAAAAACTGAATAGAGATGGACAATTCTAGAGTAAAACAAGAAAAGCAGAAAATACTTTCTATGTTCTTGGAGGTGGAGGTAGGAAATCAGCTAGTGTAATCATAAAAAATACCAGCCAGACAAGCTTGTAAGACAAGCTGCAGTGTAAGAAGCATGGAAGCCTGTAAGCAGGGAAGCATTGTGGAGGGTTCTTGAATGCCAAATTTAGGAATCTGTAGCTTGCACAAGATATGTTTTACATTGGTAGATACATACATGCCCTTTTCTGAAGAAACCCAACTGATGAATAGCCCTTGGTCAGTGGGCAAAAGATAAGGTGACCACATAGCTTATTGTCGTTCCTGGCACACTGTTTTGAGAAGAAGAGGGCTATAGGAAGAAGTATGAAGGGTCATGAGTTGTAAACTGGGGTTGATACTGGCAAACCAGGAGGTGGGGTTCCCCCAACAATAAGGCTCTGTGACCCAGACTCAAGGGCCTTCCCAAACATAAGCTAGTCTGGAGTCTGTGTTGGAGGCCAAAGGGAGAAAGATCATACTCTTTCTTGGCTCTGTATTCTAACAAATTAAGAATAGATGCAATGGAGATCAAGTTTTATGGTGGAAGCTCAGTAACTCTCCAAGTACAGACTCCCTGGTAAAGCTGTGCGAACTAAAGTAAAATCTCAAGTCCCCCAGCCAACTGAATGGACTCCCCTCTTTGCCAAGGGGACTCCAGAAAAACCTTAAAACTAAGTTGCCCCCCATAAGAAGAAGGGAGGTCAGACATGCCTTGTCATGCCCCTTCCCTTTTGGAGTTACTCTTTGTAACAATAAGATACTAAATCATTAACAGGTAATGGGTTAAGCAAAATAAAGCTTAAACCACATCTACAGGCCATCAATTTACTTAACAGATCACATGAGTTTCAGTAAGTGTCTGGTGGTTTAACAGATTAGGATTAACAGACATCCTTATCTTAAATTAAAACATTCCAAGCCTTTAGACAAAGCTTCATTCCTTTAACTAATTACAAATCAAAGAATCTTTAAACCCACCAAATCCTGTAAGCCTCCCCGACTTTGGGCCAGACCAATGTACACCTTCTAGCTATTGATTAATGATTTTATGTGTAATTCCTGTCTCTGTGAGTGTATAAAACCAAACAGTAACCTGGCTACCGCGGGGAACATTTTCTCAGGACCTCTTGAGGCCATGTGCTCTGGGCTGGTCACACACATTCAGCTCAGAATAAATCTCTTTAAATTATTTTACAGAGTTGGGGTTTTTTGTTGTTGCTTTTTTTTTTTTCTATTAATAGCTGGATTGAAGAGCTTGAATCTCAAGCCAAAATGGAGCCCTCCCCTAAATTGAAGATCACTGGCTCCTAAGAAAAGTTAGATCTGATTGACTCAGGTGCAGGCAGAAAACTGGAACTGAAGAGTGGAGATCTAGCTCAGTGTGTTGGTTTGCCTGCCTCACAGAGGTTAGGTATGCAAGGTGAGCCTACCTCCTTAAGCACGGCTGAGGGGAAGAAGGAAAAGAGAGGGAAGAAGGAACAGGAGAGAGAACAGGAGGAAGAGGAAGGGAAAGGAATGAGAAAAGAAAGAGGTGGGAAAGTGGATGTGGGGAAAAGACGGGGAAAAGGTGAGAAAGAGTTAGGGTGTGTAACACAGGGAATGGCCTGACAAAAAAACAGCAAAAATATTTTGTGTCTCTTTAAAACATCTCCACTCCTTTTTGAGAACTAAAACCTGTATCCCTGCCTCAGGCCAGTGGATGGGATTTATGATACTTGAGAGTTCTTTTGTGAGGCTCTGCTTTTAGGCAGATAAGGGAGTTCAGCAGAAAAAGAACACCTCTTCTTTAGTGCCTTCGAGTCAGAATCATTTTTATGCCACAGTGGCATATTCTAGACACTTTCACCTACATTTTATGAAATTTTTAAAAATTTTAAAAAGAACTCTGGACAATGATAGAAAAGGATATGAGATTGAGGACTTCAGTGTTTTCGACAGTATATTATGGGGAATTAACTAGTTACTTGATCTTCCCTAACTTGAGTTCTAGAGCTGTTGCAACTTTATGAGCAGCTAAAGGGACATGACTTGACATGATTTCCGCCTTTACTCTTTGGAACTTCCTGTGGACGAAAAAGCCAGTGGCAGGCAGAGGGTCCCTGATCAAGAAGACAGGGAGACATGAGATGAAATATGAAATGTCCAATGGAAAGGGTGCAGACCCCAGAGAGCCACTGCAGTCCCAGCTGCAAGCCGAAAAGCTCCAGCTAAGCAAAGTCAAACTCAGAAAGCAGCAAGGAAACTGCACGAAGGAGCCAGCACCACTTTCTCAAGAGAAGGAAAGAGATTCTACAATTTTCTTTTTCAAGAAAACCTTTTAAATGTTCTTTTTTAACCTCTCTTTATTGCCACTAGTTTTTTTTATTTCAAAGTTTATAGTATATTGCAAAGTTTATAGATAAAGTATAGTGTATCTATACTAAAATATAATGCAAAGGTCTCATTTGAATTTTTATTATCCTCCATAGGTTCTGCCTTCTCGGCCAGTTAAGTTCTCAGCCAGTTTCCCAACCTTTTGGCCATGGGAGCTATTTTTATAAAATCATCAAACTCAATACCCTGCCTCTTCTGCTGTGCCTTGCAATAATTCTACATCCTGTGCCAGTTGTTGATTTCCCTAACCCATCTTGTGTTTTCCTTGCTGTCCTGCTCTCTCGTGACACTTCTCAGTTCCTGAGCTCTCCTGTTTCCTTCCTCCTCCTCCTCCTGTTTCTCTCCCCCCATTATTTTCCTGCTCTGCCTACTACACCACAGATCTGCTTACTCCTCTCTTTCTCTCTCTGTCAACTTCCTATTCTCATGATGGCATTTGTCCAAAAACTCCTCTATGGTCTGCCACTTTATTTATAAATTTGACTGCAAGGAAGTTAAACAAAGAATTAACTCTCCAAGAACTGAGGGCTACAGCTATAAACAAAGGTGGCTTGGGGAGTAAGGGAAAGAAATTTAATTTGAAATTTTGATTAGCTTTGAAGATATCTAGTAAATTATACTTAAAATATCAAATTCATGCCGTGCACAGGAGCTGACAGAGATAGAAGGTTGAATGCAGTATTTCTGTCACTGTCAAAATCCATGCACGCGGAAAAGATCTGTCAAGCATAGTCTTTTTTCTCAACTCTGTTGACCTTGGACAAGGGACTGTTTCTCTATGGGCTGCAGGCTTCCTAATCCAGTGATGAGAAGTGGACTCTTGAGAAAAGTAACCAAACACGTTCACAACATCAATGGTCTCAGCATGAGTGTTTTCCCTTGGGTGTAACTTTCTAAGCAGTCCACATTTTTCTCATGGTTTTAGGAAACAAACAGACTCAATCATGTTTATTTCCTGGGTACTATTCTAGCATCATGGGAAATGGAAAGTAGGAAATGTATGATTTCACTCCACTTGTCCACAACTTTCAGGACAGGGAAAAAAGGATGAATGCCTCCCAAGACTTTGTTCTACTTTGGTAAGATAATTAAGTGATCTCAAACTGATCTAAGAGGAATTATTTTTGTAATATATGTTGTTAGGCATGTTCTATGAATAACTTACATTCTATTTAAGAAATGTTTTACCTGCCAATTATTTAAAATCCCTCAGTCTTTTGGAGAAAAATGAATAACTCTAGTAGTTAATATCTGAAAACCAGTTCTCTGCTTTCCTCTCTCATTATTATTTCTGATACTCCTTCAAGGTCAATCTTTGACACAATATTAGTTTAACATGGTAGAAGAACATATTATACAATGAAAGACATTAATTCATTCATTCATGCTTTAGAGCAGCAGTCCCCAACATTTTTGGCACCAGGGACCAGTTTCATGGAAGACCATTTTTCCATGGACCTGGGGTGGGGATGGTTTCGGGATGATTCAAGCGCATTACATTTATTGTGCAATCAAACCTTCCTGGTAATGATAATCTGTATTTGCAGCCACTCCCCGGTGCTAGCATCACTGCCTCAGCTCCACCTCAGGTCATCAGGCATTAGACTCTCATAAGAAGCATGCAACCTAGATCCTTCGAATGTGTAGTTTACAGTAGGTTTTGTGCTCCTATGAGAATCTGATGTGACAGGAGGTGGAGCTCAGGCGATGGGGAGTGGCTGTAAATACAGATGAAGCTTCTCTCACTTGCCGGCCACTCACCTCCTGCTGTGCAGCTCAGTTCCTGACAGGTCACAGACTGGTACCGGTCTGTGGCCCAGGGTTTGGGGACCACAGCTTTAGAGCATTAGTCGATGCATTTTATATAGCCAATATCAATTTATTCAAACAAAAGGACACTACACGAAACTCATGACATATAAGTCAATATCCAGAATGTGGATAATTGTACGAATAGAAGATTAAGTGGAAAATGAAGTAGCAAGAGAAGAGAGAGGATGCCAGGATGATGCATGCAGCTCATTCGAGTCGGTTTTTCATGCTGTTACAACTCAGTCTGAGGCAGAAACTCACTTTTATTTGGTTGATTTTTTCCCCAATCTTTATTATTCCTTAGAAATGTTAATGGATTTTAGATGTTAGACTCTGAAGGAATACTTATTGTTTCCACTTCATCTCATGAGTGTAAGAATGATATTTGTCAAAGCAATATTTTAAGCTTTTCCAAAAAGAAAACTTTATCTTCTCTACATGATAGGAAAAACAGAGGTGGAGGAATGCAAACTGGGTGTGTACTGGGCCATTAGCAGCTATTCTATTTTCCCACTTCCGAGCTGGGTTGTGCAGACAGTGGAATAAATGAAGATAAGCAGTAAGGAGCATACTCATCCACTCATTTATTTACTCAGTCTTCAATAAGTACAGCAGCTGGGACACTGGGGAATTTTCCAAAGAAAATCACTTGAGGAGCAGCTAGAGACCAGGGCTCCGCTGTAAGGAGATGCCCCACCACACCCCACTCATCCACATGATCCCTTCCTGCTGAACTTTGACATATGACCTTAGCTTCTCCTTCTCTACCTTAGCAGCTATCATTCTGCCTGTCATTTCATATTCAGAAAACCAGGGAGATCACTGTCGCTTCCTTGGTTATACTTTTGCCAGTATTTTATTATAAAAATTTTATAATTTTACACTGAACACCCATATACCCACCACCTAGAGTCTCCTTGGTTGTAATTTGGCCCCAAGTTTGAGGAATTACCAATCACATCCAGCAGGAGTTTTCTAATATAGAAAATACAGGCTTTTCAAACAATAAAATGGTGCAGCATATCCAAAATCCTCTCTCTTTAGACTAACAAATGTACGGATTTTCAGTTTTTAGGCTTTTTAATACCTGAAGTGATAGATGTGATTGAGTCCTATACATGTTGTATATAACTCTATCTTATTGGTGAAATTAGGGTATAAAAGGAAAACTTTGTTTCTCTACCCAAAAATGTGTAGGTTTTCCACACCAAGCAATTCTCCAATTCTCTGTGGACACCAACTGGCTGTCCTAGAACTTAATTTAATTCTGACACTAACTATCTCAAGTTTGTGCAGACCCCACAAGTTAAGAGCTCACTCCCACAAGACCACACCCCACTTCAGATGCCAATTGCAAGTAGTGAGTCCCCAGGTTACCTCCACTTCTGTCTGACTTGGCTCACAGAACTCAGGAAAAGACTTTACCTACGCTTCCCAGTTTATTATAAAGGATATAGGGTACAAATGAACAGGCAGATGAAGAGGTGCATGGGGCAAGGCATGGGGAAGGGGCGTGGAGCTTGCAGCCCCTCTCCAGCATGCCGCCCCTCCCAGCACCTCCACTCACCAACTTGGAAACTCATCAAATCTCATTGTCCAAGAGCTTTTATAGAGCTTGATCTCCAGTGCCCTTCCTGGAGGTCGGTGGGTGGGGCTGAAAGTTCCAATCTTCTAATCACTTGGTCTTTCTGGTGACCAGTCTTATGTTGAGGACATCTAGAGGCTCTACCCCAAGTCCCCTTCAATAGCTTAAACTCAGGTGTGATCAAAAAGGACTCATTATGAGTGACAAAAGTCACTCCTATCACTCAGGAAATTCCAAAGGTTTGGTGGGCTCTGTGCCAGGAGCCAAGGACAAAGACCAAATATGTTTCTTATTGTACCATAGGGTACTTCAGAGACAGACCTGGTTTTCTCTTGAGATGATCTGATTGAATTATCTCATTTATAAATTAAGAAGTCAGCATTCAGACTTCACTTGCCTGACCCAGCCCTGTTCTTCCCTAGAATTCTCTCACTTAGGGGAAGACTCATGATGAGAGAGATTGAAAGGAAAACCTGGCCAGCAGGACCTCAGAAAATCTATGCCTTCCCCCTTCCCATCAGCAATGTTTAAGGTGGATGAGTTTCCAAAGTAGGTCTTATACTTAGTAGGGGTTCTGACTTTTCCAGTCTATCTCCCAGAAACCAACACTATCAGTTTCCTCTTGTTGCTGTAAATAATTACCACAGACTTACTGGCTGAAAATGACACAAATTTATTATCTTACAGTTCTAAAGGTCAAAACTCTGAAATAAGTCTCACAAACTAAAATCAAGGTGGTGGCAAGACTGTGTTCTTTCTAGAGGCTCTGGCACAGAATCCATTTCCTTGGCTTTTCTAGCTTCTAGAGGCTGCCCAGTGTCCTTGGTTCATGGCCCCTTCCCACCTTCAAAGCTGGCAGCCTCAGGCTGAGTCCTCCTACTGCCATCTCTCTGCTTCTCACTCTTCTGCCCTCCCCCAACTTCTCTTTTACGGACTGGTGATTCCACTGGGCTCACGGATAATCTATGATAATTTCCCCATTTTAGAGTCTGCTTATTAACAACCTTCATTCCTCTCATCAGTTAACCTAACACATTCACAGGTTCTGAGGATTTGGATGTGGCATTTTTGGGGGAGCATTATTCTACCCACCACACCTACTAATGTTAAATTCATGTTCAGAATAATTTTTATTACTACCAAATTAGAATTTTCAATTTGGAAAGTTTTCACTTTCTCTGGATCCTTTAGCTTTCTATGACATGCTTCCTGGGAATTTTTACTGCTATATGAAAGGAAGATACTGAAATGAGTACCTGGATTATAATTCAAACATAGTATAATGATAGCAGTTTGCCTTTTAATAGATCTCTTAGTAATTTCAGACATCTCTGTGAGGAAATATGATGTTATTCCTACACTGTTGTAAATGACAGAATTGCAATGCAAACATTTAGCCCAGAGATGTGCTAAATAAATCTCTTTGAGGAAATAAAAGACTTAATTCAACCAGTTTCTATAAACTTCAGTGTGTTGAAATAGGGAGTGAGCTGTACTAAATTCAAAAGAAATGTTAAAAAGTTAGAGTTCTTTTCATGGGATTAGAGTAAAAAAAAGTTAGAGTTCAAGATCTCTCTATATTTTTTTCCTTCTCAGCATCCACTGTCTGAGGCAAAATAATAAGGGATCCTTGAACAAGGTAAATGTGACTCAAGCATCAAGCACCGATGTCTTAATACAGCAACCTCTTCAGCCTGGGCCATTAGTACTAATGTCTTGGCAGGGAGCTCTAGGTCAGCACATTTAAACTCCAGGAGCTTTAAGAACTTTCTGGGATGAAAGAGGGAGTACAGAGGAGAAGAGTGACACAGGGAAACTGTAAAGACGAGAAAAACATCTGGGTTAATTCAGGCCAAATCTGAAGACTTGAAAGCTTTGTGAAAATTTAATTCTTGGTTATGCTTGTCGAAAAACTTTTATTCTGTGCATTTAAAAATATATGTTACATTTTATACAGCTGAAGTTATATTAATTTTTTTTTTAAGAATTAACTTTGTTCTTTTTGCTTAAGTGTGAAATAGGCAAGAAGAGAGGGGGGGCTTTTGTCACAGGGAGAAGTTTTGCTAAAATCATCAACCTGCCTTGCTCTTGGCCAGTCTAACCCTCCAATTCTCACAAAACCCCTTGTCCCCCGTGTGCAGTTTTGCCTTTGGTTTGCCCTGGGTGGGAAGAGAAGAAGGGAGAAAAGAAGGGGAGTTCAGTGGCCTGGGCATTTCAGCACCAAGTCAGCCTTGCTGTAGCTATTAGCCCAGAGTTAAAGTAGACCCCTGCTTGGTAACACCATCCTCCTGCCATGTTCTTAGTCTAAGTCTCCATTCCATGTCTATTGCTAAAAAGATCCTTGCCATATTATCCTGTCCCAAGACTTCATCTTGGTTAACTTGCCCAGCACCATTGCTTTTATTTATTTATTTTTATTTATATAAATTTAAGGGGTACAAGCACAATGTTGTTACATGGATTTATTGCACAGTGGTCAAGTCTGGGCTTTTAGTGTATCCATCATCCAAATAACATATATTGTACCCATTAAGTAATTTCTCATCCTCCACCCCCCACCCTCTCAACCTTACCCATCTCCAGTGTCTGTCACACCACACTCTAAATCCATGTGTGCACATTATTTGGCTCTCACTCATAAGTTAGAACATGCAGTATTTGTCTTTCTGTCTCTGAGTTTTCCACTTAAGATAATGGCCTCCGGTTCCATCCATGTTGCTGCAAAAGATATAATTTCATTTCTAGTGTGTGGCCAAATAGTATTTCTTTGTGTGTATATACCACATTTTCTTTATCTATTCAGTCATCCATTGATGGACACTTAGGTTGATTCCATATCTTTGCTATTGTGAATGGTGCTGTGATAAACATACAAGTGCAGGTATCTTTTTGAGAAGATGACTTCTTTTCCTTTGGGTAGAATGGTAGATCTACTTTTAATTCTTCAAAAAAATCTCCATACAGTTTTCCGTAGAACCTGTACCATTCCTTTTAGATGACAGTCTTGCCTTCCACTTATTTGTTTTAAGCCAGCCCTTGCACACCCCATCCCTCGCTCTGCAGGGCACCATGGCCCTATTCCTGAAACTCTGCCTTATGACCAGACCAATCAGACCTCTGCCACGGGTGCCCTCCACCAATACCCCTGCCAGGACTCCCGCATCACCACTGCAACACTTTGAAAGAACAAAGTACAAAGAATTCTCTATTACTATGGTTCTAGAACTTTATTGTGTACCAGAATCACCTGGAGGGCTTGTGAAAACACAGGTTGTTGGGTTCCATCTCCAGAGTTTCTGATTCTATAGTCTGGGATGGGGCCTGAGAATGTACATTTCTAGCAAGTTTCCAGGTGACTCTGATGCTGCTGATCTGGGGACCACATCTTGAGAACCACTGTTGTATTATGTATACATGCATCCACTACCCAGATTTAACAAATATTCATTTTGCTGTAGGGTTGGTATTAGATTTTTCCTTTTATAGGAAATGATATGTTATAGATACAGTTGATTGCCTCCCTCTCCCTCCTTTCTTTATTTCTTCTTTTTCCTGACTATAGCTAGCGCCTGCCAGAACTATCTTCTCTGGATACAGTGCACCATCACTTGGCTGCATTTTCTGCCATTTGAAGTTGGATCTGTAGCCCTATTTGCAGCTTAACTTCTTCATTTCCATTTCATAGTATTTCTCATTCTATCCCATCCTGCTACTCTTAATTTTTCTGCCCCCGTTGGGTCATGGGTTGAAACAGAATATACATTAAATTTTCATTAGGAGAAACAGAATTCAGTTTTTACTGTGAGGAAGTCTGCTCTACCAGGCAGAAGATGTTCACTCTATTAATCGAAGTTTAGATGGATAGAACAAAAATCAGTAACAGGGAACCTAGAGAAATGACCCTAAGTAGACTAAGTCAACAGAGCCCAGGCATAGTAATTTAGGAGACTGGAAGCCTTGATGCCTAAAGGCAGATCCATCCCAGGCTCTGGTATCCTAGCTTCAAAGCGAGGATCAATAGGTAAAGTGACACATTGCACGGAGGAGACCAAATATTCAAGCTTACTAATTAACGGCTCTCAACTGAGCTAAGCCAGCACCATAAATAATCAGGCTTTAAGTAGATAGAACACAGGAGCTTTCTAATTTGGTTCTTCCAAAACCACAATTGTTTGTCTAACTGATAATTTTAAATCATCTAAAATTAAAATTATCAAAATGACCAAAGGTACTTATAACTGCCTAGGATTTTTTTCTTTCGTTCTTTAATCACTTTTACCTCATTTAAAGAATTAACATTAATTAATTAATACATATAGAATTTGACTTGCATTGGTCCAGTTAATACATACCCCTTAAACACTTGTGGAAAGAATGCCCTTCTCCAGGTCCTCTTTTCATTGTCTGTCCTCCATGCCTTCTCTCTTAAAACCCTTGCTGGACTTTCCTATAAGGATTGCCCTACTTCCTCCAGTCTCCTCTCCCCTTTATATAGGCGATTTTGCCAGCTCCTCTTAGTTGACATGATCCCCGCCAGCTGCTGCGGCTGGGTGAGAATTTCTATCCATCATTTCTTCTCCCTTTCTTCATTAGGAAAATATCTCTTAACGTAGGTCTCATCCAACTCCCAACCCAGCCGAGCATCTCTGGGTTGAGCAGCTGTTAAGTCGGCTTACTTACCCATGGGGCTCCCTACCTTTCCCAGGCCTTCCCAAGTTCCTTGCAAATGAGGCAATCTGTGTTATAAACTGGATAGAAACCCAAGTGCCACAGTATTTACTTAAGGGAAAGGTTAATTCTGATGGGGAATTAATTTGACACTAACTTATTTTAATTACTATGAAATCTAATATAAGGGCTGTGTTTACATAGTCACACATTATGATTATGTAAACACTCAGTAAAATACGTAAATACCTACTTTTATGAGATTAGGATGATGTTTATGCTTCAGTATTTATTTTGTAGCCGTCAAATAATTCTATCTGCTGGATGCGGTGGCTCATGCCTGTAATTCCAGTGCTTTGGGAGGCTCAGGTGGGAGGATTGCTTGAAGCCAGGAGTTCGAGACCCGTCTGGGTGAAATAGTGAGACCCTGTCTCTACAAAAAATTAAAAAATTAGCTGAGCATGGTGGTGTGTGCCTGTAATCCCAGCTACTCAGCAGGCTGAGTGAGGAGGATCCCTTGAGCCTGGGAGCTGGAGGTTGCAGTGAGCTGTGGTCATGCCACTGCACTCCAGTCTGGACAACAGGCTGGTTCGTAGAGTAGTAAATTTCCAATGATGTTTGTTATTTGGCACTAAATTATTTCTCTTATGTCTTCCAGAAAACTTCATATTGTTCTTCCCTCTCTCTTCATCCCTTCTCCACTCTCCCCTCTCTCCTGTCTCTAAAAAAAAAGAAAAAGAAAAAGAAAACAACAACAACAAAGAAAATAGTTCTATTATTGTCCCATCAGATAAAAAGGAGAGGCATCTAGGCTTTAGATAAACAACATCAAAAACTCAAAATCACTCTAAACACATAGACATATATACAGGATCTCTCAAGGACAAAAAATTCTTGTAAGAACAACAACATAGAGAAGGTAGATTTGGTTATTTGAAATTGAATATTTTAGGTTCTTTTCTCATTCCAATTCTGATGTTATCATTATTTTTCCATGAAACATTGCAATTTGTGAATTAGCTAATTTAAGGGGTTGAATTGAGAAGAAAAAGAAAGTAAAGAATGGAACTTTTACTTAAGTAGGAATTTAGAGCTTCCTAAATATGAGGAGAATATTTTGGACTAGTTTCAAGAGAGAAATAATGAAAATTCAGTTTTTAAAACAACTGTCATACATGAGTGCTTTTATCCTCTTTTTTCCTTTCTAAATCTAAGGTCTGAGCCATATACAGTTAGGAATTCAAAACCCGATGAAAAGAAAGGAATGCGATGTATATTTATGATGGTATTATTTTCTTCTGCATTGAATCAGGTTATTAATATCACTGTTTTTTCCAACAAGATGATTTTACCAATTGACCATCCATCCTGAGTGAATTATCACAAATGAAACATGAAAGTAAATGATCACAGTGCCCACAGAGATCTATAAAACACCCAACACTGGGGAATTGCAAAATGTTCAAGTGATTGGACTAGAAATCTTTTGATTAGGAATCCTAAATCGTCGGCCAATGGAATCTAATTTAATATATGTTACTGCCATGCAGTGAGGCATATATTGCTACAATCAATAAACTGAATCACTTTGCCTGTGGGACAGATTTGAAATTCTGTGTCTCCACATTCTGTTACTATTCACCAATGATATACAGCTTTGTTGCCATCCCTACCCAGATCTCCATCTCTCTCTTTTTCTAATTCCCAGAGTGAAAGAAGCGCAATTTCTCAAATTTTAATCAAATGTTTCTTACAGTTTATGGAATATATTCATATTTTAAATCATGGTTTGTAAAGTAGTAAATTTCCAATTTGGTTCATCATTTGGCACTAAATTATTTCTCTTATGTCTTCCAGGAAGATTCTCGTTGCTCTTCCCTCCCTCTCCATCCCTCCTTTACTCTACCTCCCTCTCCTCCTCACTCTCAATTCCCAATTTCAGCTAATGCACTAATGCATATGATCCTCATTTGTTGGGTATATTGTAAATGCAACATTTGATGACTAGAATTCATGTATAGCCTAAAATAATGTACTTTTGTGCTTCTGGGTTTTTTTTTCCTATTTTTGCTGGTTTTCTGTACTACATACAAAAACATACTTCATCAAAGTCATTATTGGGACTTAACCAGCACATATCACACCGTAAAATCTGTCTTGTTGGATACCTAACAAGAAGAGTGAACATGCTTATCAAACTGGAAACTGGTCAGCATTAGTTAGCTATATTTTTAATCTTTTCCCTGCTTCTTAATCAGGACTTTATATTATTCCAAACTGATATGAAACCGTTCTGTATTATTTTCTAAAAGCATCAAAAACCAACATCCATTCCTTTGTTCATAGCTACTAAGCTGTATTAAGACACCGTGAGGGGCGTGTTAAGTTCACCAGAGATGATCCAAAAGTGTGTACCGATAATGAAGCCACAGGCAGGATATAAGTGCCAGATAAATAGTAAAATAAATTGATCACTTGGCCTGGGGATCTGGAAAAGTATTACTAGGTGATACGGTTTGAATGTTTGTCTCTTCTGAAACTCCTGTTGAAACTTAATCTCCATTGTGGCTGTATTGAAAGGTGGAGCCTTTAAGAAGTGATTGGGCCCTGAGGCTTCTGCCCTCATGAATGGATTAAACCATTAATTGATTAATAGGTTATCACAGGAGTGGGACCGGCATTGTATGAAGAGGAAGAGAGAGCTGAGCTAGTGTGCTCAGACCCCTTGCCATATGATGCCCTGTGCTGTCAACTAGGGAGTCTGCAGAGAGTCCCCACTAGCAGGAAGGCTCTCACCAGATGTGGCGCCTCAACCTTGAACTTCTCAGCCTCCACAACTGTAAGAAACAAATCCCTTTTCTTTAAAAATTACTCAGTTTCAGGTATCCTGTTATAAGCAATAGAAAATGGACTAAGACACTGGATCTTAAAAGGAGTTTGGGGAAGGGGAAGCAGGATGAGAGACATTCCAGAAGAGTTACTTCCATGAGTGTCATATATTTGAAGACTGATGGGCAGCCGGATTGACTGAACCTTCAAGCATGTGGACAGGAGGAGTAGGCCACGAGTCTGCCTGGACACAGTGGGGCCAGATCACAGAGGTCTGAGCAAGTGAGAGCAACAAAAAGCCATGGGAGTTTGGCAAAGGCCAGTGACACAATCAAAGTGGTGCTTAAGATTAATCTGGTGGCAGATTGTTCTCAGGACCTCATTCTGGGATTTAATAACAAGTAATAAATTCCGTTAGAAGTAACCTATCCCTTGGTTTCCTCACATCCCGTACTTACTGGAGGTGATGAACAGTTGGTTAATATCTTCTGAATAATAATCCCTTCCCAGGCTTGAAGAGGAAGTCTCATTTAAAATTAGAGAATTTTAATTGGGGCGTAAAGGTGCCTTTGACACAATTTGGCCAACCCCACTGGAGAGGAAGTGGACACTTGCCCATCGAGATAGTGAGGCCTCAGAACCTCTGATGCCTAATCCTTATTCTTTTTCTTACTGTGACTCCTCTGCTCAGCCTACCTCTTTCTCTCAGAGCCTCTCACACATCCATTTTCTCTCCTATTTCCTCCTCGAATCAACAGACTTGGATTTAGCTGGAGGCTTCTTGATTTCTCCTAGCAGGAGAGTCCTTCCATCTCTGAGATTCCTACAGGTCCCTTCTCTTTCTGCCTGCCTTCCTTCCGGATTAAACCTTAGCTAC
Organism: Propithecus coquereli; assembly: GCF_000956105.1. Classification (NCBI taxonomy): domain Eukaryota; kingdom Metazoa; phylum Chordata; class Mammalia; order Primates; family Indriidae; genus Propithecus; species Propithecus coquereli. Next base: position 1,652,286 of record NW_012148875.1, on the reverse strand, counting down.
TCCTGAAGGCTCTCCCTGAGTTAGTCCCATTAAATCTGATTATTCCTCATTTTTAACCCCTTAATACTTTGATTTTTTAAAAACTCATTTTAAAAAATAAATAAATCTGATTATTCCTATACAGTATCCCCTCAGCTCTTAGTAATGAAAACATAATGCTTCATTTTTATGACTTTTTGAGGGAATCATCTGTTCTACATAAGGGAAAAATTTAAAGACTTACATTTATTTCTTGAATTGCCAGTGTTTAGGTACCTACAATTTTTTAAAGGTAAATTTTCTGTAATGATATGTTATCTATTTTTTCTGCCTTTTATAACCAAGTCTACTGAATATAATTTTCTTGTTGATGCCAATGTACCATTACTAAAAAGGATCAATCTTTCTGTCCAAACTGCTCCTCCCACCGTCTCTCCCATTTCATTTATTAGCGATACCATACTTGTAGTTGCCCAACAAAGACTTTGGAGTCGCCCTTCACTTCTCCATATCTCTCAGTCCCCACATGTATTCCAACAGTAAATCCTGTCAGCTCTACCTACAATATATTATATATACAGAATCTGACCAGTTTTTACGGACTCCACTCTTTCCATTTAGGTTTAAGCCTGTTATTTCTTGCCAGGATTGTTGCAATAACCTCCCAGTGGGTCTCCCTGCTTCTACCACCACCCCTCGCCCCCCAGTCTGTTCTCAACATGGTAGGCAAAGTGATTCTGCAGAAGGGAGTTAGTTCACACTACCCATCTGCTCAAAACCCTGCAATGCCTTTTCTCTCTCAAGAATAAAAGTCAAAGTCCTTAGAGTATTCAGTATTGGTACTAAATTATTAGATGGTTCTGGTAAAGTACATACATTTTCAAACTTGTAGTTTTATTGTTCAGAAACTGTTTTGCATATTCAGGATTTAAGGCTGTGTTCCAGAATTGAGATAGGTAGATAAGTGATGGCTTGATAAGGCGTAACTGTGTATTAATTTGCACTTGATGTATTGCTTTGTAGGGTTGCTTGTCATTTTGTTTTTTACTTCCTTCCTCTGCAGCTGGACTGTTCTTCAAGTAACCCTTTACCTCCCCACTATGTGGCCTTTCCCACTGTAAATGTTGGCTTATTACCACGGCTTACCTCAGACTTTGGAAAGTGAAAATGAACAACAGAATCAATGATTCAGTGGCCTATAAGATGCCTATACTAATTAATTTTTTATCCATTTGAAATCTGTTCATCCTTTGGTTTTCCATTCACATTAACCAGCCAGACCTCAACTTGAGGACCCTTTCCCCTTCTTTGATGCTAAGGCTTACCTTCTTTCCACGAAAAGGAACGTCATTGCTAAGTGATTGCTGTACATAGAAGAATCTCCCCTGAACAAATGCTATTTCCCACAACTTGGACACCACAAAGCAATCCCCAAGCCTAGTCCATATAATGGTTAAATTTTACAGATGTGAAATCCATATGCACTAATGCACTATTAGGCTAGAATTTTTTTCAGAAAGAGAGGGCTAAATTGTGTTACAATTAACTCAAAAAAATGAGGGCATGTGTGTATGTGTGTGTGTGTGTGTGTGCACTCACGAGCAAATGGGAAAGAGAGATGGAGAGAGAGTATATGCCTATGATATAGTAGAAAAAGCATGACACTGAAAGTTAAGAATTCTAGTTTTCAATTTTGCCTTTAATATTAACTTGCTGTATCATCTATAGAATATTCCAATCTCTTTGCTTTCGCTTCCTCAACTATAAAAAAATTAGGTTGAACCAAATCAGTGATAGGAAATATGTATGTACTCCTCATACTTATGCCTGCAGTAGGTATAACTTGTCAGTCAAGTACTCTTACCTGCTAAACAAAGATTTGTCATCTAAATCATCATTAATATAACACTCTGGAAGTCACTACCAAGCAAGAAAAGATGGAATATGAGAGAAAAACATTTTGCCTTTAATGATCTTTAAGACCTCTGACTCTATTATTCTCTATATTTAAAGGGATGATCATTTTCCATGTTAGCAAGGGTTATTTATTAAAATAGAATAGAAATTTATTGCCTACTAAATACATAATAACATTAACAAAAATATCACTTGTTGAGTATTTATTATGTGCCAAGTCATAGATTTTTATGTATCCATGAATCTATATGTTATATATAGATTTGGTCATCATAACAACCTTTTAAGATGGGCATTTTTATCTTAACTAGGAAACCAAGGCTCAGAGATACTCATAATTGAACTTCTAAATTTAAAATATTTTTTAATTTATAATTTCTTACCTATGAGTTTGGCACCTTGACAATATACTCCATTGGGCAGACATTAGGGATAAAGAAACTTTCATCCATTGCTAGTGGGAATACAAACTATTATAATCCCTATGAAGGAGAATTTGGCAACATCTAACAAAACCATATGGGTATTCGCTTTATGATCCAGAAATTCCACTCCTAGGAATTTATTCTTAATATACAACTCCACAAATTCAGAACAATATATGCACAAGTTTATTTATCATGGTATTATTTATAACAGCAAAATAGTGTAATAACCTTAATGCCCATCCCTAAAAGATTGACTGGTTGGCTAGACAATGGAGTGATCTACAGCTATGAAAAGAATGGGAAAGATATCTATGAATTGATATGGTATCATTGTTGAGTGACAAAAGCAAGAAACAAAAGAATGTATATAGTATGCTACCTTTTGTGCAAGAAAGAGGGTGTTCTAAGGATGTACATCAATAATCTATAGATCATTTATTTATCTATATGTGGTGAGATTAAGGGAGAGGGGATTTTGAACAAGACTTTATTGAGTATATCCTTTCATAAGCTTTGACTTGTGAAACTTATTGATGTTATACATATTCCAAAAATAAATCTATGTAAAAGTATGAAAAATCAAGCACTAAAATAGAATATAAACAGAAATAAATAAATTTAGCAGTATATGAAGTTAAAAATCTATCCACACAGAAAAGAATTAGTTCAAGTGGCTTTTAATCACACTCTCTAGACTGTATACTTTTGTAGAACATATAAGGATGTTACAGGTAACTTTACAATTTTACTTACTAGATTTATTATTGGTGGTAGTATTGGTGCTGTAATTCTGAGACTATTTTGTGTGTTTGTTAAGACAGAACTAATGAGTAAGTATTTTGATGTTGATGGAAATTTCAGTTGATTTCACTGAGGGAGAAGAGATAAAAAGAAGAAGATGATGAGAGAGAATCCTATAGTGTTGGACTGCAATTGTGCATATTAGTATTAACTCATGATCTTAAGATATATATACACACATATATTTAGGGAAAGGGCTTAGAAGAAATTGTAATTGTATCTACCAGTAATTGTATCCAGAATCTAGATCTTGATAGCCAAAAATTATTTCTCATTAAGAGGAATCAGGACTCCTTGGAGAAATGGAAGAGTCTAGGTTTGAGTCAAGGAAGGTACAAGTACAAAGTGAGCTTGGAACATCTTGTGCCAGAAAGCAACGAAATACTCAAAGATTAATGAGGACATGTCAAAAAGACCTGGGAGCCAGCATGAAGTGCTACCCGCTGACCAAATTTGGGACAATTTCAGCATCAAAAAGAAAAATGATGGTAATGGATTATAAGACATTGAATTTTAAAAAAATGAATCATGCATTTATGGTGATATGAGAAGAGAGAGAGAGAAGAGAGGAAGGGAAGGCTTTTCTTTGTAATAGAATGACAGCTAATAAGTGTAGAAGGAATGGTAAGATTAGAAACTCCCCATTTTATAACATGCAATATAGTAACTGATTCAGGCATGAATTATTAACCAATGGTTAAGCCATGGAGTATGACTTTGAGACACACAATGTTCACATGAGCTCACATGATCACCCCACAAATTACTTAGTAATTACCAAAGAGAAAGTGTGCCTTTTAATGAAAAGTGCCAGCACTGGGACCACATGACATCATGGCGCTCTGTTCCTCCTGATGTGAGGTGGAGGGAGATGCAGGACATCCCCATGGTGCTGTTTATGCTGCAAATTTTCCATAAAGAAAGAATCCGAAGGATCCAGAATGTGCAGCAATCTCCCAGGACAATTGGCCTGGACTTTTCAGATAACTCAATGTTGCAGAAAAAAAAAAAAGGGAGGTGGAGAACCATTCTGGGTGGAGGGAGCATAACGAGACAAAAAAAGGCCAAATTTAATGCATGAACCTTGGTTGATATTGAATGGGGCTGGGATGGGAGCTACAATAGACCTTTTTTAGATAATTAGGGAAATTTGAGTATGATCTGTAGGTTGGATAGTATCATTGAATTCGTGTTGATTTTCTTAAGTACAATAATAGTATTGTGATTGGTTACTAGAATGTTCTTGAACTTGGGAGATGCATACTGAGGTATCTGGAGATGAAATGTCACAATGTCTGTGGCCTACAATCAAATGATTTGGCAAAAGGTGTGTGTGTGTGTGTGTGTGTGTGTGAAGATGTTGACAGTGAATCTGGATAAGTAGTGTATGAGTTTTTTTCTTTCAGTTTTTCTGTGGGTTTGAAAAATGTCAAAATTGGAAATATGTAGAGATCATATTTTAAAAATCATACTGGTAGTAAGTAGTAGAACCGGGGTTTGAATTCAGATCTTAATGTAATGAAAATTCATGCTCTTTCCCTTAAATCTCATGGTATATATTTGCAGAACAGGTTCATGTACAAAAAGAACACTTTTTTTTTCCAATTAGTGATTATTAAAATTTCTGAATGTGAGCCCTGGGAAACTCAAGCCTTTATAACATGATGGTTAGTACATAAACATTTTGTGCTACCCGAGGACACATTTCCTAATTTCATATTCAATATGCACTTTGAGAAGGAGCACCCACTGTTCTTTGGGGCCCTGTCATTGGTGCAATACTGAAAATGCTTCTGCTGCAATTCTTTTTTATTAATGAATGCTTCTAGAAAACATCCATTTTTCTACTTGTTCTAGCTAAACACGTATAGATTTATCTATTTATTTTGATGATGGAAAGGAATCGAATAAAATTTAATTATACCATATTCATATTTAAGAACTTATGCCCATATATAAGAGTCCTTAAAACCAGATATCTCAGATTCATTATGTGAACAGAAATTATAGCTGAAATTTGCACATGACAAGAAAACTTTGCGCTGAAAAGTCTTTAATCTTGTGGTTAGTCATGGCTTCAGAAAGACACACTCCAAAATTTAAAACCTGGGATTAGCCTCAGGGTGCTAGGTGCTTCACCTTTCCCAGCCCATTGAATCTGCTCTAGAGCAGAAGGGGTAAGAGTTAAGAGTGTGGGTTTGAATTTTGGTCCCACCATTATTAGCTGTGATCTTTAGCAAATGATTTGACCTCTGAGCTTTCATTTTTTTCTTCTGGGTAAAATGGGGATTATGATAATAATAATAATAATAATAATAATAATAATACCTACCTCACAGGTGTTGTTAGAATCCATTGTGAAATAATGTGTGCAAAGTTCTTAGCAAAGCACTTGGTTACTGTAAAGTCTTAATAAATGGAAAATGCTATTATTATTTTTTAAAAATTTAATTGGGCATCCATTCTATATTCTTATTTGTTAAATCTGGAAACCCTAATCAGCCCATCAACCACTGGTGGCTGGATTAGGAGCAGGGGCTGCAGCAGAGAGTGGGGGAAGTTGTAGGTTTGCTAGTATGAGGAATGAATCATGAAATTCGGGAAGTGTTAATTTGGAAGGTTATCTTTCAATTGCTGCTTCCTTTATCTGAATAGACAAAAGTCCTCAGAAATATCAAAAACATCCAAAAAGAAGTAACAGTTATATCATCATCCAAACTGTGGCCTCACAAAATAAAGAGATTAATAACTCAGGATTCTAACTGTTCGTTTTCAAAATATAAATTGAGAATATATGTGAATTGATTACAAATACAGGTATTCCTTTGTATATAAACATGCGAAGTTCTTTTTATCCCTCAATAAGTGTGTAGTTTGCCATTTTATGTATTTTAAAATACTTGTTATCAATGTAGCTAATTTTTTATTCTTGTTTTTTTAGAGTCAGGGCCTCACTCTGTTGCCTGGGCTAGAGTGTAGTGGTGTAATCATAGCTTCTGCAACTTCCAACTCCTGGGCTCACGTGATCTTCTTGCCTCAGCCTCCCAAGTAGCTAGGTCTACAGGTGTGCACAACCATGCCTGGTTAATTTTTTAATTTTATTCTGTAGAGGCGGGGTCTCACTATGTTGCCCAGGCTGGTTTCCAACACCTGGCCTCAAGCGATCCTACCACCTTGGCCTCCCAAAGTGCTGAGATTCCAGGTGTGAGCCACCATGCTCGGCCCAATGTAGCTAATTTTAATGGGAAGGCATCTGGTGTTTTACTGGTACTTTTGTTTTATGATGTATTTTCTAACATTAAAAAAGTTTCCTTCTATTCCTAATTTACTATGATTTTTTTTTCATTTGTTAATTAGAAACTTTGAATTTTATCAAGTGCCTTTTCAGGCCTTATGAATATGATAATACAATTTTTCTCCTTTATTTTATTTATGTAATGAATAGAATTACATACTATTCTTACTAATTTTAGTAATTTTCTTACTAAAATTACTATACTTACTAATTTTGAACCAAGTCCATATACCTGGGTTCATATTCTAGCTTCTGGTTAACGATCTCCCACTAACTTGCACTGTGATTTTGGGCAAGTCATTTAACGTTCTGTGTGTTTTTTCTTCTATAAAATGGAAATAGTGTTGTTGTGAAGAATAAATGAGTTAATAGATATAAACTGCTTCGTGCGTATGTTACCTTTAATGTTAGAAAGAGAATAGTGTGTATGTTACCTTTAATGTTAGGAAGAGAAAAATAAGAATATATTGCTGTATTTGCATAAAGAAATACTGAAAGTGGCCGGGCGCGGTGGCTCACACCTGTAATCCTAGCTCTCTGGGAGGCTGAGGCGGGCGGATTGTTTGAGCTCAGGAGTTTGAGACCAGCTTGAGCAAGAGAGAGACGCCATCTCTACTAAAAATAGAAAGAAATTAATTGGACAACTAAAAATATATAGAAAAAATTAGCCGGGCATAGTGGCGCATGCCTGTAGTCCCAGCTACTCGGGAGGCTGAGGCAGGAGGATCGCTTGAGCCCAGGAGTTTGAGGTTGCCGTGAGCTAGGATGATGCCATGGCACTCTAGCCTGGGCAACACAGTGAGACTCTGTCTCAAAAAAAAAAAAAAAAAAAGAAATACTGAAAGAGTACAGAAGAAACTAGGGTATACTTGACCATACATTTTGGCCCCATGCTGACTGGCTGAATGTTAAAAATCAATAGGTGGCTAAGCTCAAGGCTAGAGTCAAATATCACCATCTTCTGGGATACAAGAAAGTATATATAAACATGTATATAAATGTTTGGTCACAATTACTACTTTACTATCAAAATTTATTAGTCATAGATTAAAAATTTGACATTATAGTCCAGAGGCAATAATACTTTTTTAGCACTGTCAGCTGCTATGGGATATTCCACTGGACATTTTAAATACCAAATAGTTTCATTCTTGTAACTGAAGTTAGTGTAGGAACAAGAGCCTTGTTTAGCCAGGCCTGGCAGTGCAAGGTCCTGCTGATGGTGCACAATTGCCATTGTGCTACTTATTTTGTCTTCTTCCCCGGTAGTAACTAAAATAAAAACTTCCCTCCTCAGCTCCTGGACCTGAAGGTTTGGAAAACGGTGACGGTGTACTTTCAGTGACGCAATCACGTCAAGTCTATACAGAGACTTCAGATTGTTATCCTCACTTATATTCTGTATTCTTAACACATTCACTTAGGGAAAAACACTTGTCATTAAACACCGGATCTAGAAATGTAGCATTAGAACAACAAAAGTGGTTTTCCAGATGATAAATTGCATCTGAATTTCCATCTTATTTCAGCTTTTGCTTAATAAATGACATTGAAGTAGGTATTTAGTTTCTCAGCTTCCACAACAAGTGAGAGCCATGCAAAAGCCAAAACACACATGTTGGCTAAATTCTGAGGCCCAAGACAAACCTTGATACATCATCATACAAAGTTATTCAAAGTGGAATCTTGTGTATGTAGTATCTATTAATAATTTTTAAAATAATAAGATCTTTTAAAAATTAATCTGCATCACTTATTTAGTTACAATATTATTCCTTTACTTGTTTAAAACAAAGAGTTACTTATCTTCTTGTAAGAAAAGAAAGGACTGCCTTAATCTATATTCTCAGTCCTAAGAAAATATGTATAGTCTTTATCACAATAGTTGGGTTAGTCCCAACAGCAACAATGAGATACCAGTAGTAGATTATTTATTGGTCACTAAAATTTATTCCTAAACCAGAATTCCCAGTGAGCAAGCATGGTTTTCTATGAAAGACATTCTAAAAAAATCTGTTCCTATAGCAAACTGCACTAGGTCTCATGGTCTCAAGGTCACAGGTCAACCATTTTTGGGATAATTAAAATAAACTGTTCGACATTGTCAGAAAGCTCTTTGCCCTTTGTTGTAAATAAACTTAGAAATTCAATTTTAGGTTGGCGAGATACACAGTAAGCATAAACAAGAAAAAATCTTGGCCTTAACTTAACTAATGTTTATTTTCTTAGTGTCCTTATGATAAATGTTTTATAAATATTTTCGGTTTTCACATTTATTCCTATTACAGGAGGTAATGGCTAGTTCACCACTTTGCATTCATTTTCATAGCATCTATGTTAAATAGTCCCCTGATTTTCGAGGTTCTTCAATAAACTGCCATTTGAGACTTGTGGCCTCTGGTGTCAGCTTAATTTTAATCAAGAATGAAAGGGCAATAAATGGTAATTATAATTTTCTACTGCCACATCTTGTGATATCTATTATATATCTTTATTTTCAAACTTCCTGAATTGTTTTTTATAAATATAAATATCTCTTGTAAATAGCTTGTAGCTGGATATATTTCATATGGTCTCTTTCTTTTAATAAGCTGGTTACATTTATATTGTGATTTACTGATTATGTTGAGGATCATTCCTTCAGTTTTATTCTGTGCTTGCTACTTACCACAATTTCTCGTTGTTTCTTCCCCCTGCCCCCCACCCACTTTCTTGCCTCTTATTGCATTGTTTTAGTTTTCTCTGATCCAACTTTTTGTTCCATGAGTTTGAAATTGTCAGAAAGATCTGAGGAAATATCACATTTATACGAAAGAATTAGTTAGAAAAAAATCACATATTTTTAAAAGACTGATTATTAAATTAGAAAATAACAATAGATAGCTTGAATAGCAGAATAGACACAACTGAAGAATGAATTAATGAGCTTAGGATCAAGACCAAAGATTTTCCCAGAATGCAGCAAAGGGATAAAAAGATCTTAAATCTGAAGAAAAAGAAAAAAGTTAAAAACGGTTTCTGATATTGTTATATGTACAGGGAAAGGGTGACTCCTATATTATAGTCAACCTCCAAACATTCCAACTTTGGCCCAGTTAGAATTCCAGAAGGACAGAAGAGGGAGGCAATAGTAAAAGAAATAGTAGAAGAGAATTCTTAGAATGAAGGAAGATTTGTGTTCTCAGGCTAAAAGAGCCACTGAGTGCCAAAAATAACACAAAATATCACCACCAAGAACAAAAACCCTATATCTAGACACACCATAACAAAATTTTAAAGCATCAGGAAAATCCTAACAACTTCCAGAGGGGAATCTTAAAGAGAGACAAGAAGATTGATATCAGATTTCTCATCAGCAACGTTAGATGGAAGATGACATTGAAACGTTTTACGAAACTACTATATTCTTGATACAAAAACCAGACAAGGACAGCATGAAAAAGGAAAGCAACACAGGCCAATTACATTTATTAACACAGATACAAAAAAATCATAAGCAAATACCACCAAACCAAAATGAGAATTCATACCATAAGGGATACATTTTACATCTTATAGATTGGGAGAAATTAAGAGATCTGATAATGCAAAGGTTAGGGAAAACGTGGAATAGTGAGACTTTTATACATTGGTGTAGGATTTTAAATTGGCATAACCCCCTAGAAAAAAAAATAGTGTTACCTAATAAGGTTACAGATACATGTATGTCATGAGCCAAAAATATCAGTAGTAGATACATACCTTAGGAGGAATCTCTTGCACATCCGTACCAGTAGATATATATAAACATGTTCATAGCACCATTATTACTAATAGCAAAAGAAGAAAAAAGTAGAGGGGGCCAGGTGCAGTGGCTCAAGCCTGGAATCCTAGCACTTTGGGTTAAGGTGAGAGGATCACTTGAGGCCAGGAGTTTTGGACTAGCCTGCGCAACATAGCAAGAACCTGTCCCTACAAAATATATTTTAAAAAAACCAAAACATTTGTGCCTCTGTAATATTCTGAAATAAAAGAAAACATATTGAAAGGAAATAAAGCAAAGTAGCAAAAGTAAAAGAAATAAAAATAAATGTAGTCATCTGATTGGATGAGGAATATTGCTCAATGTTGGATAATACCCCAAAAAGATACCTTAGGAGAAACACATTGGCTCCTGGAAGCTGGTCTAATAGCCTAAAGACAGAAAAATGCACTCTTTAAGCAAGACATTTCATTAAAAAACTTGTAAAGACAGGCAGACCTAACTGTGCATGAAGAACAGTGCAAACCAAGAACCCAGTTCAGATATGCAAGTTTCAGCTAACATAGTACCCAGCAAAGTGAGGACTGCCTGTACAGAAGAGAAAATAAGCGCTGGGGATTTGTTTTTTTGGTATTTTTATGCACAGTCTTCACAACCCAATGAAAATGTAAAAGAATGCAGAAAAATGTCTCATTAAAAAAAGCTGCCTGAAACATTTCCCTGAAACTAGTACAATGGGTTTAAATTTAGGCAAATCCTGTAACATTTCAGAATATTCTCAATTAAAACCCACAAAAACCTTTCTGATAAAATTAAACAACAGTTAAATTTTTTTTAAAAAAAACATTAGCTAGGCATGGTGGCTGTCCTAGCTGCTGGGGAGGCTAAGCCAGGAGGATCCCTTGAGCCCAGGAGTTCAGGGTTATGATTGGGCCACTGCACTCCAGCCTGAGTGACAGAGCAAGACTGTCTCGAAAACAAACAAACAAAAAAAGGGTGGGGGGGAAGGAAGGAAGGAAGAAGGGAAGGAAATGTAAAGGTATGGTAAACACAAATTTCCGGACTATTTGCGGGAATAGACAATGAGAAGGGAATGAGATCAGGAGTGAGGCACACACACGAACTGCTTCAATATTGTTGGTAATATTTTGGCTTTTAAGTTGGGTCCTGGTTATGAGAGTGTTTGTTTTATTATCAATTTAGTATTATATTTACTTTATTCTTTATACTTTTAATAATATTTAAGAATAATTTACTTTATTCTTTACACTTTTCCTTATTTTAAATTTTACTACAAATTCAATTTTACACATATTATTTTTTGAGTTTACATATACACATAGATATATATGTACAAAAGAAAAATATATATGAAATAGCACAGAAACAAAAATAGTTTTTAAATGGATCTGAGGGAAAATGACATTCTATACCTAAACAAAGTGGGAATAATGACATTTTAAGACATGCAGAGACTCAGAAAATGTATCATTCACAGAATCTCCCTGAGATAATTACTAGGACATATTCTCCAGGAAGAAGAAAAATAAAAAGAGAAGGAAGATTGATTGGGATGTAAGGAGCAATATGAGCAAAGACATTAGTAAATGGCCATTATCAAGTGTAAATAAGAGGGGATTAGGACAGTTAAATATCCGGAACAAAATACAATCAATTCCTCAGTACTTTCCATGGGATTGGTTCCAGGAACTTCCATGGATACCAAAATCCTCAGATGCTTGAGTCCCTTATGTGAAATGGCATAGTACTGTATTTGCATATAACCTACACACATACTCCTGGACACTTTAAACCATCTCTAGTTTACTTAGCATACCTAATACAATGTAAATGCTATATAAATGATTGTTATACTGTATTTTTTATTTGTGTTATTTTTATTGTATCATTATTTTTTATTTTTTCAAATATTTTAGATCCACAGTTGATTGAATCTGCTGATGTGGAACCCGTGGACACAGAGGGTGAACTATGTTCAGGTGAGGTCAATATAATTGATGGAAAGCAGGGAGCAAAGTGAAGTAAAGGAATGTATGTTAAAGAATTTATTTTTTAATGGGAGATGCTATGAGTGTTGATTTTAATTCTATGCGTATTACAAATTTAAAGTTGAAAATACAGTGAACAGAACAGGATCTACAACTTTTCAAGCCACTGGGCCAAAAAAACCAAAGGAAACTCAGTCTAACAAAAAGCAGGGATGAAAACTCACATTGGCTTACTTATAGTGACCTTTTTCTAGCACTTCACAAACTTTCGATTTAATGGTTTGTCCAGCATGTTGCTGCCGATTAATAACAATAATAATATATTGATTAAAATAATAGCTGTTTACTGAGTATATATTATCTCCCAAACATTGTATTAAGCGATGCTATGCCATTTGCTCACTTAATCCTTCCAATGACTCCACGTGCTAGATCTATTACAGAAGACAAAACCAGAGCAGAGAGTAAAAAGATTTGCCAAAGATCATGCAGCTAGGAAGAGGCGTGCAGGGGTTCCAATCCAGGTCTGTTTGACACCTGCCTGAGCCTGGATTCTTTACCGTATACTATATGTCTTGCTAACTCCCAACTGAAAGTCAGATTTTATATGTTCTAGCCTCTTTCCTTCTGAAATACCATCAATTCATCATCTCACACTTGGATTATGTATCATTCTCTCTGTTGCTTTTCTTTCTCTAGTTTTTCTCCCTTATAACACACTGTTACATTCATCTTTAAAATATCATGTCATTTCCCTCAAAATTTTGAACCAAGTCTACCTGTGTTTCAAAAGCCTCCAAAATATATATAGCCACATCCCAATATAATTTGACAACATTATCTATTACTAATACCCTCCTCTTGAGAGCAGTACCCTTAGTCTTCCCCAAGCACCTGATTTTTGTGTTTTTGTTATTTCTGGCCAGTCTTCCCCTACTTCCAGCTTTCTGCTAAACACTCTGTGAATTTGCCTCTCTCTCCTGTACCATAACTGCTTATTCTATTTTTCTCTTTTCTAAATTCCTGTTTAATCATCTTTCCCACCTGATTTGGGTGAAGTGTCATCCTTTTTGATTAAGCCAATCGTTATGGGGTTCTGTCCTCTTTGTCAACGATTGGTTTAAGGGTGAAAATGTAACCCAATTCCAGCAAATGCAATGTGAGAGGAATCTGATTTAGGCTTCAGGGAAAGGCATCTTCAGTGATAACAGATTCACAAGGATACAGAAAGCTTTTTCTGCCTCTGGATGTTGGTGGCTGAAGATAGAGCTCTTGGACTTCCTAGTCGATCTCTGATCCTGCAGGAAGCAAGTTGACATGAGGATAGATGAGTAGAAAGATGGAAAGAGTGGGTTCTCCTACCTAATTTAAGGTAGTAAATATTCTAACCATTTAAGCCATTTTTAATTGGGTTTATAATCGTACCCAAAAGCTGCCGGGAGGACCTGGGAGACTCTCTTTCTTATATCATGTCTCATCTGTTAGCAAATCATGTTGACCTTGCCTTTAAGAATCTGCTCAGAATTCAGCTACTTTTCATCACCTGCTGCCACACAGGCCCCCAAAAAACCATCTCTCTCAGGGATTATTTCCACAGCTTCCTCCCTGTCTTCTCTCTCATTTCCTCTCAGTTCATTCACCACACACTGTCCGGAGTGTTCCTCGTAAAAAGTAGGTCAGATGATGTCACATATCCCCTTAATACCATCCTAAGGCTTCTGTTCTCACTCAGAATAAAATCCCAAGTTCCCGTTATGGCCTGCGAGGCTGTGCAGGCCCTAGCCGTCGGCTGCCTGTTGGCCCTTTCACTCTCTTTCAGCCACACAGGCCTTCTTGATGGGCCTTGTGCACATCAAGCATGAAGCGCAGAGCCTTTGCACTGACGGTTTCCTCTGCATGAAACTCTCATCCCAAGACATCTGCAGGCCTCATGGCCTCCAGATCTTTGCTCAAATGTCTCCTTGTCAGGGAGGACTTTTCTGAGTGTCCTACCAAAAATAGCACAACCTCCCTGACCCTATCATACTCTATTCCCGTCATTTTTCTGTATCGTGCTTACCGGCTCCTGACATATTTTGAATTTGCTTATTTCTTTATTGTCTAGAATACAATTACAGTGTCAGCACTGTGATGACAGTGACTGCCTATTTTATTCACTGCTCTATCCCCTTGAAATGTGCCTGGCACATAGTAGGTACTCAACAAATATTTATTGGATGAAAAAATTAATGAGGGCATCCTGAATTATGTGATTTTAAAATTTATGTTTAAAATAGTCATGACAGGTATATACAATATATTAAAATGCATCAAAATTACCATTATTATCTATGCAATCACTGTACGTATATGATTCCTCCATGAAAACAAATCTAAAAAAATAACAAAACAGTAGTGATGGAAGCCCCAAAGAAACCATTTAATTTTCATGAATGTTTGTTTTTCAGACTATAATTAGGAGCCTATGATTTTATTATTTTTAAAGGTATATTACTCTCTGTTAGCCAGACTTTGCCTCATTTCTGTGAAGTGTAAAAAGGGAACACTAAAGCATCTTATATGCATATACAGACAATTAAGTTAATTATCTTTTCTGTACCCCAAGAGGCTAACATGGTGTCTCACAAAGAGCTAAGTAACTATTTGTGGACTTAAACCAAATGGTAAAAGGGAAAATGAAGAGGGCCAGAAAATGTCCCTGACAGTCACGGATTCCAGGGTCCTCCCACACCCCTCCTCATTTCCTCCCATGATGACTCAGCATCCTGTGTGCTTGGGAAGAGGACTCTGGGGCCCCAATCCCTGGTCCAAGTCATAGACAACCACTATCGAGCCATGTGACCTTGGGGAAGTCACCCATCCTTTCTGGGAAACCTCATTTTTCTTCTCTGTGAAATTGAAAGAGGATATTCACTATCCTACTCATTCAATAGGGATGTTGTGAGGAATAAGAGCTAAGCACAAGCCCCTAAGCACAGTAGGTGGCACATCTGAAGTGCTAAATGCATATGAGCTCCTGTTATAATGGGAATTTCCCTTTCTTTTCTTTCTGCGGGTGCAGGAATGCAAGGGTTCTAAAGGCATGCAAGTTGGTGACTTCCTAAGAGACACAGAGGAATGGAGAGGCCTGTTGGTGGGGAGAGGGGAAATGCCCTCTCAATGGAAGCAAGGAAAACTGGGTGAGGTGGGAGTGACCCTTGCCGTCTCTCTCAGACCTCGTTCTCCTTTGCCTAAACAAATGGCTGGGGCTTGGGTTGGAGATGCCAAGTCTCCCCCAAGTACTACCAGCGGGAGTTTAGTCACGTAGGAGTTAATGGAGGGAAAAAAACGAAAAACCTTTCTGTGAACACATGCCCCACCTCCCACCACCATCACCTGATTAAACAGATCCTAGATTCCTGTGAGGTGCTGGCATGGGTCACCCTGTCAGAATTGCCCCAGGGCAGTGCGGAGCTCATGGGACCCACAGCAACAGGACCAGGCCCATTCCCAAAGGACTACGTCCTAAAACCAAGGGATCTGCCCAAAGACACATTAGACACTGATCCTGCTCTAACCCAGGGGACCAGAAGAAGAAACTCTGGGCCATTTTAGAAAAACCATTTCATCCCAGCTTCCATTTACCAAGAGGTCAGAATTGCAAGGAGCATACTTTTAAAATCACTAAGAGTTTCTTAATGACTACGAAAAAGGATATTTATCTATCCTAGACAAATTTTTCATTTCACTGGACAAAAAGCTAAAATGTCCAGTTGGAACCCTGACATCTGTGGTGGTCAAGGTTCACTCAGTCCCAGAAAGCCCCTGGGTCTGCACCCCGCCACATTTGCCATTCCAACGAATCGAATCTCCCTCCCTTAAACCTCATGTTTAATAACATTCTCCTGGTGCAACACTATAATAATACTGCTTTGCTTATGCTCAGCTTATTAAATGTGGTTTTATACAGAATGTGCAGTTACTTGCATTTTGCTGGATTAAAATAGATTGATGGTGATGGGGTGAGCTCTGAGGACTATAAGAGGCAGTGACTGAGACCTCAGAGTCCTAGATAAAGTAGATCAGATTCTGGTTTTACACAAGGCACTGCGCAGACTGCTGAGAGCTGCCCTTGGCCTTAGAGTCAAGTACCGCAGTCCTCAGCCCAGGCATTGGCCAGGATCACAGTCTATTATAGCATTACGGCTGGAGAGCTTAAAAAAAATCTGCGGTACCTTTTTTCTGGGGTTGAAACCATTTTTAGAAAGGTTTTGCTTCAGAGTTTTGAATATATTTAGAATCGCATAAAGGCCTTACATAGACCCTTTGGTTACATGAAAAAATATCTCTGGTGGCAGCCCATGGGAAGAGGTGGCATTGATAACTCACACTCACATAGAGCAGCATTTTGAAACAGTTTTGTCTTCTGGGTTGTTTGGTTTGGTTTTGGTTTTGTCTTTTGCTTTTAATATTTACATTTTTAAATTTGGTTTTCATTTTTCATTTGAGATTCATTTTGGGGAGGAGGGAATTTTTCATTTTGTTTTAATCCCTTGCTTTTTTAAGAATGTACTTTATCCTAGTTCTTCAGAATGTCTGTAGTTCTTCACGATGAAATTTTTATGAATATTATTTTAAAGCAGAGGAGCAGTGAAGGAGAGTTCAGAGATGTTTGTTTATTACAATCTCTTTTGTGTTTCAGGTTATGCAACTCACTTTTCGATGTCATAGAAGCATTTTGCTCTCCAAAAATGTTATCATAGGCACTATATGCATATAGACAATATATATGGCATAATAGTTTTGCAATATTTGCTGAATATATCCCCTTCAAGATATTCTCTCCATTTCAAGGAGATCCTATTTTCATTGCCAAATGTGTGAATGTGTGTGTTTGAGGAAGTGGGGAGGAGGGAGAGGAGTATCACAGAATAGAAAGCTGGCCAAAAAGAAAACAAAAATCTCTTTGCTTCTGGGCAGAGTCCCAGGGTGGCAGGAGAAAGACCCAGATAGGGAAAGAGTGTGTGGGCTTTTAGGTACATGGGCCATAGGCAGCTATACAGAAATTTCTGTGACTCATGTGGCAAGACAGCAATAGAAATATTTCTGCATCCTGAACTGTGATCTAGTGTGATTTGGCTTCTGGTGGTCCTGAAAGCTCCATGCAGACATGGAGAAAGCATCTCAGTGGTGACCTGCATGGACCAGATTGCACCTTCTCACGTGCCCCTTGGCATTACGAAGGTCCCCACTCTGAGACCCAATCTTTAGAAGGTTTGGGGGAGGTGGGTGGGAAGCAATGAATTGACAAGGTTAAAATGCTGCTATCCAAGTGGAATTAGAGGTTAAGCTGAATAACTGAAGCCAAATATAGTTACATTTTTGCAAAATTGAATTTGTGGCCTGAGGTTTATACCCACTGTATGCGCCTTGATTTTTTCAATGAATATATTTTTGAAATAATTTCCCTTAAAATAAGTTGTATTTTAAATGTATATAAAATTAAAGCATACATTCCATATCAAAAAAAAATGGTAGGAACCTTTTTTTCCTCATTCTATACTGTTTCTAGCACAAGAATAGTGTCTTACACATAATAGTGCTCAATAATTACTAAATTAATAAATAAGCTAGATATTTAAAGAAACCATTTCATTAAAGTGAATATATCTTGTAAAGAAAATAATCACTCCCAAATTTATTTAATTTGAATATTCTACATTAGATTTTCTTGAAGAGATGCATGCCTAAATAAAGGAGTTTCATTTTTAAATATAACAATGAGTAGTTTATGGTAATACACGAACTGGGAGAAGGTACTTGAAAAACATGCAACTACAATGTAAATGTAACGTTACAACAATAAAACTAGTATAAACACTTCCAATAAATGCATTTTTGGAATTCGTAAGATTTTGATTTGGAATATTTTTGACTTGATTGTATTGGAGAAAAGCTGAGAGTTAGAGTAGAGTAGATGGTTTGGGGAATGTTTCCAGGAAAAGACCTTAGAACAGAGAAAGAAAACAATTTGAGGACAGCAGAGCCTGGAGCGGTCAATATTTCCAGGATGAATTTTTGTAAACATGAAGTAGTGTCATATTGGTTCTAGTACTACCAATCACTTACTTGTACATTGTGCTAAGTCCATTACAGTCATTAGAGTAAGTACTGTTATTAGCACCAAAGAGAGGTTGAGGGACTTACTCAGGGTCACACCGCTAGTCGGCAATAAAGCCAGGACCCCGACCTAGGCCATCTTACTCCAGAACCCCTATTAACCTGACATTAACCTTATATAATGGCTTATATATTCAAAAATAACCCTATATATTGGTAACATTCTCATTTTAACTCAAAATCATGCTATAAAAGTACATCTCACTGGCTCCAAATAATAAGCTTAGTATTATCAATTGAGATCTGGAATGACATCCAGTGAACAACATACATTTTTCAGCTGTATCAGCTCACCAGAGCTGACTATGCACATCTCTTCCCATTCAGTAATGTCATGATAGCAGCTTGAAATTACCCGTAGTGGGAGCACGTACCACAGAGATCAGCAAATGCTAGAAATCAGGGCTTCTGAAGGAAAATTTTTTCAGAGAGCTGGTTGTTAAACATTTACCAGCACACCGATGGGCTTATGTCTACTTCTGTCCCAATTTAATATATATTCTTCTTTTATAAAAATTATCCTGAACTCCCAGGTAGGAAAGTTAATGATTAACATTGATAAAATATTGATGTCAGGTTATAACCACTGTTTTTCACTTCAGGATTACTTTTAATTCATGAAGGTTCAAAGAAATTAAGGAGATGACACTGACTAGTTTGTTCACAAATAACTTGGACATCTCATGCCGGATCCCATGCATCCCCACCTCCTCCATCCACACTGCAGACAAGATCTGACACTTTTGGCAGCTTGGTCTTTAGCAGCCTCTTGATTCAGCATCTCCTATTCATCCATCATGTATGTGGGGGCCTTTACTAACAATGTCGAAAGGAAGTGTCAGGAATGTCACCTCATTTAGAGAGATGATGGAAAGCTGCACAGGAGGCTCTGTGCTTTCATATCTCAGGATAGAGGAGAAAGTAGATATTATAGGATACATGCAGATTTTAAGGACTGTTGATTTAGTAGAATAATGGAGTCAAGTATTTCGTAAGAATACCTGTACCTTAAAAGAGAACAGCTGACCCAACCAATAGAAAGAAGACTTAAGTGAATAGGATATGTCAGTAGGGTCCCTAGAAGTTAAAAATGCTCCTGAATTGTGACTATTATAAGAATTGGTTTATAGTTTGCTGAACTGACAAGCTATCTTTAACCATTTGTAAGTTCATTACTATTTTATCATCTCAATCTCTTTTAATCAAACAGTAGAACGAGGGCTTTATCCTTAGCCTATGCGGTTTCATACAATTTTAGTCATTTTTGAAAAAACATCTAGATCTACAAATTCAAGGATGGTATATTCTGAACAGGGCAAGCTCTCATAACAGACAGAAGGAGTGGCCACTGCCCAGTGGTCCCGAGACCTGGTCATCTTGCTGAAAATATACATGAGTTCAAGCAGCTCTCTTATTCCTCCGGATTTGACTGTCAAGAAGGCAGTAAATTTGTGTTTAACTTAGTTGGGCAAGAAAACATTTAGTACACATTCTACAGTTTGGCTCAGAGAAAATTGAATTCCATCTGAATGCCATCTGTCATCCCGTGGAAAACAGATGAAGATGCAGGTTGAGCTCCTAAAGTCAATCTGAAAATTGGTGAGAGATGCTGCGTGTAGAAGTGGTTGAACAAATTATTTGTTTGTCTTTGGAACTTTAGTCATACGTTCTAATAATTAGCCTTATATAGCGTTACTATGTGCCTAGCATTGCTCTATGTGCTTTACATTTATTAACAAAATCAGTTTTCAAATCACCTATGAGATGAATGCTTTAAGTATCCCAATTTTACTGATGAGGAAACTGAAATTCAGAGAGGCAAAGTAACTTTGCTGCAGGTCACCAGATTATTAAGGATGCAGTAGGCTTGTAGAAGTTGAACTCTCATAGTCGGCTCCAAAGTCCATACTAACTTCTATTTTTATTATCTCTCTAAGTCAGGCAGCCATAAGTACAGGTGGGTATTAATAATAAATCCATTCCTTAGGGTTAGAGTAGACTTTAGACGTGTCTGGTCTATATGTGCCTTTTGTTTGTTGTCCTGATTTGTGGTTAAATAGTCTCTGCTTATTCTTTTCTAGTAACAGAGAATTTCCACTCCAGGGAGTATTAATAGTTAATTGACTAGTTAGGATTTTTTTTTTTTTAAATTTCAGAATATTACGGGGGTACAAACATTTTGGTTACATAAATTGCTTTTGTACCATATAATCAATCAACACTTACGTGCACATATGAAAATAACTTGTGGGAATTTTTAATTGATAGAAAATTCTTCATTTAAGACAAAAATCTTCTACCTCCCTATACCCTCTAGTGACCAGAATTCTGCTCCCTGAAGCAAAACCAGATTGGCTTCTACCCTTCCACATGTAGCCTGGAAGGGCCTACTAATGAGAGATAGCTCTCACATCTCCCTGTGGTTACCTGCTTTAGAGGGTAAACATCCCTAGTATCCTTACAGTCCTTTTTACATTGTATTAAGATATTTTGCCATTTTCTATTCTCTCTCTTAAAATGAGAATCCTTGAACAGGATGCAAATTTGACTAGGAGGACAATGATCTTCTTCAGCTGGGTGCTATTTTTCTATTTATATAGCCGAATGCATGGATTTCAGTCAGTCTTATCATATTTTTCAGTCACATTGAGATTTAAGTCCACTTATATCTTTAGGGCTTCTTCATATGGGTTGCCACGAAAATTTATTTCCATCCTGTATCTAGTCTGGTTTTTCATTTTAGTCCACAATGCAGGATGTTACATTTATCCCTGTTAAAATTTATTTTAATAGTTTTGGCTGGCATTGTGCTCTGTCAAAACTTTTTCAAGTCTTAGAATTTCACAGACACTGCAGAGTTGAGAGTTTAAGGTTTACGTATGGGCCTTATGAGACCAAAATGAGTCAAGGGAAGGGGACAGCACAGGTGAAGATGGGCCTCCAGGGACTGGCTTAATCCAACAGGGATATGTTTTGGTGCATTGCTGGGACTCTTGGGAAGGATCAAAATTGAAGCCAGGAATAACGTGAAAGCATTCATCATTTTCAAGAGTCTTAATAGGAGCAGGGAAAATGGTGACTTGGAGAATGGAAAGGCCGTGCTGAGCCTAGTCTATTTTTCTTCCAAAAGTACCTGTTAAGTGCAATGATGAGGAATTTGCTTGTTAAGAGAAGCTATCTGATACTAGAAAATCAGAATCTACCATTTACCATATTTCTTAATTTTTTCTTATATTGGACTCATTTGCAGTCTTAGAGTCTTGTTTCTATGTCTTTTATATTATAAATATTATCGAGAACTACAAGGACACCCTCTTAGGTAACCTTTTTCATCATCTGGGTTTTCTAACAGGAAATAATCTCTGGACTCATATTAGTGCATAGTCACAGTAATTGAATGGCAATTCCTGGGGCAGTTTTCCTTTTTCCTTTTGAGAAACATACCTTTTTTAAAGCAGAAGGAAAAGGATTTATTCAATGTTTTCAGGGTCCCTCACTAAATACACCCCTATACATGCACATAGACAATCAGAATACTGGTCCTGAGACTCCGGGAGTCATGCTCTCCCAAGCCTATTTCTGCTGGGTGCTGGCACCTTCTGCATCTGTCTTGGACCACCCACAGAGCTCATTAATACTCATAGCCAAAGGGTAATGAGATTGGGAAAGGAAAAATTGTCTCTTACTCATCTTAAATGTGCTATGACTTTAATCTTTTACATATATTAAAATTCATCATACAGCAGAGTTAAATCAGTAATATTGCTCTCTCAACAGCAGCTCAATAATTAATTTTCTATTGCTGAGAGTAAATGTTAAAGAATCAATTCTTATTTACATTTAATTTTTCCAACAACATATTAACCTTATAATGCCAAAAACTTAAGGAGAATAATGTAGCAGTGGAAGGAGCAGAATCATAGAATCTCAGAGTTGGAAGAGACCTTAGGCATTATCTAGCAAGATGTTCTCCCCAACACAGGAAAAACCAAGGCCGGGAAAGGTGAAATGACTTGCATAAAGTCACAAAGAATGTTTGTGTTAATCTTCGAAAAAGTCAATAGAGGTAAAATGTCATTGTTTCTCAACGTTGGCAATATTGACATTTTGGACCTGATGATTCTTTGTTATGGCAGGGGGTCTGTCCTGTGCATTGTGAAATATTTAGCAGCATCCCTGGCCTCTACCCACTAGATGCCAGTAGCCACCCTGCAAAGTCATGACAATCAAAAATGTCTTCAGACATTTGTCAAATGCCTCTTGGAGAGGGGAGCAAAATCGCTCCCTGCTGAGAGACACTGGACTTGGCATTATTTAAAAAGCAAAGTTCTAGGCCTTATTCCAAGGTAACATAAGAGGCTAAGGATTGTATTAATATTAATATTATGAGGTTCACAGAATTCTTTGCTACTGGAAATTGTTTACAGGAGCTTTTATGCAATTGTAGCCCACACAGTGATGGACATGAAATAGTTAAATGGTAACACCCCTGCACTGTGTGTTACTAGGACATAAAGCATCGTTCCCACTGCTTCCCAGAGAAGAAAATCCATTCTCAGCTTGCATCCCCACAAGAAAGTACAGCTTCTTGGCCTAATGGGATTTAAAACCCCACCCGTATACACCTGCACTTCCCAGGGCATGGAATATGCTGGTTGTAGTGAAAAGAATACAGCTGACACATGGTTAGAGGATATTGTCCCATCGGAGAGGAGAGCTAGATATAGAGTCCTGCACATTATTTAGCTATTAGTGAAGTAGGAAATTTGCATTTCACTGAGTGTTTTGAAAGAATCTGAAGACTTCTGTTGACCTCAGTTAACAGAAAGTCAGAAGGAACCCAAAGACTTCGTTTTGAGCAAGGGTATAAGCAGAGATTGAGAGCAGAGGACTGAAGGAAGAAGCAAATACCTTATTGTGGATACTATGGGGTATGTAATGCAAAGTGGCACACACCAGATGAGAAGTGAGACCTTTCTCTCAGCCCTGATGTCTGTGACTATGACCCGTTGCTTAGTAAGGAGGAGCCATCGATTGCTGAAAGAACCCCTGCAGCTGACCTTGGTGCTTATGTCCCTCCCCTGGGCCTGCCTTTGATAGAAGGTGACAGCTGCAGTGGACAGTTCATTCTCCCTGTCATGTTATGCCCCATGACCTTGTCTGTAGGAGGTGGTTTCCTCCTCCCTCATGCAAGCGTAAGCCCCAGAGTTTGGGGGTCTTAATGACTTTGGAGGCAACCCTCAAAAATTAGGGGAAGCAGTCAGCGAATACATGTTCCAAACTCCTGTCTTCAAGTGGACAATTCTGGAAGACATTCTACAGATTTCCCAGTGGGATCAAGTTTCTTACTGCTCTCAGCAGTGACCTCTATAACATGCCACCTACATTGGGTTTCCTTCTTCCCTGTCTCATTCTCTTGCTCCTCACTCCTGCTTCTTGCACTCACCTCCCAAATAAACAAACTGATCCAGAGTGCTTGCCTTGGGCTCTGCTTTCAGAGGAACACAGACTACAGAACCCCACTGTATAGTATTCATATTTATTATAAATATTTGAATGCAAATTAACTATATGATATAATGTATCTGATTCTCACTCCAGAGTTTGAGTTCATTTATTCTCAATAGCCATTTTGTCATCCCCACATAGCCCTGAATTAAAGAAATTGTTTCCTTTTTTACACATAAATAATATACTTTAATTTTCAGACTTCTTTCCTACCTCTTCCTACACTCCCCTCCCTTATAAAACAAAAAGGAAACAGGTAACTTGTAACATTTAAAAAACCAATTTCACAGAATATCTACATAGGAACTAGGAACAGTTTCTGATACATTCGGTTACACTCACAATTTGGTATGGTTTAAGGTCAGTAATTTTTACTAACAAATACTTTTTTCTCCCCAGTACAATTCCTTTCTTTTTCCTTAAGACAGGACGAGGCTCAGCAGAAATACTCATTAGGTTATACGCATTTTTCTGTCTCCTTCAAGTTGCTATATATTTACAGAATTTGTGATTCCATCACTGCTTCAATTTTTTGATGCTATTTTGTATATAGCACTTAATCATAGAGAATAGGTGTGTTTTGTGATTCCCTGCCTATCAACCAGGACCACATATATAATAGATTTCACTTTATCACAGGATATATGAAAAGATTTAATGGTCTCATGCATTTTATTTTGTGTATGTCAATTTCTAAATTTGACTCACTTAAATAAACCCAGAAAGACTCATCTATAAGGGCACATATTCTTCTTTGTTCAGCCAGAAGAAAATCCAAAGCCAATCTACTTAGAAAAACAATGCTGCTAAAACTTTTAACTTCAGAATGTATTCATATGAGGCTAAAATCTTCTGTAAGAAGTTTCTTTAAAATTAGAAGCATTCCTGAGAAGTTTGCAATGGATGCGGAAAGTGCATAAACTTCTGCTCCAGGAAATATTATACAGATGAAATAGTTTAATCCATTAGCAGTTAATACTGAAAGCATAAATGCTCTTTTAATCCTTTCCCATTATCTTTTGGAATGTATTATACATTTTTCTCTTGACAAAAGTCTGAGTGCCAAGATTCAGGAAGTACATTCCCTATAGAACAGGTGTCTGTTTAATCCCTAGGGGTGATCTTATAGGCCAATTTAGCCAGAGACAGCCTGGTGGAAGCCTATGATACAGAATGTTCATGCTATAATTGCTGGAACAGAGTACCTAAACAGGTTTAGAGTAGTGTAAGCTGGGTTTGAAACTGCACTCCCCCACAAAAAATAGGAACCCCTAAAAGGTGTCATCTGTAGGCATAATCTATATAAAGTCCCATTTTATATCCATATTAAATCCATATTCCCACCATTTTCCTTGTGTAGTTACTCAATTTAATTCACTTCTCTAGAAATGAATGTCAGAGAAGAGTATGCTCAGAAAGGTATTATTGGGGGTAGCCAACTTCTTGCTTTCCACAATGGCTGTTCTGAAGGTCAGGTAACAAAAGGGGTGGCTGGTCAACTTTTTCCTTCCCATATCTTCATTTAACTAGATATCTAGTTAAAGTCTGTTCAGAAAGGCAGAGTAAATTGAGGTGGATAGGGTAAGTCGGATGTGGATAATAAGTGAGTGTGGCTAATGTTCAACTTATCTTTTGCAATATGGTCTCTTTTGACTAATTCGCCATTGAAGTTCTCATTTTATCTGCAGGGTTTGTCAAATGGTAGGCTCACAATGCACATTCTCTATAGTTGAGTTACAGGACTCTTGGGTGTATATGATCAGCACTTGGCAGCACTTTGGCTTGCCAGGGCATGGCACAGCTTAGTCGAGAAGGTGTTGGTTTCCCCACTGTGGGCTGCGTAATGATTAACTTTGTATCCCTTTCTCAACTAGCAACATCAGAGATATCAGAGCAAATGGTGGATCTTTACAGTGATACAGTTAGGAGTTTGTTAACTGCTTTTTGAAAGTTAATGTAAGAATAAATCATGTGGGCCGGGAATGCCGGCTCACACTTGTAATCCCAGAACTTTGGGAAGCTGCAGCAGGAGAATGGCTTGAGGCCAGGAGTTCCAGACCAGCCTGAACAAGATAGCAAGAACCCCACTCTACAAAAAACAAATTTTTTTTAAAATTAGCCAGGCATTGGCTATAGTGCCCTCCTATAGTCCCAGTTACTCAGAAGGCTGAGGCAGAAGGATTGCTTGAGCCCAGAAGTTTGAGGTTGCAGCAAGACATCATGCCACTGCACTCTAGCCTGGGCGACAGGGAAAGACCTGGTCAAAAAAAAAAAAAAAAGGGGGGGTAAATAGTGTTGATGGGTTCAGTGCAGGTTGTTTCTGTAACTATTTGAGTTGGCCAGCCACAGCAACAACCAGAAACACATGAATTAGGGATCTGTTTTAGGTATTCAGGTATGGGTATGGCTCTACTCAATGTTCAGCTTAACTGTTTTGTGGCAAATGGCAGTGGTCCATTTAGGGTGGCATGATCTCTAGAGAGCTGGCTGGGACTTGTAAGGGGCTTTTGAAAAGGTGGGAGGGGGCCATTCAGGAATTGGTTCCAGTTTGGGGACACAATGGGAGCAATGGGAGAATCTTAGACTTATTTCTCAAAGTGTATGTACTGGTGTGCTTGTATCCAAGAGTTTAACATGGTATAACTGGGAATTAGGATTTAGAAGTTTCCAAGTTGTAGAATATTTTAAAAGGTACTTAACCTGCCAGGCAAGACTCTCAAGAGGCATTAAGTTGGATGCCATGGGGTCCTCCTCTTTAGAGGAATCCCACTCTTCCCCAGAACTCTCATTTAGGTAGCTAATATTTTCTTCTTCACTTTCTGATTCTGATAAGGGGCCAGGAGAGAGATTTCTGGGACCCGTTAGAATAAAACAGAGTAAGGAACCAGAAAAAGGTAACAGTCTAAGGCAAAGAACACTGACTAACACTGACTAACATCTTTTTCAGAGATGAAAAATCCTTTCACCAAGATTAATTTGTCTGTCTCTCAGTCCATCATACACACAAAGTAAGCCTCTGGCCCAAATCACCATGCAGTTCTTCAACATTATGCTGTATATTCTTCACTTACAAAGAGGCCGGCTTGATGGCTCACACCTGTAATCCTAGCACTCTGGGAGACTGAGGCGGGAGGATCGCTTGAGCTTGGGAGTTCAAGACCAGCCTGAGCAAAAGCGAGACCCTGATTCTACTAAAAATAGAAAGATTAGTAGGCACAGTGGTGTGTCCCTGTAGTCCTAGCTACTTGGGAAGCCGAGGCAGGAGGATAACTTTAGCCCAGGAGTTTGAGGTTGTAGTGAGTTATGATGATGCCACTGCACTCTGCCCAGAGAGATTCTGTCTCAAAAAACAATCTAAAAAGACATCTCATTTCCAGAATGAGCTCAGTGTATAAAAGTGTTAGTCACTTACCAGTAGCACAGGTTACAGAATATCTCCTTCAAATCTTGGCTACCCAAGGAGGGGAGGAGTCCTCATCTAGACAAGTAGATGTTCTTAGTGTGGTCTCAATTAGTAGTGATACTGTGAAGAGACACTGTGTACTCTGTTTTGTTGGCAGTGATATCATATCTACTCAGTAATGAAAAGAAGCTCAGGAGTTGCCTTGGTTGTCCACTGGGACGGCAACTTTTGTGCAGGGGGAATGATGGGATGAACTGTCAAAGGCATCTGGTGTGCAAGGATCTGATGTTTTCCAAAGGTGCTGCAAATGCCCTTTAAAACTGGTGACTTGGCTGTTGGACTGCATGGAAAGGCAGCCTTCACCTTTAGATGTGCTTGCTGGGATTAGGGGGCCTGTCCTGGTGGTAGAGCTGCTAGATGTTAGGACTCTTGCTGGGACCTCAGAGGTTGAGGTCATAAGACCAATGTTATACAAGCCCTCCTCTCGGGATCCTCTGCCCCTTCAGCCAGAGTGGAGATTGTCCCCTTCAGCAGATTTCCTGTTCTCACCCATGGAGGATCCTTTCTTCTTTCTCACCTCAAGCCCAGCTGCACGACCCTGCTGGGCCGAGTGCTACCAACCCTGTTCTCTCACAGCCACCTCGTCCCAAAGAACCTCTTCTGATATTGTCATGAATCAGTACGCTGGATGGGTGCCTCCTGTATTATAGTCAACATTTGTGGCTAACAGAATTTATTTCTGTCTGGATGTGCTACACATTAAAAAATAATGTCTTGATATTAAATAAGCTTTAAAGCTATAAACTAACTGTATTCCTAAATGCTTTAGCCCTGAGAACTCAAGATTTTTAATATTTTTCATTGAGGTATATGACTGGGAATTGCTTCTCAGATTATTAACCTCAGTTGTTCTGGAAAAACTGAGCTCTCTGTCTTAGTGAGGAAAGTGACTCGATGCTATCCTTTTAGAACTAAAAGTATCTGTGGAAATCACGCTGTCTTCGAAGCACTGCCTAACAAATTTAAGTATTTTCCCCTGTTTTATTTACATCATTCAAATGTTACACAAAGTGTTCCTTTCTCTCCACATTGGCACCAACATCTATTGTTTTGGGACTTTTTGATAAAAGCCATTCTCACTGGAGTTAGGTGATATCTCACTGTGGTTTTGATTTGCATTTCCCTGATGATTAGAGACGCTGAGCATTTTTTTTCGAATGCTTATTGCCCATTAGTCTATCCTCTTTTGAAAAGCTTCCGTTCATGTCTTTTGCCCACTTTTTAATGGGTTTTTTTAATGTTTTCTTGCTGATGTGCTTCAGTTCTTTATGGATTCTGGTCATCAGCCCTTCATTGGATGTATAGCATGTGAATATTTTCTCCCATTCTGTAGGTTGTCTATTCATTTTATTGATTGTTTCCTTGGCTGTGCAGAAGCTTTTTAATTTAATCAGATCCCATTTATTTATTTTTGTTGCTGCTGTGATTGCCTTTTGGATCTTCTTCATAAATTCTTTGCCTAGGCTGACATCTATAAGAGTTTTTCTGACCTCTTATACACTGTTTGTGGGACTGCAAACTAGTGCAATGTCTTTGGAAAATAGTATGGAGATACCTCCAAGAACTAAAAGTAGACCTACCATTTGATCAAGCAGTCCCACTATTGGGTATTTACCCAAAGCAAAAAAGGACATTTTATAAAAAAGACACTTGAACTCAAATGTTTATAGCAGCACAATTCACAATTGCAAAGATGTGGAAACAACCCAAGTGCCCATCAATACATGAGTGCATCAATGAAATGGGGTATATATGTATACCCTGGATTATTACTCAGCCATAAAAAAAATGTTGAACTCATAGCTTTTGTAACAACCTGGATGGAACTGGAGACCATCCTTTTAAGTGAAGTATCATAGGAAGAGAAGAACAAAAACCATATGTACTCACTACTAAATTGAAACTTACAGATCAATACTTCATGTACACATATAGTAAAATTCAATAGAAATCAAGCAGGTGGGGGGAGAGGGGATGGGTAATTCACACCTAACAGGTACAGTGCACACTTTTTGAGTGCTGGACACACTTATAACTTTGACTCAAACTGTACAAAAGCAATTCATGTAACCAAAACATTTGTACCCCCATAATATTCTGAAATTAAAAAAAACAAATATTACACAAAAAACTGAGCACCATTCAAACAAAAATATTTTTATCTTCCCAAAGTCTTGTGATTAACAGTTTCCTGGAGGACTCTATGTGTGTGTGTGTCTGTGTGTATTGTGAGAAGGATGGTTGTACATGTTACTAAGGAGAAGCATGGGAATAGTTCCAGCCTGTGATCTCCTCACCCTTAGGAAAACCTCTGAGCTTTCAGAGTGATGGATGATGGGAGAAAATGGACAGATGTCAAGCTCAATGCTTTGGGGACTCCTATAGTAGTGTGTATGATAGGGAAGTTATGGAATTGCCTTCCGTGGAGCCCTTAGATTTAAATCTCCAAGAGCTCAGGCCCATTTCTTTGTCCTCTGTCTGTATCTGCAGCATCTAGCTTGATGCTTTGCATTTAGTGAGGGCTAGCAAGACTAATGCATACGCTTATCTGATTCCTTTGTGCCAGGCAGTATTCTAAGAGCTTTACATCTGTTAACTCTTCTGATAAAGAGGTGCTCAAAAATGTTTTAGGATATTAAATGTAAACACATAATAATTGTTTACATACAATGTTTAGATAAAATCTGAAGTAAATTAGGAAACTAAATTCAGTGGATTTTTGAAGGCTGTTCAACTGTATGACTTTGTCAAGCAACAAATGACAGATCAAATTCTTATTTCATCGTGTCAGCACACTTTTTTTTTATTGCTGACATGTTTTGACTCTCATTTCTACTTCCTCTGCTCTTTCTCTGGGAACAGGTAGATCACTTAGATCACTTTACCTGTATTAAACCCAAATAAAATTACAGTAGTCACCAGGAGGCTGAGCTTCCCCACTTTTCTGTTAGAAGTTATCTCCCTCCCAAATCTTCCCAAATCTTTCTCCAAAGCAGACTATGGATGGTTCTACCCCTAAGTCCTATTTACTTCATTTGCATACATTTTTTTCTCATTAGAATGTCATTCCTGTAGGGAGTTGGTCCCGTTGGCAGGGGACCCAGAAATGATGCATGCCCAGTTGATCTTCAGTGGAACCCTCTTCTCCTTGGGCCAAATTCTAGCTGGGTACCTGGCTACTTCAGGGATCACAAAAAATGTAAACATTGTGCAGTTTCTCTCTAATCATCTGTTTTTCCAGATCATATTGGTGACCTGGGAACATTCCTTTGAATTCATTAATTTGACATTTTTTTCTACAAACTAATCCATTTTCCTTCCTCAAATACATTATACTAAACACTCTCACTGAATTTATCCTCTGATAAATACTGCCCTCTCAGTGATAATCTTAGGATCTCTCTGTTTAAAGGAGTTCATCATGCTCGTAATAAAAAAGAAAAATGTAATCAACAACTTACCCTGTTAGTACAAAATGCCTACTGACTCGATTAAAAAATAAAATTGTGTGTGCTTTCCAAAAAACATTTAGACATGCTAGTTGTTTTATTGTGATGGGAGCAGATTAAGTAGATGGTGAGCAGCTGTTTCTTATGGAGACTATGAGACTAGAAAAATAAGGAACAAGTTAAACTAAAGCTTGGAGTGGTTTAGATTCAATGTGAGGAAAAACTTCCTGTAAATACAAGATGTAAAAATTTGCAATGGATTTCTAAGGAAGATAACTCAACATTTTCTGGAAGTCTTCCAAAATAAAATAAAGTTGCCCTCGGGTGATTAAAATAGTGCCCTTTCATTTGATATAATACTTCAAGATCCCTTCCGTTACTAGAGACCCATTTTTTAGATAAAACAAAACTTAAAGAAAAATGGATATAAAGTATTCAAAAATGATGAAATGGCATTTTAAAATAAAATAATCACCAGATTATTTCAAACTAATTTAATTTTATGATTTGATTCTGGATCAATGTAATGTAACAAATACTTTTTAGGTATTTGCTAATAAGAGGAAGACAATTGAAATAAATTCCTCATTTTCAAGGAGCTCCCTATCTACTCAGTCCACAAGGCGGGTTGTAAAATATGTTTCCATCAGAGCTTTATTGGAGTGCTATGGGAGGAGAGATTTATCCTACTGCAGTGATATCCGAGAAGGCTCCAAACACAAAGTGGCTTTTGAGCTGGTCCTTGAAGGATGAACAGGACAGTTGGGTAGAGTTAGAGCAGAGAGACTCATTTCTTTCAAAGGGATCAGAATTCATAAAGGTCTGGAATTCATAAATGCTTGCACAGGGTGGAGGGTGGGAGTACGAGGCAAGGGGAAGTGCTGATAATAACAAAAAAGATCTACACAAGAGCATGACACTGCGCTTCCCTGTCATGGAGGCATCAAAATCCAGACTGATGCATTAAGACCATGAAAAGGATACAGCCGTGCAGGTGCAGTGGCGATGGTGGGAGTGCCATCTTCAGAGCTAATTCATCTTGGAAAATCCATCTGAGATGACATATGAAAAAGATCCCCATCAATAATTTCATTGGAAAGTCACATTTCAGCCAGGTGGCGATGGTATATGTAGGATTTTTGTATCCTCTCTACTCCAGTAGTTTATCAAACATCCTAGCCTAGTATTCTCCAGCTACAGGCATCCCTGGGCCACTTCATAATTTTTGTCTTATCTATGCCCCAGCTGCACTAATATTTACTTGACATTCATCTTTAAATTAAGTAATTCTTACTTTAAAAATAGAAACTTTATATTGTTACCAAATATAGAAATACAGTATCATTTTCCATTAATAGAATGTAACCATAAAAGTAAGTTTAACTAAAGCACAATGATATTACTAAATTCTAGCTAATACCATTGTCTGCCTATGGCTTTGAGCTTGAGGCCTGCTCTCTCTTTATTAAAAATTTAGGCTAGAAAATATTAGATGTTAAAGACATTCTAGTATTAAACTGAGAATTTTTTCTAGACCAAACAGAAAGATTGAAAGAAATTAAAGAGGAATATGATCCAACACTATTCAGTATGGTTAATAAGGACCACCTTTAAAAGAAAAATCTTTGGAATACACCTCTCATACGTTAATTCGTTCCTGTAACTCGGTATTGAAAAATTATCCTCATTCTAGGCACCTGTTGTTTCCTTTAGTTTCTTAATTGTTCTTTATGCAAATGTTTACTTAAGCAACAAAACATGGATTATCAGCCAAGATATTTTGGGCTGTAAGTAAAAGGAAAAAAAAAAAAAACAACACTGACTATGGATTTAGACAGTGAAGAACGTTTATTTCATGTAACTGGTTCATAGGTAGGGTGGCTGCAAGGACGGTTAATTCAGGCAGCTCATAACATCATCAAGGACCCAGCCTCCTTCCGTCTATGTGCTGCCAACCTCAGTGTGCTGGCTTTATTCTTGGTCTAATTTCCAACACGGTTTAAAGGTGACTGTCAGAGTTTCAGGCATCACCTGCAGATGTGGCAACATCCAGCAGAATAAAAAATGATAGTGTTCTTTTGTATCACTTTTGGCAGTGAATAAACTCTTCCTAAAAGACTCTTCCTCACCCCGATAAATTTTCCCTTACATCTCATCAGCCCAAATTCTGTCACATGTCCACACCAACCAATCTATCTAGAGGAGTGGCCGTCCCACTGCCTACCTGAGATACCTGCTGACAGCCAGCACTCTGGCTTTGAGCCTTAGAAATGAGTCCTCCAGCCCCAGGTGAGCCCCTCAACTGCCATGTGGAACAGAGACACCACCAGACCCTACTTCAAATTGCAAAATCATGAACAAATAAGTGATTATTGCTTAAGGATTCTAACCCTTGGGGTGGTTCATTATACAGCAATAGATAACCAAAACACAGATACTTTTCAATATGAAAATTACACGGGATTATAAACTTTAAATTTTGCCGAGGCCATTAAAATGCTATTATCAACTATCATCATCATCTCATGAAAGAAGAAAAATGTTGACACCAACACACACACACACACAAATGAAAAGACAATCTCAGACTAGAGAAATTAGTTCTTTCAATTTAATAAATTTAACTTAATAAAAAAAACCTCACAATGTTGCCCTATTTTTCTCAATTTCAAAGTACGTATAAAAAATATCATCAGGAACTCAAGCTTGGAAATCATTGCTCTGCCATCTCACAGGACAATACCACAGCAGGATTTCCTTGTTTAAGAACACTTTAAAGTGCAAACAACTTTTCTTGGGCAAATACATATTTTGCACAAATGAATAGCAAATTCTTTTTTTTTCTGAATTGTCACCAGTATCATCAGCGCATTCTTACACCTAGATAAAAGATCTCACTAGCTAAAACCATAATTTGGATATTCTTTTTAGTGTCATTTGCAATATATGATTATGTATATACTTGGAGGATACAAAACTATTGACACAGTTGGTGGATCAATGGCGAGGACTTAGTTACCATGGATGAGAAACTTTGTCACTTGCGTGGCACGTTCCCAGGCTTGTCTTGATCAAATGTTCCACACCAGTAGCTATAAGAGCAAGACATGTTCTGGGCTCCTCTCCCAGTAAGTTATCCATATTTTCTCATGTTGTGAGGCTACTAGGAAGGGCCTTTGGGGTGACATATCCAATTTCTCCCTGACCAGCCCTGGCTGGCAAGATGTGCACACATGAGCCCCACAGATCTGAGGCACCACCCAGCAGCTGGCCATCCCTGATTGAGCTCTCAGTGAAATACGGAGTGGCTGTCTGAGTGTTATGAATTAACTTCTTTGTATAACTGCCGATAAAATTAGTAGGACCTACACAACACTTACTGAGTTAATCAAGTTATTTTCATGATCAACATTTTGCTTAGAGTGATAGGGTTGATTATTATGTTTTAACACTCAAGCTGTTTTACTCTTGACATTTGTTTCTACATGTGCTATAATTTTGAAATAGTGAGATAATGAGTTTTCCCATTTGTTGAGCAGTGGAAAGTATTTTCACTCATGTTTGGATTCTTATAACGGTTTCATAGAAATTAAAACAAAGTGGGCAAAAGCATTTTGAATTAAATTCTAGGAAACGTTGGATACAGCCAAACTAAGAATACTTGAAATAGAATGAGGTGAATTTCTTTCTTTGGACACATTTTAAGTACAATTAAAGCTACGAATGCATCCTTAAAATTTATAAAGAAACTTATAAATACATTTAAGTTAAAACCAGACTTGTGATATTTAAGAGTAAATGCATTTCCTAGTTTGAATAAACCAACTCTAAAGGACTTCTTAAGGACAATGGAGGGAAGTTGAATATTATCTGGAAATTAAATGCTAATAAGGAAGTAATTGTTACTTTCATAAGGTGTGATAATGAAATTGTAAATTTTAGGAAACTATCCTGGTTTTTAAGAGATGCATATTGTAGTACTTAGGAGTGAAAAGTCATGGTTTTCATGATTTATTTTAAAATGCTTTAAGTTTATGAAACAAATATGCCACAATGATAACAATTATTATTTAAAGGTAATGGGTGTTTACCATGCCAGTCTTTCCAGTTTTCTGTTTTATATTTGTCATAATAAAAGTGAAAACAAAAAAAGGATGCATGTATTGCATGCTTGTGTTTTCCTTTCAGAAAATATGATGGAGGGAATTTAACAAATCTTGAATTGCTCTTTTAAAAAAGAGATGCTAATCCTGAAAGAAACATCCACTCAGGTGCTCTATAAGCCTTCCCTTCAGAAAGGCTCTCTTTTGAATTCTGATTCAATCCTACATATTTATCTCCCTAACTCCTGTCCGTAGACACACTTCTAGCAATCAGAATAATTTTGATATTGCTGTGATCTGAGCTCAAGCAAGCACAAGATTCAAATTTTATTTTGCTTAATTTGATGAGTTTCAAATGTGTGCACTTTCATTAAGCAGCGATTTAGAGATCAGATAATGAGGCTGACACAGCCTTCTGAATGAGGAAAAGCACAGCATAATTGAAGTCAGCTAACAGGATTTCCAGCAGGGAATGATTTCCCTGAGTGTGTGATCTGATTTTCTTTGATGTTTGTATTACAGTAATAACATTAACAGCATCCCAAACAATACTTAATGAAATTTTAGACTTGCTATACGTGAGGACTCCTCTGTAATCAAACCTGGCTGTTTCTATACGATTTCAGCAGAGGACACATTGCAAATTCGGGGCCAAATATTTCTGGTTTCTTTGTTACACTAGGTGCTATTCCCGCCTAAACCTAGGCAAATGTGGAGATGAGAAAGTGGATCGTACAACATCAACCTGGCAGAGGCCCAGGACTAACGACTAGACAAGTTGTGCTCATGGTTGGTAGTGACAGTACGTTAAGATAAAACGAAAAGTGCATTTTCACATTTCCAGAAAACTGCTTATATCACTTTAAAGTGATCTAGAAATAAAACAGTACTATAAAGAATCAAGGACTCTAATTACAACTTGCAATTTTATTAACAGTGAGTCAGTAAAGAAATATTGAACTGTGTCTTTAAAAAGCTTTTCAATGAATAATTAACACCCAGAGAGAGAGAGAGAGAGAGAGAGAAAGAGAGAGAAAATCATCCTGACTTCACTGTCATATAAATTTGGAATCTGAAAATTCATCTCTCTCCAGAAATGTTTGGAAAGAGGGAGAATAGACTCTTGCTCTCTATTAACTCATGCCTGACTGTGACTGCTAATCCACAGGAGTGAACTGTATGTAAGTACGAAGGTTAAAATCCGTGTCTAATATTTTCCAGGTCTGATGGAAATGGCTTTATTCTTTTTGCATATTTGGAAGAGAGACCTTGGTTTTCAGGTCAGAACTAAAAATATGTGGGGGGGGGGCGGTAGGTAAGTGGGAATCTAGGGCTGATTGATGAGTTAAGAATATGTTTTCATGATTCCATAAACTAAAGTTACACTAAAACTAAACGAGTAATTATAAGATAAAAAATTAATGAAAGTAGGCAATTACTGACAATTGCCAATAAAAACAAGATAGACATTTGACCAGTAGAGTTAGAATTCATTTTAATATGGGCCCAAGTTGCAGAATTTTAAGACCAAGCATATGAACGTTCTGTATTCTGATACTTGTGATCATCTACAATTTTTATTAAAAGCACTTCAAGCAGTTCACTGAATAAAAATCAGAGAAATGTTATTGTTCTCATGTTGATTTTGACGTCCAGTTAGGAGGATGATGTAGTCCGGGTTTCAAAAGCATAATGTATATCCATCCACTATACCAGGTCTTTTTAGAGCCCTGATCCCACACTCAATCACAGTAAAGTAGTTAATTTTAAATTTAATTTAAAGTTCTGAAGATCATTTTTGTTTTCCTTCTGTTGAGTCCAATTACCTTCTCATTTTAAATATTCAGTTTCCACCTGGATTTGTTAGCTAAATCAGAAAGCACAAATGTAGTATAGATGATGGCTCTTTTTTGGCTCTAACTAGAAGACAGATTATAAAATCACTTCCAAATTTTCTTACATAATTTCACTCATTTTGGCCAATAATTATTGAGCCCCTCTTACATTCAAGGGGTGTGCTTGGTTGACCTTGTGGTGTGTACAAATACAAGAGCAAGGAAGGCAGTCCCTGCCCTCCAGGTGATCTTAATGTTACTGACTTCACAGTTCTTGATCCCTCAATAGAAATTGGCACGAGACCAAAACAAGAATTTATACAGGCAAGACTTTATGGGGGAGGGAGGCTTTTGCTCCAATAAAAGGGAGACAGTGCTGCTTAAGGAGCAACCAGACCAGCTCTCCCAACAAAGGGCTGGGGAACTTTTAAAGGGTAGAAGAGAAAGTTTGACACTGGCATCGACATCACAGCATGTAGAGGCAGAGTTTTGTTGGCAGCTGGCCGTCCCGCGATCATGCTTCTTCACACATAGCATATCTCATTAGCATGTTAAATCTCCACCCTTGGACATGATTTTTAGCATTAAGATGAAGCAAAAGGTCTCTGAGCAGTCAGATTTGGGCTTCGTCTTGGCGGTATCCAGTTTGTCTTGGCTTTGGGGCCGTGGACCCCTGCTCTAATGGTTGCCATGTCCTATTAAAGAAAGCAGAACTACCTTCTGTTGAAGCTGGGTGTTAATCATTTCAGAGCTTTTGTTTGGTATCGTAAGCAGACTTAAGCTTTGGCTCAAGGCTCGGCAGGTAGCCAAAGTCTACCTCCTATACTAGCTCATTAAGAGATCAGTTCATCGATGACTTGCAAATATCCAAAAGTATAATAAACTTGCTGTTTAACATTTTTTGCTAAGTTAATAATGGATTAAATCTTCTATAGAAATTTATCATGTCTATCTAATAATTGAAAAATAGATTTTCAACATGGAGTATAAGAAGATAAAAGTGACCCATAAGAATAAATGCTCCTGGGCCCCTGAAAAGAGCAGGAAACTTGGGACTTGAACTTGGCTCTAGTTTTCTGGCAACTAAGATGAAAAATGAAAGCATAGATTATTTCTTGTTATGTTTGTTGTTGCTATGTTTCCTGGGAAGAAGGAGACATTTATGTTCATCTACAGTGGCAACATTTTTCTAAAAGCAAACCCTACTAATTGTAACTTACTGACCAACATTAATTCAACAAAGACTGGTTTCACCTTCGCCAACATAAGATGAATTTGTTTTTGTCATATCAAGTATTTTGACAAGAGATTATGGTCAACCACCATCATACATAGCAGAGGTAGTAATTTTTATTCAGTTTTGTAGAGTAAGTAGCGGGGTCATTTACATGTCCACAAGATTTCAGATAACATCCTTTATTATCAGTTCAAAGTATTTTACTTTTCATTATTCTGATAGTTTGCAAATCTGTAAAGAAAAACATTTCACTTTTCCGAGGATAGCTAACAATAAAACATAAAGAAAGATCCACAGGAAGTGTTTTATAGCTATTAACTATAATGTGTTCTAAATGTCACTCGGGTTTAGTGTCATTAAAAGCTTTTGTGAGATGATTTCCTAACAGGGCGTAATGGTTCTGTTGAGGTAGTCGTATAACAACTTAAATATTTCTTCTTTATTAAAAGAGTGTGCTATGTATTTTTAAGAATAAATTTCAATTTTTATCAAGTAAACTGCATCTGAGATTATGTTGGCAAAGACAAATTTCAGTGAATTGCAGTAGAAATAGATGTTTTATTTAACAATCCAAGTTATAAAAATAATTAACAATATAGCAATAATGTAGATTTTGTGAATTCTATGGCTGATTTTTATAAATTTTCAATGTTCTGGGGACTTACAGAACAACTAGATAGCCAAATCAATGCCTAGTTTTAGTGAAAAAAAGTTAATGTGAGGTTTGCATAGGTGTAAAATTGTGTGGAAACTGAAATTCTTCACTAATCAATTTGAATTTAAATAACAAGACTGGGGTACCATTATATTATAATTTAGGAGCAATGGTTATCACTGGTAATTGGGCATTTATTCAATTAGCAAATATTTATTGAGTTCACCCTAAGCCCAGCACTATGTAAAGTTCTGGGGATTGTGAATAGAATAGACACAGTTGTAACTTCATGGTGCTTAAAGTGTAATGAGAAGGTAGACAGTCAAAATATCCCACAAATATATAATTACAAATTGCAATTAAGTGCTATAAAGACACTTCTGTTGCATAGGAGATGTGATAGGACTGTATGATAGGCAGACACGATACAGTGTGAGGTCAGGGAGAGCTTCCCTGAGGAAGTGGCAGTTTTGTTCCTATATGAAGAATCTGTAGGTTTTAACTAACTGTGAAGAACCAGGTCAGAGGAGCATCCCAGGCAGAAAGAGAAGTGCACAAGGGCCCTGAGGTAGGAGATACAATGAAGGATGCAAAAAAAAAAAAAGGCTAGTGGAATTGGATTTGGATCATAGAAAGTGTGGGGGAAGTGGAGTGAGATGGGAGCAGAGAGGTGGCAGGCAGGGCCAGATGGTAAGATGTTGGTGTTATTCCAAAAATAATGAAAGGCCTTTGAAGTATTTTAAACAGGAGGGTGACATGATCAGATTTATGAGTTTTTTGTTCTTTGGGGTTTTTAAAAATTATTTACTTTTATTTTTTAAAATCCCCAAATATTTACAGACAATAAAATGTATCCACTGTAAGTATACAGTTTGATGAGCTTTGACGAATCTGTGCTTGTAACCACCATGAAAATCAAGATATAAATATTTCTATCATTCCAGAAAGTTCTCTCATGCCCCTTTCCAGTCCCAGTGACACCTCCCCAGCCTCAGGAAGCCACTGATCTGCTTTCTGTCACTGTATATCCTGTTTTTGCCTATTCTGTAACTTAATGTAATGGAATCTTACTGTATGTAATCTTGTATCTGGCTTCTTTCACTCAGCATGTTTTTGAGATTCATCCATGTTGTTGCCTATATCAATAATGTTTTTCTTTTAATTTTTGCTGAGTAGTATTCAATTCTTTGGTAAATCTCAGTATGTTTATCCATTAATGTGTCAATGGACATTTGTATTATTCTCACTCTTGGGCTGTCATGAGTAAGACCGCTATGAACATTTGTTTTTGTAGATGTAGATTTTCTTGGGTAAATGTAAGAGTGGATGGTAAGTGGTCAGTGTATATTTAACTTTGAAACAAACTGCCAAATTGTTCTCCAAAGCGGTTTTATGTTCCAAATTACATTTTTTTTATTCCAAAGTACATTTTATATCCCCATAATTGGTATATGACAGTTTCAGTTCTACTGTATCCTCACCAACTCTTGCTATGGTCGGGCTTAATTTTAGACATTCTAACAGGGGTGAAGTGATATCTCATGTTTTTAATTTTTATTTTAAATAAATCACTTTGGCATAATGAAGGATTGCAGGAAGGCAAAAGTGGAAGGGGGAAGGTCAATAATTAGTGTGACCAACTCATCTTGGTTTGGCTGGGATTGTTGCAGTTTAAAACTGAAAGTCTCACCTCCTGAGAACCCTCTTATTTCTGGGCAAACCTAGATGGTTAGTCATGCCTATTGATGAGAAGAAATGATGGTGGCTGTGGTTTGAGTAGATGAAAGTGATAATGGACAGAAGTGAACAGATTTGAAAGTTATTTAGGAGACACAGATCAACAGAACTGAGTGATTCATTAGACAGATATGGAGAAAAGAGGGAAGATGCCAGGATGACTCCTGGGCCCTGGCCCACACCGTTGATTAGGTGGTGGTGCTGTCCACTGAGATGGAGAACCCTGGAGGAGACCCCACGCGGGGAGGGTGGCCTTAAATTCAGCTTTGACCATGTGGAATGTGAGGTTCCTTTGAGACATCCAAGTGGTGCTGTTGCATACATGTATAGCCTAGAGCCTGGAGGACAGGTCTGGGCTAGGAGTACAAATTAGGAAACATAGGCAAATATTTATGAAGGTTGTTGTTATTGTAGACATGGATCTGAATGAGACCAGAGGGATTTTATTACTAAACTTTAATGGAAGTTTTTTAGCTGGCTTTTCCAAGTGTTTTCTCTGTAATTTTTGTAACATATTCATATTCCTTTAGCATAAGAACAAGAATAGAAGTTTATCACTAAAATGTCACTTTTTATGGCAATTTTAAAATGAATTTTCATTCCTTAATATCAAAAATGTACCATCTCAAACTCCTTCTTAAACTAGAATTTCCAATGTGGCATACTAACTAATAATTAGATGGATTAATGAATGATGACTACCTACCTTATGTAAAAATATATTTATTTCAGCATCATTTAGAGAAATACCTATCTGAAAAATGGCTGTTAAAGATGCCAGATTTCCGAGGAGACTGAATTTAAAGGTCTTCTGGCTGTTTGAAAGATACTGCTTGACTATTTCCACATCTTAAAATCTCAAAACTAGTGTATCATCCCTTTGCTTGAAGGATAGATCCATCAAGAAACAAGACACAAAGATAAGGAAAACATTTCCTAGTACGACATCCAAATTCTATATCTTAATTTAGGTATATATATTATTTTCATTTAAATGTACATAATTTCTAGATTATCTCCTGTCCAGGCCTCAGAGAATGCTCCAAAATCTGAATCTTAGTAATGCCAAGATTAGTAAAATATCTGACTCAAGCTTAACAAATACAGAGCTATTAAAAAGGAGGTGAGGGTTCAGGACTTAATAAAGAGATAAGAAAATAAGCATAAATATTAGAAATAATATTCTAATATAAATATTAGAAAAGTATAAGAAGTATAAGAAAAAGACAAGCATTGAATATGAAGATTATATGTTCAAGGAATTATCATTTAAAATAAGGATACAAGCCATAGAGCAAGTTGAAGAGAGCCTGGGATTGAAGAAGGAGAGATGATCGGGAAAACTTTGGTACCCTACTGCGCTGAGGACACAGTATCTGTTTCAGCAATCAGGAATACACTCATGACATTTAACATGACCTATTAGACCATATCTGGAATACTGCACTTAAATCTATATTTCTGGAAGCTACATTTAAATAACAATGAAACAAAAATAGCTAAACACATCAGCTGAAAGAACTTATCAGGGATTCATTCATATGTATCTCTGAAGGTTGTAAATATAAGGAAGAAGGAAGGAAGAAGGAAAACAAATGATGGATAGAAAACATCAGAACTTGGTAAGCAAGGTTGAACAGAATAAGAAGAAAAGATTCTTCTTTTTAAAGTTTTTATTGTTTAATTTTTGGTAGGAGGAAAACCAAATGAATGGAGAAATCCCATGATAACAGGCAGAAGTTTTATTTCCTTGAGATATTCTAAAAATTTAATAAAGGCAAACTCATAAAGTCTAACAGAGGGGAAATGACTATGTATGAAGATACTGATGAGAATTAGAGCATTCAATGAGATTCAGCTCAGACTTAGATGTCTATAAGGAAAATGCAGGGGAATGGTATGATGTGTCCCAAATGACTATTAAAAACAGCAAAATGTGTACCAGATATGTACCAATTATATGTCACTTGGTACACTTTTTATCAATCCCTTTTATCAAAATTGTCTCTGATGATGAATTTGTGACCCCCTTTGCTCAATAGATAGCCATCATTATAGCCTCTATTTTAACATAGTTTCTAATATAGCTAATCTATACAACTTTATATAGGAAGGGCCTAAAAATTGTCTCATCCTCATTTGCAGAAGTCCTGTGTTTCAGGCAAGCATTTGTCGTTGTTTTCCTATTACTGTGATTTAATGGTTTGTCTGTAGGGTGCTGAATATATTATGTAGAGTGCATGGAAGATACAGCAAATGTTTTCTGAGAGCTTTAGTACTCTGAGTTATTTAATACTACAAGATGCTAACACAGTGATGTGAAATGTGCAAAGCAGAGTGAACAATGCCCTTGTCTATACTCTTTTCCAGGGCATTGAATGTCAGCTTGCTGTGATGATTACATTTCGTCCTTTTTCCTTTTATCAGCAAAAGACTTACAACACAGTGTAAATTTACGTATGATTTATTCTTCGTTTTATGCAATGAATGTAATACCAAACTATAATTCCAAGGGCTCTATGCCATTCTATACATTTGTCCAACTGGACACGATTTTAGGCTGCTTCAGAATATGTATACCTTTAGAATGGCGAAAGGGAACTGGATAACTTGGAGTGTATCCAACAGAGAGGTAGCTGCATTAATAAGCACTCCTTGATACCACTGATTTAATTTCACATAACAAGTGTTTTTATTTAAGCTGTCCATTTCCCCATGAAATAATATTAAATGTTTATCTCCTCCATCTAATTTTAATTTGATTAATGTTAATAATTTTTCTCTACAAATACAGAAATTCAAAATTTAACAAATGAATTATGAGCCTAAGGGGAAAGAAGAGATTGAGTTCTTTAGCATCACTTAAAAAGAAGTGTGAAAGACAGCAGTTAACTGGGGTGACATTCCCATTCACCTACGTTCTTACATCCAACCTCATTTTTTGCTGTTCCCTGCCATATTCACTTTGGTGAGATCAAATCAGATGAAAGCCACCAGATTGCATTCATTCCCACTTCTGTGCCTTTGTTCACATAATTCCCATTTCCTCTCAGTTTTTTAAAAATTTAAATATTTTGTATTATAAAATATTTCCAATAAACAGAAGAAAGCAGAAAATCAAATACATAATACCTATATGTATACATCTACCACCAGCTTTAATAGACATTAACATTTGGTCATATAGTCATGTGCTGCATGACGATTTGGTCAACAAAAACTATATACCACAGTGGTCCCCTAAGATTATAATAACATTATTTTTCTTGAACCTTTTGTATGTTTAGATATACAAATACCATTGTGTTACAATTGCCAACAGTATTCAGTATAGTAACATGCTGTATGGGTATATAGGCTGGGAGCAATAGGCTACACCACATAGCCTAGGTATATAGTAGGCTACACCATCTAGGTTTGTGTAAGTGCACGCTATGATGTTCGCACAATGACAGAATCACCTAACAATGCATTTCTTAGAACGTATCTCCATCATTAAATGACTCATGACTGACTATACTTTGTTCTCTCCACCTTTGTTTTTCTTTTTTACAATAAAAGTTTTGCTCATAAAAACCTTCTCATTCCTTTCAGCCTAACCATTTATTTGTTTTTGTTATTCAACAAACATTTCTTAATTGAGTGTCTACTATATTCATAGGCTGTGCTCGGGTGTGGAGGGGCAGAGGCAGGGAATAAACCGGGCAGCCTTATCTTTTAAGAATTCACCACGCAATTATCTTCCCCTACTTAAATCCTACCTTCCCCGTTTAAAGCCTTCCTG
The DNA here is from genome assembly GCF_000956105.1 of Propithecus coquereli. Classification (NCBI taxonomy): domain Eukaryota; kingdom Metazoa; phylum Chordata; class Mammalia; order Primates; family Indriidae; genus Propithecus; species Propithecus coquereli. Next base: position 1,608,185 of record NW_012148875.1, on the reverse strand, counting down.
ATAGTAGTCTGACTGGCTGGCTTCTCTTCTCCAGACATCTGGAGCACCTATAATCTGTATACTGGAGCTGCCTCATACTGTCTCATGAGACAATTGTACACATCTCTTCTCAACTCTGCATTCAGTGATGGTCACGGTGGGAGCATTTATACCACAGAAATTGGCGAACACTAAACACCAGCATTTTTTTGTTGTTTTTTTAGAACTGATGTACCAACACACCACTGCATATAAACACACTCACTCATAAACATACCCATTATGCATACTTAAAGAGCTTTATAAACAAGTCAAATATGAGTCCTATAATATCCATTAGGGATGGAATCAGGTTTTACATGACTTTCTTAATCTCTAAAGTGTTGGGCATATAGGAGGCATTTCATAAATACTTTCTAATCACTTTAAAACAGTGTGTTCATTTCTTTGTTTGCCATAGTGATTCATTAATGGAATCCACTTTACCCTGTGTTTTTGTTGCCCTGAGTTTTAAAATGCTGTTATTTGAAATTACTCTGATAGATAATTGCTTTCCCTCTCTCTGTGAGGTAATTTCATACACATCAAAATATCAAGTGCTTGTAGCCCAGAAAGACACAACCCGGGAAATGATAGTCTCTGGTCTTATCCATCCCCCAGCAGTGCCACACTCCATGACACAAGCCTCCCACTCAGTCTGTTTCTCAGTTGCACTCTCTCTGCATACTCTGCCTCACCCAGCAGGTCTCTGTTGGAGGCCTAGCTTGATGCTATTCAGTTATTGAGAATCTTGAGAAAAGGAGCTGGGGATGAGGTATGTGCTTCTGAATCAGCAAAAGGTCTGTGGCAGGCACCACAGGATCTATCGGAGTGGAATGGAGGCAGATGCTATCAGTAACGATCATGTACAAGTTTCTCAGCGTCCTAGCCTTTTTATGTCTTCATTTTCTTTCCTCTAATTAGACAACAAAGCTCACTAGAGAGACTGATGGTCTGCAATTCTCATATTTGCAGACCTTGATCAGTACTCCTTACAATTCTCATGCAAGGGCAGAGATTCTCACAGATCTGAGGTGTGTCTGCAGAGAGGCTAGTCTGTGCTGTCTCAGGGGTCCTTTAAGAGACCAAAAATAACTGAATTGTTCTCCTGTTTGGCTTCTTTTTTCAGTAAACCACTCTAGTGTTCCATCACTTTGTCCATTTTTTAATTAAAAAAAATTTCGCCTCCTTTTATTCTAACAAAACAAAAATAGAGAGTAGATTCCGAGTATATCCTGTATCCAGGGATTTTTAGAGAAAGTTATTCATTGACTTTCTTTTTCATCAACCATATTGGGAATGCTGTAGGGAGTTAGGGGGTGTTTTATGCTTTGTGATATTACTAGTTACTTAGGTTCATGTACATTATTGTGTAATATTATGTAATATTACATTATTAAGTGAAACAGCATCCACTTCCTTTTCCTGTCTTGCCAGAATTCCCAACATTCAAACCATTTGGCTCACTTTCAATCTGAAGATGTTCCCTCAAATACATTCTTCTGCTTTCTGCCCTTTTAATAAACACTAAGTCCTAGGGGAGGAAGTAAAGACAATCAACTCGTTTTCCCCATTTTGCTTGTCAAATGGTTTCAAAATTTTCACTTTGAACAGAAAAGGCTTTGCAGAGGTGACTTCTTTCTTATTGTGTTAATAATGGGTAAGGAAAATGGGTCCCTCTACCAACCACCTCACTTAGTGTGTGGCCCATGGTGTGCCCAAGGTAGCTTCCCCAATCTGGGCCACCCATCATTTTCTGTGGATTGGGCCTCCAGATTGTTGTCAATACATTTCCACCATTGTTTGCCTAACACATGAGGAACTGCTACCAATATTATATAACAATAATAAATACTACTAATAATAACTAAGAAAAGTGGCACTGGCAATTCTGGTAGCATGTATCATCAAATAATCCGGGCCTATGGGAATTTATTGACAGCACCAAGAATCCAGAATTGGACAACTGAGTTTCTAGGAGAGCCTCACCACTGCAGAGAAGTATCCACACTGGAATGCAGACGGCAATTCCATTATTCACTGAGTACAGCAGCTCACAACGTAAATGCCAAGTGATGGGCATCCTTGTGATGAATTACACTAACTCTGTAGCAATGTTCAGGAAAACAAAAACAAAACCAACTATATGGTTTATGACACAGCAAAACTCTTCAAATTGGGAAAATCAATAAAGTAATTAGGAATCTCATTTAATACCATTTTGCATTTTCCCAATAACACAGCATTTTAAAGATTTTTTCCAGTTCCTCAGGTAGCATATCAACCTTCAACTCTTTCTTAACAACTCGTACCCAACATTTGAGGTTGCATAGTTTCTCCTATCACATTCTAGCTCATTTATTTCTCTACTCACACTAATCACATGCCTCATTATAGTGCTCCCTCTGGGCACCCTGCTGGCTCTTCTGATGCTTTGTAAGATTTTCACAGCAAGTCTTTTAACAAATTGCCTCTAAGTCTACATATTCCAACTGCCCCTTGTTTGAAACTAAACTTTTAGCATATCCTACATGCCAGGATTTTTTTGACTACTTCTTGGGTGACGTTTTCTATTTCTTCAAACTTCAAGTATTTTTAGTTAGTTTTTTTTCCAATTCTTCAAATGGCCTATTAGCATGAATTTTGTATGTTTTATAGTCAGTAACTAAAATTCCTATTCAAATATTACAAATATTTTTGCCAAATCAGTAAATTTTGGCAAATTGGCTATTCAGTGAATTGAATTTTGTCTTTCAAAGCATTGGCTCTTGGTGGATTGACCTACGAAGGCTGCAGGCTATAAACTAGGTCCATGCTTACATTGAACAACTTCTATAGAATATAAATATACACTGACATTTTTGAAGTATTTTGGCCACAATGGTACCCCCCATGGAAAGCATACACATTAGAACACATCATCTATGATGCCAGTGATTAATAAAGAGACAAGCCCTTGAGGGATTTAGATTTGAGCAGTGGAAAAGTATCTTTATCACAATCCCATACGGCGTTTATAAATAACTGAGAAAGCCCAGGACTCTATTTATAGATATTATGTTATGTCTTTCATTTAGTAACATTATTGTACACTGCTGGGCCTTTTGTGAGCTTACTTACCTATGGTGCCTTATAGGAACTTTCATCTCACTGTCTGGGCCATAAGGTTCCCACTTGTATTGCTTATAAAAATATTGTATACCATCATCCCTAGTAATAAGGCAATTAGCCAGTTACAATGCAGCGGACTTTTTTGAGAAGAAGGGAGAGTTTTGGACAGTTGTATAGAAGAATAGTTCAATTCTTTAGCCAAAATTTCAATTTATTATACATTCACATATAGAAAGTTCAGTTGAGTCAAGAATCTGTGAAAAATCATGGGACTGCAAACTAGTACAACCTCTGTGGAAAGTAATATGGAGACACCTCAAAGAACTAAAAGTAAAACTACCATTTGATCGAGCAATCCCACTACTGGGCATCTATTCAAAGGAAAAAAAGACATTGTATAATAAAGACACCTGCACCTGAATGTTCTTAGCAGCACAATTCACAATTGCAAAGATGTGGAAACAACCCAAGTACCCATCAATACATGAATGGATTAATAAAATGTGGTATGTGTATACCATGGAGTTCTATTCAGCCATAAAAAACAATGGTGAATTAACTCCTCTTGTATTATCCTGGATGGAGCTGGAGCCCATTCTACTAAGTGAAGTATCACAAGAATGGAAAAACAATCACCACATATACTCACCATCAAATTGGTACTAATTGATCAACACTTATGTGCACATATGGAAGTAACATTCATCAGGTGTTGGGCAGGTGGGAGGGGGTGGAGGGAATGGGTATATTCACACCTAATGGATGCAGTGTGCACCGTCCGGGGGATGGACACGCTTGTAGCTCTGATTCAGGTAGTGCAAAAGCAATATATGTAACCTGGACGTTTGTATCCCTGTAATAGTCTGAAATTAAAATAGATAAACAAAATTTTTTAAAAAGATGTAATGTATTGAACAGAAGTTATAGTGTACTGAATACGAGATGGTCACGGAGATAGAAAGTCACATATGGAAGTAACATTCATCGGGTGTTGGGCAGGTGGGAGGGGGTGGAGGGAATGGGTATATTCACACCTAATGGATGCAGTGTGCACCGTCCGGGGGATGGACACACTTGTAGCTCTGATTCAGGTAGTGCAAAAGCAATATATGTAACCTGGACGTTTGTATCCCTATAATAGTCTGAAATTAAAATAGATAAACAAAATTTTTTAAAAAGATGTAATGTATTGAACAGAAGTTATAGTGTACTGAATACAAGATGGTCACGGAGATAGAAAGTCAAGTAGAAAAAAGTGACAGATTCTGAAAAGAGACATTAGCAATGAAAAAGTGTTAGCTTTTCTATACATAAGTGATAGCAGCTTAGGAAATGTAATAGATTAAAAAAAGACAACATCCAAAATAGTAACAGTAAATGTAAAGTGTCTACAATAATACCTAACCAAAATAACCATAGTCTGTATGAAGAAAACTACAAAAAATTAATGAAGTCCATAAAATAAAACTTAAATGAATGTGGGGTTACATTGTGTTCATGGGAAGACTCAGTGTTATAACTGCCAATTCTACACAAATTATGAAAATTTTTTCAAAAATTTTAAAGTTTGCTAATGTCAAGGGCAGATGAAGATCTGGGCACAGCATTCCCATGACTCCCATGTGCTGCTGAGCGAATCCAAACCACCACAGGCACCTGGGTGACATTTTGGTGGTAACTATTAAAATTTAAAATATGTAAGTTCTATCACCTGGAAATTCTACTACTAGATATTTTCTCTCAAGAAATACTTCCACAAAGGGAAGCACATTGAATGACGTTGAGATACCCTCAATGGTCAACATTAAGGGAAAGACTAAAGAAATGTTGATGTATTCACATTATGAGATTCTAATTAACAATCTAAATCCGACCTATGTGATCTAATACATATACGCGACTTCAATGAAACATGTGAGTTGTAGAATATGCACAATATGAGACCATACACCTAAACACACACACACACACACACACACACACACACAGATAATCTGTGAAAAATCAGTTTAATACTCAGAAAGCTATGCTCTCTTTTCCCAAAGCTGCCTTCCTCACCACTATGCTGTAATTCTAATGTAGCCTCCCTTAAGACTGAAGACAGAAAATTCAGGAAGAATTTATGTAGCTGAGACTAAAACTAGGATGGAGATTATTAGAATGACATTTTGATAAAGTCAGGGATCAAACTGATACTATCAGTGAAAACTGGAGCATCTTAGGCTTCATTGATAAGACAAGAAACCCAAAAAGCAATGTTTGGCTGCAAAGACAAATAATAGCAAATGTGCATATCCTGAATTTTTCTTCTAGTATTCATGAAGCAAAGCTACTGGCCCTGAAATACCCCAGCCAGCTCTGCCCCCACTCGGCTTTATTCTAATCTATTCCTGGAAACAGCACAAGGAATCATTGACCAATCTTGAGCTATATTCATACTAGTCACTGGCAGAGATTAATATCCTCTCTGAATTACAGTAACTTCCTCTGAATCAAACCATGCACAAAAACCCCACTCTGATCATAACATATAACTATGATACGGAAAGAAGGAGCAAAATCTCTGGACAGTAAAAGCCAAAATAGATTCTTAACTCTTTTTCCTAAAATAGGTTATATGAAACCTCTTTTTCTAAAGAGATAATTGGCTACCATAAATAGTATAATAAAAGTAGTCTAGTGTCTGCTGTAAAATTAAAATGTATTCATGACAAAAGAGAATACTCTGAATTCTAACCTTTGATTTGTAAGGCTGAAGTCATTTTGCAAAAATGTAAATGATGTCTTATTTTACATAGCAGTTAAACTAGCTGTGAATTTACTACCAACTGATTACTTGCTTGGGCTCTGTTCAATGGCTTAATTTCCAATGTACATCTTCACTTAGTAATAGGGCTGTTTGTCACACTTTAGCCCATATAATTTATAAATGATTGATATGATTAAAATGTAACTCATGATCTAATTGTGAGAATATGCTTGTGTGTGAAGTAGAGGTTGCAGTGTTAGCACATATTAATACTTCTTAGGGTTGCAAAATATCCGCTTGACCAGCTGAATCCTAAGTTTTAGACATTTTGTAAATTAAGGATAATAATGCTATCAAAATAGCAAATGCTATCAAAATATCCTTCCCATTTTGGGTTTGGGGATTGTCTCTACCTTGTTATTAGAAAGCCAGGTTAGAATCCAGTTCTGCTTCATACTGGAAATTCAGAGCTCTTGTCAAATGAGGAATGATCAAAGACATCATGGCCACAGCTGACAAGATGTGGGCAGCTGGTTCTACCAGGGTGGGGTGTAGTTGTGATGCTAAGTTAGGAGAAATGAGATTGGACAGAGCTGAACTGGATCGGATTGGCAATTCGAGTCCTCTCTCATTTCGTGAGCAAGTGATGAGAACTCTTCTGTGTATGAAGAATAAATTGAAAGGGGGGAGAATGGAGAGAAGGAGAGCAGCTAGGAGGCTACTAAGGACACAAGTGTGAGGTAAGTAGATAGTGATTACTGTGGTGACTATGGAATGAGTAAGAAAGACCTTAAAGGGGAAGTACTGCATGAGTTGAGGCAGCTGATTAAGGAAGGAAAAAGATGACAACAGGTCCCAGAGACAATAACTAAGATGAACTCCAAGGTTGGGAGCCTAGAATCCCAGGAGAATGTGGAGGCCTTGGCATTCTTGGAGAATTTTGAAAGAGCTGAAGGTTTGAAGAGAAGATAGAATGGGAGCAATAGATGTAAATCATCAATTCAGAAAATAAGACTATATTTCATGGTAAAGAAAACTCGTGTCTAAATATCAAAGGAAAAAAGAGAGATTTAAAATATTTAAGAATAGGGAAGAATTCCCAATGTGCATGAGGGCCATGGTCAGGAGAATCCATGTAGTGAGGACACTACTGAAAAGGAGAAAATTAGATCTGCAGAGACACCTAATCCTAAAGTGAGAGGACCCCGAAGGCAAGCAGGTGCAAGCCAGGACATGATAACACAGGATGACCCCAGGGTGCCAGGCTTCTGAAGAGGAGCTGACTGTCATCAGACCCTGGTATGTAGCAGGCACATGGATATGAAGGATATGAAGATACATAAAGCAGAATCTTAGCCCCCAAAAAGCTCCCAGACTCACAAAAGCATTATCAGGTAGGGAAGAGACAGACATATCCATAACTCAATGTGATACATTGTGGAAAGTGCTCACGTTGAGAACACCAAGGATGGCACAAATAATTCTGACTAGGGAGTGAGCAAGACTTCCCAGAGGATATTTGTCAAAAAGTCATGAGCATAAACATTTATCACCAAATGCTTTTCATGGAAAGATATGTGCAAGCATGTTCATAGCAACATAATTCATCAGATCCCTCAATTGGAATCTATCCAAGTACCCATCCACAGTAAAATGGTAAATAAATTGTGGTATATTCGCATAAGAGAATGAGAATGAATGAGCTACATCTACATGCAACAACATAGATGACTCTTTGAAACATGTTGTGTGAAAAAAAGCCAGAGGCAAAGGAGTACCCACTGTAGGACTCCACTCACGTGACGTGGCAAAAGAGGCAATGTGAATCTGTGGCGTTAGAAGCCAGAGTGATGGTTGTCCTGGGGGGGCAGGCAGTGACCAGATAGGAGTAAGAGGGGTATTCTGTGGTGCTAATATTGTGTCTTGATCAAGGTGCTGTTTACGTGGATCTACTGAGTTGTAGAAATTCCTCAAGCTATGCTCTTATTGTTTGTGTACTGTTCTGTATAAACCTTATATTTCAGTAAAAAGTGTAATGAAGAGAATTCTTCAATAAAAAGAAGAGAGGTCAAAGTTTGGGACACTGAGGAGTATGAGCCAAGGAGGACACGATGAAAGGAAAGTGTGCTAATTCTTCTCTGTTTGTTCCTCCCCATCGGATATTCACCCTTCTCCACCTGCCTGTGCTCTGGAAGGATGACTGTTACGGGTTCAGTTGTGTCCCTTCAGGAAGGATATGTTGAAGTCCTACCCCCAAGGACCTCAGAACGTGACCTTATTTGGAAATAGGGTCGTTGCAGCTGTAACTGGTTAAGAGGAGGTTGTCCACAGGGAGAATAAACACATTGTGAAATGAAGGATTGGAAGGATGAATCTACAAGCCAAGGAATGTCAAGGATTTCTGACAAACCACCAGCATCCAGAGAGAGGCAAGGAAGAATTCCTCTACAGTTTTAAGAGGGAGAATGGCCTTGACAACACCTTGATTTTGGATTTCTAGCCTCCAGATGTGTGAGACAATAAATTTGTTGTTTTAAGCCACCCTGTTTGTGGTACAGCAGCCCCAGGGAATGAATACCCTGATTTTTATAGATGGCAGCAGTGGGCCAATGGGAGGCAGCAATGGGAGGCATCACAGACCCCAGGGTGGAAGAGCCTGGCTGTGCAGGCAGCTGCTGCCAAAGGCAAGCTTTCTTTGTGGATTCTTTAACTGCTCTCTCTCCCTGCCTCTTAGGCCCAGGGGTGGTAATGGGCCCTGTTGTTGCTAGGTCCAGGTACTTCCCCATCCCCTACAGCTCCCCCTTTACACAGCTTATACTTTTGTAAATAGTCTTTCCACTAAACTCTCTTCAATTACCCTGTCTGAGGACCCTGAATTATATAAAGAGGGGCACTAGCACTACCTAAGTATTATACACATGCATACACACATTATTTTCAGAGCAAGCTTGCAAGAATTATGAAGAGAGGCCCTCAGGAAAATCTCCTGCAAAGGACCTAAGACTCTCTGATACTTACATGTAAAGATTTCTCCTTTTAGTGGTGAGAAATGGGATTGACTCATCACAAGCACAGCCTGTTGTTCTTAAGTAAGGTATGCATGCCATCTTCCAGAGCCAGACGCCTATCTGCAGCAAGAGAGAACTTGTACCTTCAGCAGAGCCCACTCCTTAAAACTACTGTATTTAGAAATCATGCTTTTATCTCCACAAAAAGTAGAGGGGAGGAGAACCCCTCTCTCAATGTAAGGCAAAAAAAAAAGTTTTGGTTGGCTATACCATGGCCCATAATTTCTGCACTGGGAAAGCTATCCAATTGTCTGAATGGGCTTGGCTCCAAGCTCCAAGCTATAAGAAAAGCTCTTGGTCATTTGCCCAAAAGTGAGCCATCTACCTTCAGAGTTCAGAACCAATCATCAATTAAGAAGTCCCATCTTCATCGGCAAGAAGTACGCTTCGAATAGTGTGGGCAACAGCTTCACAGTGAGTTTAATAAAGAAAGAAGAGTAAAGGAAATTGAGTCTTATAATTTCTGTTTCATTATAATTAAAAAAAAAAATGACTATTCTGGTCCAAACAGAGGAGGCAGCATCAAGCCTGAGATGTGCTGGGTAAGAGATGCAGTAATGATAATTGTAATGATAGCATGTGCCAGGCTAACCGTTATACGTATTTATCTCTCCAACCCTACAACAGGTACTATTATTACCACATTTCATAGATAAGGGACCTAAACCTTAAAAAGGTTAAGTAAATTATCCAAAGGCCCACAGCTAGTAAATGTTACAATTTAGGATTCACACCTAAGTCTGTAACATAGACATCAAAGTGTCATTGTCTTCTCATGACAAATGAGAGGAGAAAGCCTTGGGTTTCCTCTCAAAGACTGAAAAATTTGGATGTGGGGAAGAACTGAGTTGCATTAAAAACAAATGGAATTTTCTTCCATGTTCTGAATTCTGGCTGAGTCCCATGACAGACATAATACCCCTATTTTGCAGCAGGAAAAATCAGAGTTCTTAAGAGGTTAAGTAATTTGCTTGAAATCACACAGCTTATTAAGTAGCATAACCCAAAGTCTTGCCATCCAGAGATGAATAATATGTTTGTATTGAATTAAACCTGGTTCTCCACATTGGGAAGCTTGTAAGTATTAACCTTGGAAATTAAAGTGCTGATCAAAATGGAAAGTGTCTTTTGCAGAAAAGAACTCTGCTATTAACTGAATTAACAAACCATATCTAGTGCCTCAGGGAGGGTACTTTTTCCTCGGGGTAATCAAGCTTAGCCTTTTACAAAATTTTGTGGAATAGGAGTTGGCAATCTGATGAAATAGTCAGCAGAATAGATCCTATAGGCCCAGGATCACTCAAGAACTAGGAGACAAAATTGGATTTACTGTGTAGTAACAGCTCAATGGGGCCATTATATTAATAGAAAAATGACCAGCCCCAGTAGAATTGAACTTAGGTTCATAGTTTGTTATCACAAGTATCTTAAGGTTTATGCTTATACATTTCATATTATGTATTGATGCTAATTAATAGACTAAGATTCAATACATCTTTAAAATATATGAAAGACATTAATAGTATATGTCCAAGGTAACAATAAGAAAATTGAAAAGATAACAGATCATTGGATCTGTTGGATTATCCAATGGATTACCATTGGATCACAGAGCCTTAGAGGTAAGAGGGAATTCATTTTACAGAAAAGGAAACTGATGCTCAGAGACATTAAGCAACCATTGCCAAGTTCCCCTGGCTGGCAAGGAGTGACTTACAGAAGTTCTGGTGTTCAGATCCAGAGCCCTCTCCATGCCTGGCTACGACAGTTCTAAAGACTAAAGACATTCGGGTTAAAATGGAAAATTCCAGGCTGGAATTTGGGGTCCGGATCTCCTTGGCATACCTGGAACATAATCAGTCTGGTTTCAGTTCCCTCAATTCTAAAATGGGAATGACAATTCCTGCCCCATAGTGTTGTTCTGGGGATAGATGATGGAAGGAATACGATGTCATGTTTTTGTAAACTGGAAAGTACTCCACAGATCACAAATACTCCGGTGGTGGATTTGGTGTGACTGATGGGCCTGTTGGCATTTTAGAGCTAAATGGGAGGTTACAGACAGGAAAAGACAAGGGTCTTACAGAAATAATTTATCCAAAATAAAGAGCCAGTAACAAGTAATTTTGAAAGAATTCCGTTTCGTATTTCTGGTGCTGAATGGCATAGGCTGGCATTAAAATTGCATAGAAGACCAGATTTGCACTGGGTTTGGAAAAAAGGAAAAACAAAAATGAGCAAGCAGAAAGCAGAAGATTTAACCAAGTCACATCCCATAATATCCAGGTTATCCCGTAGGTTGACATTGGCTGGGAGGAATGAACAGTCACTCTTTAAGCTTTCTGTGTTAGTCACATATTTCATCGAGTTCCTAGGCTAGCTGTAGCTATTCATGACAAGTTGTCTGTCTTCCTGCCTCATTTGGGGAAGTTCTAGGTCAGTAATAACCAGACCTCAACTTTGAAATGGCTTATGACTCTTGCAACTACCAAGAGACACCCAAGTGTCTGGTTTTTGGATTAGAACATCCGCGAGACTATCTAACAACACCGTGGTCCTTCCAGCTAATGGCGAATGCAGCTGTGGCTCCAGAATCCCATGACTGCAGACACCGCTGGCCTGGGTATCAACTACGAAGCACTAGAAGCAATAGGGTGACCTTTGTGGAAAGCCCCAAAATAACCAAGGCCAAGCTGAGATGGAATAAGGCAAACTCAGCCTGAATTAGCACCCATAATATACAGCAAGAAAAACAGGGATTACTTGTCTCCACAGTCTATGTTTAGCAGAATGTGCTCCTTCGAAAGCTGGAATGTGTAGCTGTTATTTATAGAAAGCACTGTATGCATGTCCAGAACCTTTCTGTGGTATAAAAAAGGAAACTATGGTGAACCATGGAGAGGAATTTCTTGTCAATGTTGACAAACTGAAACCCCGGTGATGGGGGTGTGATTATGTGCCTCTCTGGAGTTATTAATATTTCCCTATCAGTCTTGGGTGCCATGAGGTAGTTCAGGGCAGTTATAAAGATACAGATGGAGGAGGGAAACATTGAGAGTACATGTGACTTTTTAAAACTTAAAAGATGGGGGGGCAAGGGCAACATACGTAACCTAAACATCTGTACCCCCATAATATGCTGAAATAAAAAAAAAAAGTTAAAAGATTTGTTTCGCTTTTCTGGTGTCCCTATTTGAAAAGAGAAGAGACATCATAAAGATGTCATCAATTCTAATGCTGTTGGGTGGAGTGGACAAAAAGCAATCATTAGGAAGAAATAAGCCATGAAAGCAAATAGGAGCATATAATTTGAGGCATTTGCTATCACTTTCCTTTTGGCAGATTTTCTAGAAAATCATTACCCTTTTTATTCTATAGTGTGTTCATTTAGTTCAATAAGTATTTATGTGCTTAATTTTTATAGGGAAAATTTGACTTCTGATACTTTTCTATTAATATGTGTTTCAGAAGAAAGCCTCTTTATTTCAAAAGAGTGTTTAGGACCCAGACAGGTCTGTTTTGCTTATAGGAGGGCCACCACTGTCCTATATGGTGCCTTTGTGTGGGTGGAGGCAGCCTTGTGGGCACATGGCTTAGGGCGTGTAGACAGGGCTGGATTTCAGCTCCCGCTTGTGCCCCAACCCAGATGTCCTTGAGCAGTGAACAATCTGCACACCTGTACCTAGTAGCCTGGTTTCCTATAATAAATATGTTTCTGAATAAGCTGTATGTGATTTAAATATATGTGGACTCACTATGACCTTTGGTTTCTCCATAAGGGGAGGTTTTGTAAATTGTCAGGGCAGTATCTTACACTCTAAAAGCAAATACTCAAAGCAGTTCCATGACATATTTTTTTTTTTTTTGGCAAGGCGAAGAGTTACCTCCTAATAGATCTATTCTACAAATCAATAATTAATAGTATTAATAGTAATAGTAATTAATATTAATAGTAATATCATAGCAATTATTTAATTATTGCAGAACAATTTAATAGTGAATTAAATTGAACTGTTTACTTCTTCATGTCCAAGGTGGCAAAGAAGCTCTATCTATGTACTCCAGAGTTCTTCAGAATAAAAACTTTATTATCAGCTATTCTGTAGAAATATGTGGTACCATAACAAATTTATTTCTTGCTACCTAATGGCCAGGAAAGCCTCCTTGCAAAATAAGTCTTGACATTTGGCAAGGGTGACAAGAAAACAAGACTGTTATTGGCAAATTAGTCCTAAAATGTGTTTCTCTGCTCTGTCAAGTCTCACCACTCCCCTCCCATCTAGGGCTGCACAGTCTAAGTTTAGAGATGGAGAAGCATATGCCATATGCAGAGATAGAAGACAGAAAGTATTTTCTCCTTTCTCTTAGGATAAACATGGACTTAATGTGTTAGTGAGAATTTTTGTAACCCACTGTCTTGGTCAGAGCTATTTAGGTTGGAAGTGACTAAAGCCAACTTGGATTGGTTAAGGCGATGCGAGGGCAAGAGTGGAGCTGGGACTTGAGAACAAATTGATACCAGGTCTTTCTGTCTTTCAATCTCTCAGTTTCTGTTTACAGGTCAGTTGTATATTCTCAGACCCATCTCCTCATGGAAATATGACCACCAGCCGCTATTCTGCCAAGTATCTCCTAGCTTCACCACCAGAGGGAGACGGAGACTAGAGTCTGGCCCCCAGTTTAAACAGGGGGGCGTGGGAGAACTCTCACTGATTGGCCTGGCTTGTGTTCATCGCCAGCGGGCCCAAATCTGCTCCAATCAGCTCTAAGTAGGGCGTGGTTTTCTGTCACCACCCAGGCCAATCAGAGGAGGCACAAGTGGGCTTTGTACCTGACTGACAGCTTCTATTTGCATGTGGTTAGAATAGGGGAAGGACATCAATACATGGGTGGATTAATAAAATGTGGTATATGTATACCATGGAATACTACTCAGCTATAAGAAGCAATGGTGATATAGCACCTCTTATATTCTCCTGGATAGAGCTGGGACCCATTCTACTAAGTGAAGTATACCAAGAATGGAAAAACAAGCACCACATGTACTCACCAGCAACTTGGTTTCACTGATCAACACCTAACTGCACATATAGGAATAACATTTTTCCGGCGTCGGGCAGATGGGAGTGGGGAGGAGGGGATGGGTATATGTATACATAATGAGTGCGATGCTCACCGTCTGGGGGATGGACACGTTTGAAGCTCTGACTTGGGGGGAAGGGGCAATATATGTAACCTAAATATTTGTACCCCCATAATATGCTGAAATAAATTAAAAAAAAGAATAGGGGAAGAAAGCTGTACAGTTGCAGGCAAACAATGGCCACTGTGCCAATTCTGACACCAAGTGAGCGTTGAGCCAATGGGCTCCTTCGTTACTTGTTTATTCAACACCTTCTTATTGAACTCTTCCTTATGCCAGGTAGGAAGGTTGGAATTAGAAGGCATAGTTGTCCATGTATTCCAGAGCATAGTCCAACTGAATGGCATTTAGGGGCAAGATGCTGAGTGATTAAGAACTTGTGCTCTGAGTTGACAGACAAATTCAAATCTCAGCTTTACCATTTACTTGCCCAGTGATCTTTGGTGAGTTATTTAACCTCCCTCATGCTCAATTCTCCTTATACTCAAAACACTTTACCTGGCATGCAGTAAGCACTCAATAAATGACAATTATTATTACTATTATTCAAAAACATATTAAGAAGGTCTTATTATCCCTATTGTGTTAATAAGATGGTAGCATGTCTTGATGAAGACCAAATAGAATTTGGATCAAAATCCATACTGTTTTATCTGGGTGGAGGTAGGGGCCATAGGCACCCTCACCAGAGCAGTCCCTGTTCTGCAGAGAGTACACAAAATCTCCTGTACAAACCAGAACTTACCTAGAATAATTTTCTCCTTATAGAAGCGTCTTGTCCTAAATTTCTGTGTATCTGGATTTTGTGCCTCTTCCTGTCCGTTCTCATATTTGCCTGCCTTTCAGTCTGTGTTTTGACACACTACATTCCTGATATCCATGTTGTTTCTTACCTTCTCTACCTTCGTCTTTCTGGCAGGTGTTCCTGATTCTCTGGACAAGTGGGGCCTACATGCTTTCGTGCCATTGATGGGGTAACTCACTGTATAGAGAGTCGGGAACACATTGGGATGTCAGCACTGACACAGGAGAGCAAAACTGTAAACAGGGAGGGCGAGTGCAGGTACTGGACTATAAAGGGATAGAGTGTAAGTGAGCCACCAAAGCCCTTACCTTAGTAGAAGAGAAACATACATCCCAAGGAACAGCGAGTAGTTAAACTTTAGTGGAGGGTTGCCATAAGGCAGGCTATGGTCTGGTCCACAAGAAAGTAGTGAAGAGCAAGTCAGGAAAAATACAGATACACAGTGCAAAAACACATGCGCAGGTGGAAGGATTATTAGGGAGTCACTAAATTGCTAGAAGGCTGGAGAATCAGACTTGGAAATGGGCAAGCACCAAGGCAGCTGTGGGAGACAAGAAGGAGGAAACCTAGCAAGAACTTATGACAGGTCAGGATACCACTGGTAAAATTTGTAAAGCTCCTGTGTTCCTTTTGTTGTGTCACCTACTCCAGATTCAAGGCCCTTAGGAGAAAGCATCTGACCAATGAAGCACAGATTAGTAGCTCACTCCCTTGATGTCCTAGGGCTTTGAGAGGAAGGATCAGGTCACTTCAGCTCCTGTGAAGGGAAGTCTCCAGATTTAGCAACCATGAGCATCACATGCAGTGGAGAGAGGTCATTCCCCAAAAAGAAACCAGGGTGCTGCTAGGAAAGGGAGTGGATCCCAGGCAGCCCATGGAATAGCCAATGTCCTCTGCACATTTCCTATAACATGACATTTTGGAGGAAAATAAATGCCAATCAATTAATAGATTAATTATATCCTTCAGGGATTTTAGGTTTTTTGTTTTGTTTTTTACAGAATCCATTTTTTAATTGTATAGTTTATGTAGAAACCGAAATGTAAAACAAATAAAGAGAAAAACTGCTGGGTTGGAAGGAGAGAAAGGGAGCAAAGCCCCCACACTCAGCCCATTTTTGGCAGCCCCGAGGTGCCACCGAAGAACACCTGTGGTTTTGAGAAACAGTTTGAAAACCTCTACTGAAAGTCCTTAATGGTGGCTATTTTTTTTATAAACTTCAACCACATATTAAAAGGCAATTCTCACATTAGGGTTTTATAGGGAAAAAATATATGAACCAGTGTATTTGTATCCTAGTTCTTGGCCTTCCTTCCTGTCAACCATAGGTTCAATTATGACTGTTAAGAAATAAAAATGTG
>NW_012148875.1:1578496-1590089 GCF_000956105.1 Propithecus coquereli | reverse complement strand
CTGAGGAATGTATTAGGGCAAATAAAGCTAGCTGCATCTCCAAATCTCAGTGGCTTGATGCAGTTAACTTTTATCATTTAAAGGCACTGGAATTCTTCCCTTAGAGAGTTTCGAATGATGAAACATTCCATTTTCCATGCTTCTTTCACCCCTCCTAGTTTTCACAGGTACACATTTTTGGCATTGTCATTATGCTGATAGCAACAGCCAGTAAGGTCATAATTAATAGAGTTATTCACTTACTGGTCCAATATGGTAGGGGTGAGAGTTGGGGAGAATAAGGGGTTCATCTCCACCCAATAGTTTAGGGCCCTAGGCTCATTCCATCTTTTGATGTGGTCATCCGCCACGTGTGGCTTCCAGGTTTGCCACAGAAGAAAATGAATGAATGGAAGATTGTGCATGTGAATTCTTCATACACCAAACCTCATGGTGTAAACCACTTCTGCGCACATTCCACGGCCCTAGCCCCAACCTAACTGCAGAGAGCCTGGGAAATGCAGCTTATCTATATACCTGAGAGCAAAACTTACATTGTTGAACAAGGCACTGTTTTTGTTGTAGGAGGTCGTATGAGGGCCAGTAAGAAGAGGGTATCATAGGGGCAAACTTTAACAGCTGTTGCTGGCCACCTCCCTAGTACCCATTTTTCCCTCTTAATATCACCCCAATTCTTGTACCCCATGTAACCTCCTTCACTTCAAGGGATATCGACACTACCTTTGAGTGCAGCTGGAAGAGAAGTTCAGTTTAGGCTAGTTATCGTAGGTAGTAAGTTAGAAGCCATTGTTGGTCCCTTTGTCAATAACTGCTTTGGTAAAAATGATGCTAGTCAATAATAGTATGAAGACTGATTGGAAAGAGGGGAGAGACTTGAAGAGGAATAATATCCTTATAATCTTTTTAACCATATTTTTCTTTTCTGTAATTTTTTTCCCTACTACCCCTTAACTATTGCTAGATCATGAGATTCTGGATTAGTGCCCTAGGGAACAGGAAGGCAAATACCATCTAGGAAGGAGAAAGATGCCAGGATGCAAGTATCTGAGAACTTACATGACCTCTGAGGAGAAGTGCAGGAGAAGGGGAGGTGGAGAATCCAGACCAGCCAAGCTTAAAAGCCAAAGGAACTGATGCCTTTATAATCTAAAGAGATTGTTTTTAACCCAAAGAAGCTGAGTTACCTTGAATAGGGTAAATAAGTACTTCCCTCTACCTCCCATTATAAAGTAGGAGTGAAAACTTGAGCTTTGTTTTTGAAAATACAAAAGAAAATATTTCAACCCATTGCATTTGATAATGGAGTAAGTGTGTCTGTTACAGACCAGTTAGGAGGCTGGTTTAGCCTGGGTGTCCCCAGAAAGTGGAGCTCCGAGATAAGGTTTGCCTGCAGGTACCTCATTTTGAGAAGGGATCTCAACAGCAAGAGGGGGGGACTGGGCAGAGTGAAACAAGGAGAGAGGACAGCCAACACAATGGTGTACTGTCCAGTTGGTCACCATGGCGAGCAACTGGGGCTTGATGATGGCACTGTCCACAGACCATGTAGAAGGAGCCTCAGATCCAACCACGTGAGGGATGGAAGGAAGGATCATTGTGTTCCCCTTTCCCCATGCACACACACTTTCAGGCTGCAAGCAAGAGGCCCAGCAGTTCCCACAGGCATCCCACACTGACCCCCCCAGGGCATGCTCAGTGTGCCAGGTGCTGGGTGCTGTGAGGTGACCCTGTGCAGAGCTGGGTGACCCAGCAAAGGCTGGAGCAAGAGGTGGGTTGAGCCGACAGGAGGTGTCTGGAGCAGTTGCAAAGATCCAGTCACAGAATGATGAGAGCACAGGCCGGAGTACTGTAAGAGTTGATGAAAAGCCAAAGACATCACGCTGCCCTGACCCTTCATCTGCAGGTCTCCTCCATCCTTTTTAAAAGAGTAATAATCCCAGCCTTCACAAGAAAGCAAGATTTTACTCATGGACATTAATGGATATATATACTACTTAAGGGGCCTCTCAAAAAACAGGAGAAAAGGGAAAATGCTACCAATTTTCCTTTAAAAAAAAAAATCTCATGGATACAGAAAGTCAGACCAATTTGGGTGTCATGCCCGCTCCGTGTTATCACTTAGTCCAGTGTAAATCGTGGTTTCCTGAGGCTGAGTCTCTGATTAATGCACTTCAATTACTTTTTCGACAGAACTCTGTGATATTTGCCATTACACAGAAAAAAAAAGCACCTAAAATAGTTATGTCCCACACTGACCTCCTCCACCCTGCCCACTATAAATGAAATGTTTTTGGCTTATACCCACAGTCACACAAATGTTTTTACCAGATAATGGTCTCTGGGCACTGGAATTCTTCCTTTAGAGAGTTTTTCATACTGAAACATTCCATTTTCCATGCTGCTTTCACCCCCGCTGGCTTTCACAGTTACATATTTTTGACATTGTCGATATGCTGATAGCAACAGCCAGTAATGTCATAATTAATAGAGTTACAACTTTCCTGCAGGTTCCGAGAGATGGGAATTTGGCCTGAAAATGAGGGTAAAGAAATATCTTGGTAGAATGTTCCTGTTAATCACTGTGCTCTCTTACATTTTTCTAAGCACAAGAATCCATTTAGATAGTGACACCTACTTTAAATGATTACGACTTCAGTTATTCTGATTGAAAAAATTTCCATGCTGAGTACATAAGACAGAAAATTACAAGCAAGCTGTGCTTCTTTAATATATTGCTAATGCAGTCACTTTTAAAACTGCACTAATATGAGGAACTTTTAAGTCAATTTTAGTACATCCATTCCTTCAGCAATTATGAAGGAGCTGTTATGTACTAGGTGCTAGGGGTTCACATTTGAGGAAGTCCCTACCCTCAGGGAGTTTATAGTCTCGTGGGAAAGATAGAAAAATAAATGATTACACTACCTGTGGAAAACGCTGATTAAGAGTAGCGTGCATGATGTGTTATTGGCGTGCGTGCTGTAGAGTTAGATGGGGCTAACTCTATGTTGGGTGTGGGATGGGAGCAGATGGGGAAGAAGGCTGTGAAGAGGAGGCTGCTCCAGGGCAGAGCCTTGAAGGGTAGAAGAAAAATCGTCAGAAGAACAAGGAGGGGAAGAGCAAGTGCAAAGGTGTGGTGGTGTGATCGGTCACGGCTTATTTAAGAGCTACAAGATACAGAGTCAAGCTGGCCTGTAGGGTACAACTGGAGATTTGCAAAGAGGTGAAAGCTGATTATGAAGGCTTTGGATGAGCTTAATATCCAGGCGTGGGGAAGACAGTCTGGAGATTTAATCCGGAGAACAACATCATCACATTTGCATTTTAGAAAGAAAATCTTGGTGGAGGCATGGGAAATGGATTGATAGGCTGTTGAAATGCCCAGGGCCTGAAGTCAGACAGTGGTGATGGAGCGAAGAAAATGGTATACTTGAGAAATAGGGCATAAAACTGGCTGGTTCCGTAACCAACAGAGGAGGGGTTGGTGAGAGGGAGAGGATAGGGTTTGGGGTGACTATTTGCCCTTTCTTGCCTTGCTGGCTCTGACGCTTCTGATCACAATTGCTGCCTGCTCTCCTGCCAACAGTTCTCCCAACATGAGTAGATAAGTGACAGGTAAAAAGGGTGCTTCAGAATGACAGGTGCCTTGTTTGAATGTGCTCATTATTGCCTTGCCTTCCGGCATTTGCCCTTTGATCAGTAGGATGGGCCATTTTTAAGTATCTGGAGGCCAATCATGTTTGCAGTAGAATTCTAGAATAATAACTGGAGTTGATACAGCTCTTTACAGTTTTCCATTTGCCCTCTCACTGAAGACTCAGAGCAGTGCCATAGTAGGTAACGCAAGTAGCCTCACCAGCCCCATGTTGCCCGTGTGGCATCTGTGACTGAGAGAGCTCAAATCACTTGCTCAAACCCACGCAGCTTCTGAGGAACTGACCCAGGAATCCCGTAGTGCCTTTCTCGCTCCTTAACTTTACAGTACCCCACATTAGCTGAGCCTTTTGGTTTTTAGTTCGGAATGCCATATATTGCTTTTTCTTTCTATTTTAATATGTATAATATCTACAACTTGATTATAATTCTCATAAGATTAGGAATTGGGTATTATACGTCTTTTTTTTCCCATACATACTAGGTAATCAACAGCTGTTTTTAATAATAGTGATTTCTTTTAAAACTAAAAATATCTAGAAATTTGGGACAGCAGTTAAAATCAGCACGTAATTATCCTAAAGGAAAGGAGTGTGGATCAAAGAGTGCCAAGCAGACCTATAGAGTTGATGGGGGCCCCGGAGGGAGCACATATTAATATAAGCCAGTGGTTAAGAACACGGGCTCTGTGTTGCAGATCTCTGTTCTCCATTCAGCTTCAGCATTTACCTTTGGCAAATTATTTAATGTCTCTATGTCTCAATTTCTTCACCTCAAAGAGGGAAAGAAAGAAAATCACATGGATTTGTTGTGAGGAATGAACAAGAGAGTGCACAAAAACTCATAGTCTAGGGTCTGGTACATAGTAAATCTTTCAATTTACATTAGTAACTATTAGTATGTTAGTAGCCCAGATACTAACTCAAGCTCCCATCCCAGGATTTCTGTGCCAACCCTGGGCTATAGTTGTGACTCTATGTCCCTGCTCTATAGAGCTCTCATCTCGCTAATGCCTTATCTCCATTTCTCTGAGTCACGCTACCTTACATGTGGAACACAAGCTGTTTTTCCTTGAATGTCAACCACACCCTGCTCCTCAAAAAAAAATTACGCAATGCATTTCAATGTATAACACAATTTTACTAATGATTCAGAGACATGGCAAGGTTACATCACAGATTTCTAGGACAGACAATGTAAAATTTGATGCTGAACTTTCTTCTTCTGAAGACTCTTGGGACTCACCAGCTCTAGCTTCCCCCCAAGCTGCTCAGTTCTTGCTCTGCCTCCCTCTTTTGCTGCCACAACAACCAAAACAACAATAACTATGGTTCTTCCCACTGCTCATGGGGTTGGAGAGAACACTGCCGCTCTCTGACCTGTAGCTCCCAATTCAGTGTCAAGCTCCCTCTTGAATGGCCGAAGGCCCCACGGATGATGGGTCCCTGCTCTGAGTCTCACTCCTCTCTCCTCTCCCCATAATCCCTGTAAGGAGAAATTTTAGTCAATTTTAGTTTCAGATACTTTTTTTTCTCTTAGTATTATCATACATTGCGATGATAAATGCTGCCTGCTTAATAAGATGAAAAAAGATGATATTGAGTGAATTGGGTTTTTTTAGATATTTCTTGGCTGGGTCAAGACCTTCACTTCCATCCCAGGACTTTCCATCTACACTGCCTGTAACCTTGCACAACTCTATCAGGTGATAACTTAAAAGGAGTTTGGTTTGCATGAGATGAAAGAAAACTCCTTGCAAAGCAATGCCATAATTTTGACTGAGATAAACAACCTCTTAAATAGCTAATTTTTCTTCAGCCTTCGGAATAACATGTTGTCTTACAATTACATAGTATCTATAAATTACTGAAGTGTTTTCAAGTCACTTCTATTTGAAATAAAGGATGTCTTGTTATTTTGGAACAAGAAATGAATGTCTTTGTCCTTGTGCCAATGAAAATGAGGCAATCTGAAATTCATGCAGATCTGGAGATCTGGTTCTTAAAAAGGTGAATCCCTGAACTTACATTAAATAAAAAATGCAGTTAGAAATTTGAAGTATGCCTTCCCTTTCACAGGAACTACTTTTTGGGATTTTGCCAGTAACTCAATGTACTCAGTATCTCGTGACTGAAAGATATTAATACAAGCTGTTCAGGAGAAAGGATGAAACATGCTGTTGCTTTCTAACATCTAATGACAACTCCTTAACTAAATTGTCTTTTCTGATGAGCAATCAGAAATGTTGATATGACCCCAATCAAAGTTATATGACTTTATATCCAAGCTTTTTAATTGCCACTTTGATGGAGAGTAATAGATAGTTTCACTCAGGAATCTTGCTTTGTTATCTCTAATCTGTCATCATTCTGATTTGGTAATATACATAATGTCACTAGTTTCAATTTCATTCCTTTTTCAGTTTACATTTGAGGTTTAGACATATGTGAATTCACAAATCCCCTTCGATTTATGATAGAAATAAAATTAGCTTTTGGAATGATTAGACAAAAGACCAAAATCTTGACCTAATTCTCAAAACTTAACTGATATATTAGAATCTTAACTTCAAAATAAATTAGCAGATTCAGAATTCTTTGACTTCTGAATAACATTAGCCTTTTCCTGAAACACTTGCTATTAAAAACTAAAATTTCAATACTCATTCATTGCACAATAATTGAAATGTAGTATGGTCACTTGTGGTTTGTGCCTGCCCAGAATCCTTTTCTTTTTCTTAAGACAAAATGCACCTTCTACTTCAGAAGCCACCCCTCTCTCAGTCTCAGTGTAAGTGCCTGGTGTAGGTGAGCCCCTCCTCCTGGTGCCAGGGCAGGGCATGTGAGGAGACCTGCCCAATCAGAGTATTGCATCTCTCAAGGAAGGGCAGAGCCAAGAGATGGAAAAAGAAAGAGCCTCAATTACGTTGAGCCTGGATCCAGCTGGCTCAGAATCCAGTCTACCTTGGAGTCCTTGATTATGTAAGCTTAAGTCAGCTTGAGTTAGTTTTCCTATTACTTACAATAGACAGAGTTCTGACCATAACAAATAGCTTCAGAATATATTTATCTGGCAGCATCTCAAGAAAGATTTCCCTTTAGTTCATCTCTATTTCAAGTTTTTAAAGTAGATATAAGTCATTTATGGTGGTAATTTCAAAGATGACCCAAAAAAGCACATTCAGGGGTTTATCGTTTCTATTCCTGGGTTGGTAGCTCTTACTCACACATTACCGTCAAGAAATCTTATTTGTAAGTCAAAGTTTCTATTGTCAGACGTGTTTCTAAAATCTGGGTTTGCATTTCATTTCGTATGTTTTGTTACTTTGCCTCCTGTTTCTAAACTTTCCATGTATCTGCTTTAACATCTAACCAGAGGAAGGGAAAGAGGGCTGGAGGAGATGAGCCTTCAAGAAGCCTTATTCTCCTGTGTGCACCATGATGTGCATTACCTTCTTTTTTTCTTCCTGTTCCTGTTTTTATGTAAGAATTTACTCATATGTAAGAATCTTTGATTACTAAGATATATTAATTAAGCTGGGTTTTGGCTATAAACAGAAAAACCCAACTCAATTGGCTTAAACAATATGGAAATTAATTTCACATACCACGAAGTCTAAGCGGGAGTGACTTCATGGCTAGTTAATTCAACAACTAATTGGTAGGTTCCTTCTCTTCCCAGTTTGCAGACTTCAGGAAAGTGTCAGTCATTATTGCACAGATGATAATGTCTAGGGGGAAAAAAGAGCTGTTTCTTTTCATGTGTCTCCTTTCATCAAAGATGAAATCAGACTAGATTGACTAGAACTGTATCGTGTGTTCATGATTAAACCAGTTGTTGACAAAGGGGAGGGGAATACACTGTTGGCTTAATCTACTCTTCCGGAATTGGGGATGGTAACAGCCTTCTCCAGAAGGATGGCTGTGAAGGAGAAGGAATATCTGAGGAGAGCAGTTGGGAAGGTAAACAAGGCTTCTGCCCAGGGTTGGTTTCATGGGTATATGTCCTATGCAATCGCAGAGCCCAGACCCAGAAGGACTTTGTTCTTAGCTGAATGCTCTGATGTCATGAAATCCCAATACATTTTAAACAAGGAGCCCTGAAGATTATGTAGTCTCTCTTAGTTCTGGTACATCAAATAAGCACACCAGGGTCTTAGTAGAGTGTCTTCTTCATTTTTTTCTTTTCCATCTCTCCGTGGAAGATTTTGAAAAAAAAAAAAAATTGCTGTGCAGAGGTGAAGCAAAAGAAGCCAAGAGAAGGTGGAAGACAGTAGCTACTTATGTAGAGAGGAAGCTGTCAGTACAGATGTGAGCAGTCCAAAAGAGAACAGAAGGGACGGAGGACAGAGAGTAGAAAGCAGGAAAAGACAAGAAAGAGTTGTTCCCTGGGGATGAACCAAAACAGGTCCACAGCCTGTTCTCAGGAGGCTTGTTACGAAGGTGATTGCTCTCTATAGGAATTGCTCCGGGCAAATGTTGTGATTAACTTTATAGCTGTTTAATGATCCTTATCTTTGCTTACAGTTATTTTTTTGTTGGTTTGTTTTCCATCTTTTTTTGTCTCTCTCTCCTTCTTTCTTGCTTTTCCTATTCCTTTTTTCTGCTGTCTCCCCCATTTTTCTGTTAGAGGGATGCTTTCTTCTCGTCAGTTATTGCCTCTCTCCTCTTTTTAAGAATAGGTTCTACTGTTTGGTAAAAGAAGGTCTACTTTACCCACACGCTCAAGGGCCTGGTGAGAATGTGGAATTGAAGCTGAACCATAGTAAAACACTCTGACCTATGCAGGAACGCAGCACATGTTGCTGCTGTTGACGTCATTGAACCCACAGTCAACCCCATTTCCAGGTGGGCACATGGGGTCAGCCTGGTCTATCAGTGTAGTCCTGTCCTTGGACTCAGTGGTTATTTGAGGAATGGACACTTTCTTCAGCCATCTGTTGAATAAAATTCAGCTCTAATATATCTGCTAGAACAATTGGGAAAGAAGTGCTCACTATCTTCTGGAGTTCAAAACTTGGTAGGCTGTAAACCTGGAGTCGCTGGTTTATGGCCTATGACTTGGTCAGAGCCTAAGAATGAAGACGGTGCGGAAGAAAGCCGAGCTGAGAGGTGCTGAGAGAGGGATTTTTGACAGCAGCACCTGAGTGCTCAAGTTCATATAAGCCTGAACTCTCACCCAGACTTTCAGTTATGAGGACCAACAAATTCTCTTTTTGATTTAATCCAGTTTAATCCAGTCACTTTTAATTTAAAGAGATCTGATACATATCATTGCCACCACTAGACAACATAAACGTGTATTTTCAGCCATGTTTTAAGAAAAGGTGTTTTCAAGGAAATTCTATTTTATCTTTACAACTGTTTAAATATTAATACTTAGAAAAATAACGAACAATAAACACCCCCCCCACCCTTGGGAACGTGCCCTCTGATTGGCTAGGACTAATCAGACTCAGTGGATTCAACCAATCAGGACTGAGCAAGGTGTGGCCATCAGCTGCGGGTGGGCGGAGAGGACTGTTGGCCTTCGCGAGTGGACAGGACTCAGGGAGGTAGTGCAGGTGAAACTGATGTGACACTTGGTAAACAGCACAGGCCAATTGAAAGGGTGACTGCACTCAAAATCGTTAGCTTGTGTACGTGGCAGAAATGACTTCAAGCAGCGGAGAAGTTGAAAAGGACAGAGATTTTTAAAATCAGATAATGAAAAAAAATATTTAGACAAGGAAGCGACTTTAGAAAACTTAAATTTTCTGTTGGACTCGCACATAGCCCTCCATTCACATGCTCTTGAGTTCCATTAACCTCCTTTCCTGTAAAAATAAAAATAAAAATAAGACAGACATAAAACATTGCTGTTGTTAACCATCACTAAAGCCTGTTTTCTGGCAATTTAGTCCCATTAGCCACAGAGAGTTTTTCTTTTTCTTTCTTTCTTTCTTTTTCTTTTTTTTATTTAGAGACAAGGTCTCACTCTGTTGCCTGTGCTGGAGTGCAGTGGCCTGATCATAGCTCACTGCAGCCTTGAACTCCTGACCATCAGGGATCCTCCCACTTTGGCCTCCCAAAGTGTTGGGATTACAGGTGTGAGCCACCGTGCCCAGCATACAGATACTTTTTGAAGAATAAATGTATTTATAAATTATATCCATTATGTTAACATCTCCACAATCTCAGATTCCAGCATTACAAATGTGTAATGAGTCTTAAATTAAAGAAACAAATCATCTTTGTGCATTCTCTATTTTATAAAAATCCAGTACATGTAAACCCTAATTCTTTTTTCTTTCTTTCACAGACACATTTCTTAAAAGTTGCTGTGCATTTGCAGTCACCATTGCTTCCCTTTACTGCCCTGCTTCTGGCCAGCCTGACCCACTCATCTGACCATAAGGAGAATTGGAAAAACCCCACTGGAGATCTATGCAATTTACCACATTCTCTCCCTGCTTTCCCTCTAACCTTGTCTTCCCAACCTCACACCCTTGGTCTGCATCCCCTATTAGACCCCTTGGAACTTGGCTTCCCCAGGGCTTGAAAATTTGGCTTTACTTAAATAACTATAATCTGATTCCCTTCTCCTTTTCACCTTCCCTACATACACAGTTCTTTTTTTCTGGCTTTCAGGAGGAAATTCTGCCCTGAACTTTAGTGCTAAGGAACCCATCCCAGACAAAACAAAAAACAAGGTGGGGCAAATAGGGAATTTCCAGGGGCACAAGTAGGTGGAGGTAGGGCTGGGAAGGGAGAGAGAATTTGAATCTCACATTGAATTCACTTCTTCAGCATCCTGGCAAAGTCGCTGATGGCCTTCTATTTGTCAAGCCCAGTGAACACCTTTCAAAACCTAATCATACTGGACTTCCCTGGGCCTTCTGCTATTGTTGACGATTTCTCTTTCCTGAAACATTCTTCTCCTTTGGCACATTTGCTCCTTAGGCCTCTAAGAACATAGACTCTCCTGCTTATCTTTCTTTCTCTCCAACCAGTCCTTCCTTCTCAGCGTCACATGGTTCTACTTTCACTCCTCTTCTCTTTTCAGTGAGGCACTTCACTGATCTTCCTGAGTCATCTCATCCATTTCCCTGGCTTTGATTACAACCCTTTGCCCAACTACAGTCAAACCTTTCTTTCTGCCTTATTCTTTGCAGAGGAAATCACTGCCTGGTCTCTCCATGAAGAACAGAACAGAGATGTGTCTGAGTCAGAGAGTGAGGAGCATTTCTTAAGACAAACCCAATATCATGTCTAATATGATTCAGATTTTTCTTTCTGAAACTCTGAGTTGAGAGAAGACAGGATAGGGAAGTTTTTACCTACCAAATAATAATAAACCAAATGGTATCTCCATCCAGAACGAGGCAGTCACAATCAGACGTGTTTACAGTTTGTTTCTTTCACTGGCACTGAATAGAATGCATAATGCAGTAGTTTCATCAAAAGGTTGTAATGTAAGAAATTACATGCTGAACATTCCTAACCCCTGTAAACAGAGGAGTAACTCCATGGAATAAAGAGTCCCTAGAATTATGAAAAATGATGAAAGATTGAGATATTTGGCAAATGAATACATAAGTAAATTTTAAAAGATACTTGACCTAAGGTACCTTGTTTTTTGAAATTTGAAGCGAAGCATGTTTCTTCAAACATAGAAATAATGTGCTGTATATTCATGCAATTTGGGCATTAAATTGTAAAATTTGGTTAAATTATTCTTTCACTTTTCTTGGATTGGGGCAAATTTTTAAGTTACTCTTTTAAAAAAGAATATGTTATAGAATAGACTTTGGGTTATTTATTTTTCAACTAAACTGGCCTACTTCCAATTTGTGAGTTATTGGAATTGAGTCAAAGCTGATGTTTTTATAGTGAAAAATTTGAATACATTCACTAGTTTATTTAAAATGATATTGTTCAATTTACAGTGGTAAAGAAGA
>NW_012148875.1:1575558-1577141 GCF_000956105.1 Propithecus coquereli | reverse complement strand
TGTAGGAAACAGAAAACTACAAAACATGGCAAAGTGGATTTGGAAAAAAAAATAGATCATCTAGAAATAAAAAATATAATAACCAAAATTGAAAAACATCAGTGAATGAGTTTGATACCAGATTAACCTGAAAAGCTGAAAAGAGAATTAATGAACTGGAATATAGGTTGGGAGAATTATTCAGAGTTTGCATGAGGAGACAAAGGGCTGAAAAATGTAGAAGAAAATTAAAGAGAGTTAGAGAATAATATGAAAAGATCTAACATAAGTTTAACTGGTATTCTAGAAGGGGGCACAGAGGCAATATTTGAAGACATGAAGGCTGAGGATTTTCTGGAACTAAGGAGAGACCCCGAACCTACAGAATTAAGAAACTCAATGAATCTCAACCATCATGAATATAGTATTATCTAACCTCCTTAGTCATGGTTTCACTTTCTGTGGTTTCAGTTACTGTTGGTCAACCATAGTCTGAAAATTATTAAATGGAAAATTCTAGAAAGAAAGAATTTCTAAGTTTTAAATTGCATGCTGTTCTGAGTAGCATGATAAAATCTCACACCATTCCACTCTATCCCTCCTGGGATGTGAATTATCCCTTTGTCCAGCATATTGAGGCTGTATATTCATTTTCTAAAAGGTATGCATGTATGCATATATAGGAAAAAACAGTATATATAGGGTTTGAAACTATCTGTGACTTCAGGTATCCACTAGGGTTCTTGGAACGTATCCCTTTTGGATACAGGGGGATAACTATACCAAGAAATCTACCCTTAGATAAATTAGAGTGAAACATCAGAAAATCGAAAACAAAGAGAAATCTTAAAAAGCTTCCCAAGAAAAAAGACAGATTACCTTTGAAAGAATAACAACCTGACTTCATAGCAGTCAGTGAAGTGACTATCTTTAATGCATTGAGAGGTGTGCAGAGGCCTGATAGTGTAGGGGATTGTAAACCATGGTAAGAAATTTGCATTCTAATAAATCCAAAACCATTAAAAGGTTGTGAGCAGGGGGGGTGACATAATCTGATTTAAGTTTTACGAAGGTCACTCTGGCTGCTTTGTAAAGAAGGAATTTAAGGGGGAAAATGACAAAGACAACAGTTAAAAGTCCATCGCCATAGTTTGCATAAAGAATATCAATATATAAATGAACATCAACCAGAAAAATGGATTTGTCTTGGCCATATCTTAACACTGATATTCATGCTATAGACAAAATTGTAAAGATAAGTCTATCGAATCTGGAGATTATGTGTACTCAGGAGCAAGGGAGACTACTTTAGGTGATAAAATTTAGTACACAAGAAGGTTTCAACTTCTTGGTGGTTGGAAGAAATGGAGTAAGCTGAAATTAAGCAGGATAAGTGTAATTGGAGCGACAGGACTGAGTACAGTTCATATAGGAAAACAGGAAATGTTTTCTTTGACAGTGAGCCCAAGAGGAGTGAACAGTGGCTTCAGTCTTGGGCTCATTAATTACTGTAAGTGATACTACCACATTTCTTTGTACTACTTAAACCAAACCTTCCTTAAGTGTTAAGGTTATTTATGGGCACCTTGACAAGAAAATGGGGA
>NW_012148875.1:1553782-1574803 GCF_000956105.1 Propithecus coquereli | reverse complement strand
GTGTATTACTTATTTATTACTGATTAACAAACTACCACCAGCTTAGTGGCTTAAAACAATACAAATTTATTACTTCATAGTTTCTGTGGGTCAGGAATCCAGTAATGGTTTAGCTGGGTCCTCTGCTTCCTGCAATTAAAGTTTGACGAGGGCTGGAGTCTAATCTGAAGGCTGGACTGGGGAAGGATCTGGTTGTTTCAGCTCTTCAGTGGCTGTTGGACTGAAGGCCTCAGTTCCTGGCTGGCTGTTAGTTGCAGGCCACTCTTATCTCCTTGCCATATAGGCCTCTCCAACATGGCAACTCGCTTCATCCAAGCTCGTAAGAGAGAGAGGCTGTCGACTAGACAGAAGTCACTATCATACGTAACCCAATCATAGAAGGGACATCCTATCATCTTTGCTGTATTTTATTAGTTAGAAACAAGTCACAGGTCCTGCCCACATTCAAAGTGAAGGGATTACACAAGGACATAAATACCAGGACATGGGGATCCCTGGGGGCCATTTCAGAAACTGTCTGCTACACTCCAAATAGGAAAACAAAGGTGTGTTTGGAGGCCTGAGGAGGTTGTAAAATTTTGGAGAATCAGAGTGGGTCATCTAACAAAGAATGAAGGGATTGTGGAGTAGAATTAAAATCCTGGCCAGATTTTAGCAGTCTGCAGAATAATGTTCTTTAGGACAAAATCTGTTATGTTGGAAATTTCACTCTGATAGAGTTATAACTCAAATACCAAAATCTAACAAATGTAGCACATAAAAGAAAACTACAGACCGTTCATAAAGAGATAAAATCTTAATACTAACAGAGAGATTCTCCACTATAATAAAAGAACAATAACCACAATCAGGTGAGGTTCTTTCCAGGAATACAAGAAAGATTCAGTATTATGGAAATCTGTTAAAATAATCCACCATATGGTTCAGGAGAAAAGCTCTAACCCATGATTATCTCAACATACGTAAAAAACAAAAAAGCATTTAACAAAATTCAATATTCATTCCTGAATAAAGATCTTGGTAAAAATAATAAAAAAAATACTTTAATAAATCTTTCAAAGTGTTAAAAGAAGGGGTTTTAGTATAGTAGATTGATCACTTGATGCTTCCAAGTAACAACCTTCCTATATCCACGTCTTTTTGATGTGACTTTGCATCTCCTCCCATCAAGAGGTAGAGTCAATTTCCCATGTTTTGAATCTCAGCTGTCCTTGTTACTTGCTTTGGCTTATAGAACATAGCAGAAGTGAACTTGTGCCAGTGATAAGCCCAGCCCTCAAGAACCCCTGCACGCTTCCACTTTCCCTCTTGGACCCTTGCCTCCACCATGAACATGAGCTCTGGCCAGCCTACTGAAGGCTGAGAAATCACGTGGAGGAGAGCAAAGAGTTCCCAGCTGACAGCTAGCCAAGCCCTGGAAGTAGAGTTAACTAGACATCACATGGCTGCACACAGACACATGAGCCCAGGTCAGACTAGCCTAAATTGCCAACTTGATTGCAAAATAAATGAACTAAATAAATGGTTGTTTTAAACTATTAAGTTTTGAGGTCGTTTTCATGCAAAAATAGCTAATTGATATAGCTAGTAAGTCCATGGAAATTCTCAATTGATTTCCTTGGTTTTGGAAATGATAATTTCTGGTTCAGGTTATTTCCAATTCACTAATAAATTTCTGAATAGTAACAAAGGGAATCAAGTAATGAAATAATTATTCCATATAGATAAGAGCTTTTATTATTAATTTTTAGATCAGACTCAGAATAGTGATACTTTGCTACTCTTTTCATGATGAAGTTAGTTCTAAAAATGCCTAGAGGTATTTAAAAGGCAATTGGCCTGAATGAGAATTTTAGCTAGTTTATTCCTTTTTCCTGTACTCACATCCTTAAGTATAGATTCATGATAATTGCCTGGGCTTCTTATTCATTTTTTGTTTTTTTGCCAAGATACTTACTATAGGCTACAACACTTTAAATCACAGTGAAGACACTGAGTTTCCAGAAGCGTATTTCCTTCATGTTTTGGTTCAAAATCCACCTGCCTCCAACATATTCTTGTAGCAATTGAGCACATTTCCCTCCTGTATTTCCATTTCCTTTTGGAAAATTTCCAGCTTTCCCTATACAAATAATGGTATTGGAAGGATGATTTGGGGCACACTGTCATCTCCTTACTACTTAATGCTTTTCGTTTTTATGACGTGTTACTAATTGCTCTGCATTAATTGCCCCTTGCTCTTTTCTGGCACTATGCAGGATTTGCTACAGTGTAAAATACAACTCAGATATTCCCAGTTAACCTCTGAGGATTAACTAGTCATTCTAATTACTATGTGCCATAAAAACTGGACCTCTAGTTTCCATTACACAAAGCAATGGTAATCTTGGAAAATAGTCTGTTAAACAGCCAAAGTCACAAATAAGAAGTCATTGTGAGCTCCAGCCTCTTCCTCAGGAAGAAGTTCGGGGCCTTGGGGATCCTTCGCAAGTCCCCAGTGATGTTCTTGAATCCAACATCATTGAAAGGAATGAATCTCTTAAAATCTGTTTAGAATCTCTGGGACTGAGATTTCCCTCTAACCTTACTCCCAACTCTTGAATCAAATCTTAAATGAGTGAATCAAATAACCCTCAGGAGTAGATACCCTTCCTCCTTTACTTTCTTCTCTGAAGAGCTATTTATCTTCCAATTAACCGAGAGTAAGACAGGCTCTCCTGCTACAACAGCTTTAAAATTATATAACCGCTTGGGATTTTTCCTATTCTACGTCTTTTCTTTTTGTTAGAATCTTTTCCTAATATTTACCTCATAGATATTTATGAAGCAACTGGTATGATCATGGCACTAGGCCCTGGGATAAAGACTTTATTTATGAAGTTATTCCTTTAAAACACTACTTTAAAAGATATTGTTACCTCATCAAGAAAGCTTTTTTTGGCATCCATTCCTTAAGGAACACATTCACCATTCCTTCCCTTTACTAATAAACAGAATTATGTTTTGGAGTCATGTTCCAAGCTCAGTGTTCTTGCTTAGAAAATGAATGCATTCTAGTAAGTAAACCAAATTCTGAAAAATTATAAAATATATATCCTGCGTTGCTTGGCTCTGACTCAGTTCTGGCAGGTTCTGATAGTGAGAGGGGAGGACTGTGCAGGTGCAGGGAGCCCCAAACACACCTCTCTTTCTATTGCCATCACCAGGTACACAATTTCACTCGGTCCAGAACAGGACTACTGTTAACCCCATGTGAGAAAGGAGTCTGTTTCAGGCAAATTCTTACATGTAACACTTCATCACTTTGGTTTTTTTTTCTTTCATTTTGCTACAAATACACTGCCAAATTAGTCTGCGAATTAGAAATCATTTCACTAGCAAGATGGCTATGTGGAAAATGCAACATGACGTGAAAAAATTATCAACCCCTGGGAGCAGATTTCGTGACAATGATGCAGTTCCTCTTAATCCTGCTTAATCCGTACTCACACCCAATCAGATATCAACTCCGTCCAGGTCACCTCCAGAAATTCTCTAGTTTCTCTACAGTTGATCTCTACAACCCTAATTCAGGCCCTCACTTCCTTTCCTCTGTTCTATTCCTTTTAGCTGTAGCTTGGTCTCCCCACTTCCTGACTTTCCCTATTCTAGTCCATCCTGATTTTAATCATCTTGAGGCCAACTTCAATCTTATCACTGACATGTTTAAAATCCGAAATTCAAACCTCTTCCGAGGCATTCACAGCTCTCCTCCACCTGGAAACAACTTCCCTTTCCAACTGTACTCACTCCTCCCGCCCTCGCACATCTGTGGTAGAGTCAAACTCATCTGCTCACTTTTTCCTGTGTTACACTCTGCACTCCTCTGCCTTTTTCTGCCTTCCACTTTCAATTCCCCTTAACATAAATATCCTCTCCATCACTTCAAGTATAAATTCTATCTTTCCCTCACAAGTCAGATCAGATGCCGCCTTATTCGCAAAGTCTCCCTGATATCCCTGTGTAAATGGAGCTGATCTATCCCACTTCCCCAGCATGGGTGGCAGAAAGGACTACATGCCCTGTAAATACAGCTTAAATCACTCTGAGCTCCACCTCACGTAACTGCAGAATGGCCTTCCCAGGGGAGAGTCCTCTCTCGCGGTAACTCCGATGCCCTCAGGCATGCTTTCTCAGTCCTAGTGGGCAATGCAATTACTCTTATTTCTGGAAGAAAAACAAAAAGAAACACAAACCTGCCATAAGGGGCCAGGGGCCCTTTCCAAGTCACACTGTAGTGCCGGGAAAGCATCAGGCAGTCTGGTTACCCTGTGCCTTGCTTTATGTCCATTACTCGAGAACCTTTGTACCCTGCACATGTATGGTTACCAAAATCTGGCAACCTGCCAGCCAGAGGATCCCTGTCCTCTGAAGAAATGCCCCTGGGCCACCTAAGGTTACACCATTTTGTTGCTCTGACCATCCTTTCCTCCACAGCAGGGACAGAGGAACAGCCTCCCTGCCTGCTGGCACACACAGCCGCCTCTGCCCCCACCATTGCCAATGTTGCCGTTGTTCTGTTACTCGCCTCCTGCTCAAGTCTACGACAATGTACCCACAGAGACTTTGCAACCCAAAGTCCTGCGAGCAGTGCCTGGATAGCTCACTCTTGAGGGATTTTCACGGCAGCCCATGTTGGGGATGGAGCGCTCTATCCCATGCCACTCCGCCCCTTGCTGCCTGACTTGCATCCCTTCCCAAGACCAAAACTTCTGCATCGCCCTCCATTCAGTTACATGTGCCTTCCAGGGAATCATCCAAGTCCTTAGGAGATATACCAGTTGAAGTGCCTTTAATTGTGTTTAAAAACAACAGCAGTACCCCTATAATATGCTGAAATAAAAAAAAAAAAACCAGCAACAACAACTCAAACTGGATTAAACAATAATGCAATTTGATGGATGACATAACGAGAAACTTAGGTAGGGCAGGCTCAAAGATGACTTAGTCCAGTAGCTAGCCCCTTTTCCTTGTGATTCTTGGCTCTGCTCTCCCTTTTGTATTGACTTCATACTCAAGAATAAAGGCAATAGGGTATCCTTAGAGGGCTGAGCCCCACACCCATATGTGACACATCCAGAAGACTGAGTGGGTGACTTCTTCAAGAGTTCCCGGAGTAGCAGGCAAAATGTTACCCACAAACCCCAGAAGGATTTCCCAGAAGCCTCTTTTCAGCCTCAGTGGCTGGGATGGAGACTCCTATTCCTGAGCCAATTGCTGGTAAGGGGGAGCACGATTACCAGTCAGGACGACCCCACCATGGGTCACATGGGCTTTCCCATGCAGGGGTGGACACCTGAACAAAACTGGGTTGGTGGGAATGACAAAAAAGAATGCTGAGCAGGCAATCACCACTCCTACTAGAGAGGAATTGCACTCATACCTTGTAAGAGCTGCCTTCTTTCTGAACTGGAGATATGGAAAACATCTCATATACATTGATTAAAATCTTAGATACTGCAATATTACCCATTTTTTTAAAAAAAGCTTTTAGAATCTTACAAACATAATAGTGAGCAAAAGAAGACAGACACAAGAGAGTATATGTACTGTGTGATTCCATTTATATGAAGTTCAAAAACTCTCTCTTGCAATAGAAATGAGAGGAGTAATGACTGGAAAGGGGCAGGAGGAAGGATTCTGTGCTCGTGTTCTGTTCCTTGATTGATGCTATTTATAACATGAGTTTTATTGATGAAAATTCATTGAGCTGTGTATGTATGATTTGTGTACTTTTGGAATGTATGCTCTATTTCGATTAAAAAGTTAATAAAAATGAAATTACAGTGGGAAGCATTGTGCAAGCTGTTACGGATCCCAAGATAAATAACACACAGTCTTCAAAATTCAAGGACTTGGTAGCTGAGTGGAGGAGTCGTATGTCGATAGTCCATTACTACACAGTTTTGGGGATACGTTCTATGAAAAGGAACAGCAAAGCAAGGATGACATGTAAGTGGGAATAAACAAAATGTGTGGGTATGAATTTGCCTAGTGAGAGGTGAAGGGGTTGCCGCCAATGCATAGAAGTAACAGAGTACCTGAGAGTGGTTCAGTATGGCTGGATCTGAGTGTTTGAGGAGAAGAGCAAACATAGAGGGTGGAGAGGTCACTGAGGGCCTTTTAGGTTATGTTAAGGAGGTGACTTTATCTTGAGGGCAAAGGAAGGGGACTTCACGATCCATCATCAGCCAGGAACATAGT
The DNA here is from genome assembly GCF_000956105.1 of Propithecus coquereli. NCBI lineage: Eukaryota > Metazoa > Chordata > Mammalia > Primates > Indriidae > Propithecus > Propithecus coquereli. The sequence continues at coordinate 1,568,560 of NW_012148875.1, read as the reverse complement.
CAGCACCCACAGTGAAGGGACTTCCGTGTGTCTAAGAAATTGGAAATCACATCCATAAAGAGGTTGACAGGCATCAGGGCTTGGCTGAAGGGAATTAGCAGGATGCTAACCAGCCTGCAAGTCAGATGATCTAGATTCTTGCCCTGCTTTTTTCTACAACCTGATCTGTACCCTTAGACAAGGTGGAATGGGAAGGGAAAGAATGCTTATTGACTATTTCCTCTACTTACGCATAAGGGCAGGGCGGGCACATCTAATTCGTGTCATTTAATAATCTCATTTAATGCATTCCCATGCCATAGCTATTCTTACTCCTGTTTAAGAAGGAGCTGAGCCTCAGAGTGGCAGAGCTGCCCAGGACTGCTGGGGCCCTGGTGCAGGCTCTTCCTGCAGGATGTTGCGGAGGATGGAAAGTCCCACCTCTTTGGGGCCTGGTTTCCCTCATCTGTTAGGTGAAGGATGTGCTCCTGGTTACTTCCAAGGTCCTTTCTAGTTCCTTCCAAGAGTCTATGCTATAATTAGGCTACAAATCCATCACCCAGAGATTAAATGAAAAAAATATGTTTTTAACACATTTCATTTGCAAATTCTTGGTCATAAGTTATGTGCTGCTTTTATTATTTTTTATAAATAAAAGGATAAGCTTTCAGAGATTTGTTCTAAGTTTTATAGGAGATAAAATATTACTTTAATAGTAATTAGGGATCTAGCATCTATTTAAAGCCAGGCCTCTATATGGCAAAAAGCAATAATGTAACTAATTTTCACAAAATATCAGTGGAAAAAAAATCACCCGTACTTGACAGAATAATGACTTTATATAAGTACTTAAGCATGTATTGTTAGTTTTTTTTGTCATTAGAGTCACTGTTAATTACCCAGTCTTTCCTAATTCTTATGAACCTCACATAACCCATTCTGTCATGCTCTGTCCCAATGCAAAATTAAAATGTCATGGCTAGTATATTAGTATCCAATGTCTTTGGTACTGGGCTCAGTATGTTTATTTGTTTTGGTATTGCTGACATCAAATGAATAATCAATGCAGCCCAATAATGACCATATCCAGTGAAATCTTATAATTAAATGAAAACAATTACATGTTTTTACTGCCACTTTTTATAATAACAATGTTTTATAATGATAATCCTATTATTTTTTTAACATTTTAAATACTGTTGATAGAGGGGAGTGCAACGAAGGAAGCAACTCTATTAGAATATTTTCTGTGAATGTGAGGGACAAATGATATACACAAAGTTCACACATCTAAAGCCAAGAAAATCTTCTCTGAGCAATAATTGCAATGTCCAAGAACAGTGCATGCCTAAGAGAAGTAAATCAGGAGTTGAGCAACCAAAGCTGCAATCATGACTCCCACAATTATATTAAATTTTCAAAAGATTTATTGAGTAGCCACGTTATGCATTAGGGGCACACAAATGAATAAGATATGGTCCTTTAATACCAAATTGGAAGGCCGATCTCTACCTAAGTAACACTTTATTGTATAAAGTAGGGAGTAATTAATTCTTCCTTGGGAGAGGTGAGGCGTGGCAACTAGGGGAGGTTTTCAGAGCAGGTGACTTTATACTAGACTTAGAAGATAGATAGGATTACTCCAGGCAGAAAAGAAAGTGCGGAAGTTCATTTCTTGGGAGTAGGGAAGGATAAGTATAAAGGCTACAGCACAAACAAAGGCATGTGGACACTTGGTGTGGCAATGCAAGGTGCCAGACTCAGAGGTGGGAGTGCAGGGAGGGAAGGATGCTGAATTAGCAAGAAGCACCAGGAGAGGAATTGGAAAGGTAACTTAAGGCTTGAGTTTGAGTCTAACAGCATGGCAGACTAGACACCCTGAATGGCTTTCCACTAAAGCCATTTATTTGGCTTTCCAGATAAATCACTGGAAAATCATGCTTTTAAAAGAATTACTCAGCTCACAAGAAATCAAGAGAAATAGATTAGGGCTGGCCTCTTCCCCTTATACAAAACAAAAACAGTGAGATGAAATGGAAATGGTGAGAAATAAGCCATCACTAATCTGCAGTTACTATTGGATCAAGTGCCCTGTACCAGCATTCGGATCAGAATACTAAGCCTAATTTACAACCCCAAACCCTAGGTAAGAGTTTAACCTGAGATTTCAACGTTTAAAACTGGATTCTCAGAAGGGCTAATGTCATCCCAAATCGGAAGAGCCTCCTGGGCCCCAACAGCAGAAAATCCAAATCTTTTTTGGAGAAACATAATCCCACTTTATGCCCTTAGGATTTCCACAGACTACATGCAGTCTAATACAAGATTACCATAAAAATCACAATCACAATGAAGATAAATGGCCTACTGCTACATACAAAAACCTGGATGGATCTTAGAAACATAATGCTGAGTGAAAAAAAAAAAAGCAGGTTATGGGAGACTTGATGCCATTTTTATAAAGCTTAAGAATAAGCAAAACTAAATATATAATTTAAGAAAATATACATATGCTGTTAAGCCTTTTTCCAAACAGCAAGAAAATGACAAATGTGGTTTTCAGGTCAGTGTCTATTTTGGCTCAGAGAGATAAAACTGAAGGTTCAGACGGGGAGGAGCACCCCACATGGCTTCAGCAGTGTTGGCAACAATCTAGTACTCAACTTGAGTGCTGTGATGGTTCATGTGTCAACTTGACCGGCCATGGGGGCATCCAGGTTAAACATTATTTCTGGGTGTGTCTGTGGGGTTGTTTCTGGATGAGATTAGCATTTGAATTGGTGGACTCAGTAAAGTAGAGTGTCCTCCCCAATGTGGATGGGCATCAGCCAAGCCATTCAGGGCCTGAATAGAACAAAAAGTACAGGAAGGAGGATTCACCCCTTTTTGCTTCCTGCTGCCTGAATGAGCGGGGACATTTCATCTTTTCCAGCCCTCTGACTGGGATTTATACCATCAGCTCCTCTGATTCCCAGGCCTTCAAACTTGGACTGAATTATACATCATCATGTTTCCTGGGTCTCCAGCTTGCACACAGCAGATAGTGGGATTCTCACCCTCCATATTCATGTGACCCCGTTTCTCACAATAATTATCTTCATAATAGATAATATGTATTTCCTGCTGGTTCTGTTTCTCTGGTGAACTCTGACTAAAACAAGTGGGTATGCACGGGTTCATATTTTATGATGCTTCATAACTTACATATACACTACATATATCTAATTTTTTTATATCAAATATTGCATAAAAGAGAAAGTCCAGCCTTAATTTTTGCAAGTATTGGGTATAGAGAATCACATATAAAGCTCACATTAGATGATAAATGTGAAATCCTTTCAAACATCAAAAGGATTATTCTTCTTTTCAAACATATGCATATTTTTCTTAGTAAAGCTGTAAGCTCTTTGAGAAGACAGACTTTACATTCTTTTGTATTACTTATGATATATATTGAATCACATCCTTACTTGAATTGAAATGTTAAAAATGAAAGAGAAAAGGAAAATAACCTGGACTGTATCCAGGGAGCAACAGGAAGCCATGAAGGGGTTACGGAAGAGTGATGGGATCTGGTCTGGATGGAAAAGGTGACTGTGGCGGCAGAGATGCAATGAAGTGGGAGTTGGGGACGAGAAGAGACCCGGACACCGGACACGGGGGAAGCAAGTAGGAAACTTGCAATCATGCGGACTAGAGACGATAGTACTGAACTGGGAAGAGGCAGTGGGAATAGAAAGAAGAGGCCGGAGCCAAGGGGCAGTTCAGAGGCAAAACTGATGGGACGTGGGGAGTGACCCAGGAGAGGCAGGCAGCTGGGTGCCTTGCTTTCTCATCCATGCGACTAGGAGAGTGATAAAGGAGAAAAGGGGAGAGAAGGGCCGGGTTGTGAGGGCATTTGCCAGCCTTGTGACCTTGGGGAAGCCAGTTGGCTTCTTCATAGCTCAAGCTTCTCCTCACATGTAAAATGGCGTGTCAGGCAAAGTGGGGCTTGACCATTCTGATGCTACAACAGCATAGTGCTGTTCCTTCCAAGCCCTTCAGTACCCACCATGGTGTTTATTTCTCAGATCTGTGTGAGGCAGGGAGAACTCTTGGAAAGATCGCAGATTTTCCTTTTTCTTTTCTCGCTGTCTTCTGGAAAGTTAGAGCCTAAGATACCATTCAGGGCATTCACATTTTCAGGTAAAAATATAACATTGAGAATATTCTGTTGGTCAAAAGTAGCAGAGTAAAAGCAACTGCCATGTCGTAAAAATAAAAACCCTAAACTTACTTCAAAATTTGCTGAATATAAAGTGAATATAACATAAACAGTGACCAGTAATTCCTGGTGAGGAGAAGGAATTGCTTAGGAGAATGTTTATCTTTATTCCACCAATAAAGCAGAATTTCTGGCTTCAGGTATAGAAAGGTGCTGAGTAAATATTATTTTATGTAAATGATAATGCATTCATTTAAATGAGGAATTTGTGTGTTTTAACAGGCTGATAATTATGTAAGAGTGTGTATGATGTTATGAAGTCATTCTTTAGTAAAGATTTTTATTTCAGAGAAATAATTCTCCAAAATTATGGGAAAATAGTGATGTAAAACTCTTTTATAGCAAATATATATATTACTTGAATAAAGCATTCGTTGTTATATACTTGATTTTAGTTCAAACAAATTGTTTTTAGTTTTTAAAGGAGCTATTGAAGAGTTCTGTCTCAATAAGGAGGCTACTGTTGTTTTTCTTTGAGCAATCATATTTGTTTTGTCCCCAGAGGACATGATTTATAAACTTTTTTATTTAGTAAAGCAATGAGAAAAGATATACTCTTCAGCAGTAGCTGTAGAAATTTAATTATAAGAAGGGAGGGAGAAAGGAAGGGAAGGAGAAAAGAGAGAGGGAGGGTGGGAGTCAATAATAAGGAAGCAAAAATTAAAAATTCCTTAGATAAATATAACTCACAAGTGCTGTGGGGAAATATTTATCCCTGCATCATTCTCACTTATCAGGCATGAAGAAATGTCATTAAGACCCTGTTATCTCTTTTATTGTACCTTTAAATTTATCCTGTGCTTAAGTCCCCTCTGGGGGGAAATACATATTCTCATACATGGTTTTGAAAATCACTCTGGAAGGAAATCGGGGAAATCTATATAGCGTAACAGAAGAATACTATTATGGGCCGGGCGTGGTAGCTCACGCCTGTAACCCTAGCACTCTGGGAGGCCAAGGCGGGCGGATTGTTTGAGCTCAGGAGTTCAAAACCAGCCTGAGCAAGAGCGAGATCCCGTCTCTACTAAAAATAGAAAGAAATTAATCGGACAACTAAAAATATATAGAAAAAAATTAGCCGGGCGTGGTGGCGCATGCCTGTAGTCCCAGCTACTTGGGAGGCTGAGGCAGAAGGATTGCTTGAGCCCAGGAATTTGAGGTTGCTGTGAGCTAGGATGACGCCACGGCACTCTAACCCGGGCAACACAGTGAGACTCTGTCTTAAAAAAAAAAAAAAGAGGAAGAATACTATTCAACAATTATTTGTGTACTTATCCATTGATAACATGCAGGGAAATTTAAACCATCAGTTTTTGTTGTTATAGGTAAAAATGCTATTTTTCTTAATGATGCTAAGTAATGGGTTACTTTATAGTGGAATTAGCTTCACTGAATAATAATTCTTTCCCCGTTCTTCCCATGGGAAGCATTAGGAAACACTGTTAAATACTGAGGGGGAAAATAACCAAAGTTAAAGTTCTTACTTGAAATACATTTAGGTACCTTCAGTTCAACCCTCTTTATTTTGCCGCTTCACTGACTGACATGCAGCATTGTGCTTTGGTGCCAGTCCATTTCCGTATATCTCTCAAGAAATACCTATTAACTAAATGACTGATTCGCTCACTGTAGTTTTCCTTCTATAGCTTAAAAAATATGTCAACAGCCCTCTTGTAAAAAGATGTGGCTTTCCTCTCCATCTTTTAATCCACATCAGGTATTAGAGCAGGAAGAAAGTTTTACAGCCTCTATCTAAATGAAAATCTCAGACAAAGGGTAGAGATTGAAATGATAAATGTACACTGTGAATTTCTTACATGTTACTAAAGTGGCTTGTAGTCAATGAGATAGGAGGTTCCCAAACTGTGTTTTATTAAATGCCACTGAAATTGAACTCCAAAACAAAATTATTCACTAAAGATGAAGTCACCAGTGAAACAACCAGGTTTTTTTACAAATAGAAAAGAAATAAGTATGGGTTGGTTAGATTCATATTGTATCAGATTAAACACAGGAAAATTAAGCAGAGAAGTGATCCCCTAGGAATAACTATCCCTATAATTAATCATATGTTGCTTAGCATCCTTCTATTCCTGTCTTAACTTATTTAAACCTTATCAATTTTTTAACATTTTATATTTTTACATCCAATTCTTCTAAAACTGAAAGCTGGAAGCTCTGTTAGGAAGAACTGTCTTTTTAAAATATCTTCCTACAGTGTCTTGCACTAGGCTGGTATTCAATAAATATTGGCTTATTTGGATCATGAAATTAAACAAAAGCATTTTAATTTGAGTAGGTAGGTTTAAAATTTTTTTTCTACCTATACAGGTAACAGATGGTCAAAACTTTGAAAAACGCAGAAAAACTAAAGGAAAATTTAAAAGTCATCAGAAATCCTAAACACCTTCTCCTCCTTCCCACCCCCAGAAATAAATATAAGTTCTTATAGTCTTTTGGCTATGTTGGTTTGTAGAGGAAAAAAAATGGCATAAAATTATACATAAAGTTCAATAGCCCACAAATTTTTAATTAATAGATATCATGAACATTTTCCCACATCAATAAATACTCTTTTCTGCCAGTTCAGTAATCTATTGCATGGAAACATTTTGAATCCTACTGAATGCCATAATCTACTATTTCTAATTTTTTCTATTACAAACTGTTGTACTGTGACTGTCCATGTTCATATTATATCAAATACACAGAGCAATTAATAATTAATCAAATGATTGATTGAGCTATGATAAGGGAGGATATTTAACAAGGGACAAAGAATGGGATTAAATGGGTTTGTACAATTATGTATTGCATATTTTACATTTTCACATAGGAAAATTACTAATCCATTGAGTTCTGAAATGTGACTAAGAAATAAAATATTGAGATTTTACAGGGAAAAAAGTCTGCCTTAAACTAATCATTTTTCTTAGAGTATAAAATGATTATAGAAAATCAAAACCTTAAATCTTTTATTTATTTTTTTTATTTTTATTTTTTTTTGGAGACAGGGTCTCACACTGTTCCCTAGGCTGGAGTGCAGTGGCACAATCACAGCTGGCTTTAGCCTCGAACTCTTGGGCTCAAAGGATCCTCCTACCTCAGCCTTCTGAGTAGCTGGACTACAGGCATGCACCACCACACCTAGCTAATTTTTTTTAGATATAGGGATCTCATTAAGGCTACTGTGTTCAAGCGATCCTCTAACTTCAGCCTCCTGAATAGCTGGGATTACAAGCATGAGCCGTCATGCCTGGCTCAAAGTTTTAAGTCATTTAACACTGGAGCAAACAAAGGGCTTAACATTTATTTTCTGTATGATTTATCATATGTCAGTGAATTACTACAAAGAAACATGGGGAAGAATTTTTGCTAATTCAGGAAAGTTTGAAGACAAGTGCACTCTAGATTACTTACATAAATGCTCAATATGGTGATGTATATATGATCATTGATCAATCTCAATCTTTACTTCTGTCAGATGCAAAAACCTATATGGCTTTTTAAAAAACTCTAAAATTCTAGATTATGACTAAGTATTTACTTTTATAAAGTATGAGACTGGGATCATCTGTCATATGACAACATTAGTTTTTAATAATTCCATCACCAACACGAATGATGTAAAAAAAACTGAAAAATATCTCAGAATATGCCATTTAAAGGAAATCAGTTCATGGACTAATTATTTCTACTCCTCTTCTTTGGTTAGGCATCCTGGTAACTTTTTTTTTAATCCAAAAACTTTTATAGGAGGTAATACATCAGATTACTTATAAGGTCTTATGTGTTAACTAAAGGACATTATCTGGAAGCAATGAGGAGACTTTGAAGGGTTTTAAGTGAGGGAGATCATATGTATTTGGATTTATTTTAGGTTTTCAGGCATCATCCTACAGGTGCTTACTCCACATTAAATAGTAAGGAATAGTAGAAGAGAATAGGTGTTGCTACTGTTGATGGTGATGATGATGATGATGATGATGATGATGATGATGGTGATGATGATTTGAGATTCTGGAAGACTTTCAGTGATCTGGCCCTTACCTATCTCTCCATCCTTGTCTCCTGCTACCTTTCCTTTGAGACTTTGTGTATGTGTTCCCTCTACCCACAATCCATTCATTCGTAAGAGTTATTAAGCACCAACGATGTGTTCTTCCATAAATGTCTGTCTACCTGACAAACTTTTTATACTTCCTGACTCAGAAATATCCTCCTTGTAGTTTCCTTCTTCAAGCCATTTCACCCTTTAAATAATGCCACCATTGTACCTTGTACACAAATCTTGTGCAAACTAGAATCACATTGCAACTTTTTATTAAGGTATTGTGTTTCTTGAATTCTTTTCCTCTGTCTTGTCCTACACCCTACCTAAGTCATTACCCTATGACTATACCCTAGAATTTGTCATAACCACTACCTAAATCCTTCCATAATCTCAATTTCATGTACCTCACTCTCTGACCTTACCACTCTCTGTAGTTACACTGTAGACTTTAATCATGACTGTCTCAAATGATCTACCATCTTATATTTTCTGTATTTAAGATCATTTCATTTATGGCAACATTACTATCTTGAGATTTTTGATTTTCTTAGGTATTGTGATTTTTTTCCCTGCTTTCCATTCAATTTTGCATTTATATAAAAGTAGGTTCTGAAGGCACATCTGAAGTCATGAATAAGATCGTCTTATATGTTCTCCCAAAAAGTCATTCTATCTAAATTATTCCATTTTTCCCCATAACAGTTCTACTACATAAATCCTTAGTGCACTCTTGCTGCTTGTTATGAGCTTTTATGATTCCTCCTAAACCAACTCATTTCTGGATGTTAGGTTTCTGTTGAATTATCTCCAGAGGTGTCTGTTGATATTTTAATGTATTTGGATACAGTATGCAAAATATTTCTAGCCAACGATGAGCTAATTATTTTTAAATAAGGTATCATTGGTGGCATAGGCCCTTCAATGCAATTTTGGTAGAAATTTACCTGTGACTCACTAAGCTGACTTTACATGAAACTTGGAGCCATTTTATGTTTGGGAACCTGCCATCTCCTTTCTGATGTGTGAGAAGTCTCTCTCTCTCCTTTGGGATTTCAGAATTATAAACTGCTAGCCAAACAGTTGAGTGGGGGAAAAGTCCTCATGAAACAAACAAAACATCCTAAAGAAATGACTCCTATTTGTTGTTCGGTAGCCAAGACTAATATATAACTTTCATGAGAAACACTTTGGTGTGCAGGAATTGTTTGTTTGCTGTAGATACTAAGTCTTTTATTATTGTTCCTAGCCTCTGCAGAAAATATCACCTTCACAGGGTGCCAACAAAATCCATTGGACAAAGCTCCTTTTCCAGCATAAATCACTTTTAAGCCAAAATTCAAAGCTTCCACTTTCCAATTATATTTTAGACCATTCTCCTATTCGGTAGTCAAGCCTAAATCTATTGCATGCAAAAAGATATAACCTGCCTCCTTTTCTGGCTTATGATAACATAGATCCTTATTAATTGCCCTCTATCCCCATCCCCAACTGATAATTATAACAGAATTTCTGACTGGGTTATAGCCAAGGCTTGAATTTAAAAGGCACAAATTTTTAATAAGGACTCAATTGTTTACTGGATTTAATTTTTACATGTCCAGTTGGACTTTTCCAGTCCTTGTAGATATAAGTAGTGTTGGACATCACTGCTTTCCATGATGCTCATTAACATCACCTAATGTCCCCCTCTGAGCACTTACTCTGTCACTAAAAGTCACAGCAATCTTCTTTGTAAGGGCAGTTATCACAGACTTGACTCATTGATTAACATGTAAGTCACACCATGAAATTTTTTTCCTGGCATCTAAACCTCTTCTAAGAAAGGATTTATTACATTAAAAAATAATCTGTTGAAGCTCTGACTCGGCAGGGGGTGGTGGGGAGGAAGCAGGAGGCAAGGGCAACATACGTAACCTAAACATTTGTGCCCCTGTAATATGCTGAAATAAAAAAATAATAATAATCGGTAGAGGCAAGTGAATTGTGTTTGTAAAAACTATTTATACCTGACTCAAGCATAACAAAAGTGATGCATGTAACCAAAAACATTTGTACCCCATAATATTTTGAAATAATAAGAAAAGGAAAAAACCTATTTACACCATGAAGCTATTAATGTATAAGTATGAACATTTAGCCAGGACAGTGCAGAGGAATCCAAACATTATAAGGTGATCAGATGAGACTAGATGTCCTTTAAAATATGTCTAAACCCCACACAGTTCATTATTTTCTAAACAGTATAATCTCTTCCCTTTCCTTTATCCCTAAAATCCTGAAAGACATTCTAATGATTATAATGTCATATCAAAAGTATTAACAATTGAGTTATATATTTCTATGTTGCTGTGTGAATATCTCATAAATTTAATTTTTTCATCAAAATTTGCATTAAAATGAGACCATTGAATATCTTGTATGGGTATTTCAAACATTTGCAAGATAACTTATTCCAGGGGAATATAGGGAGAAGCAGAGAACTTTTTTATTTTTTAGTCTCCTTTATTTTTCTTTCCTTTTGCTTTATCTGAACATTTTTGCCTAATGTTAAGAGTTACAGTACAAAGGAGTTACATTTGGAGATTAGAGCTAATGGGGGAGAGGAAGGACATGCCTTACAGCAATGGGGAAACATTGTCTTTTATATGTCCGGAGTGTTTAAATGTGCTCTACTTTCCCTTCTCTGTATTCGTATTTGGTTAAACTTGGGGCATCAGCAAATTGTGTCTCTCTGCATCTATTGGTGGTGGGTAGATACTTGTGCTTTTAAACAAAATGAAGGAAGGTAAAGTGGTTAATCACTAACCTGATAATATGGAGACTAACCAGTTATCCTAATTCTACTACTGAGCAATTCAGATCTTAGAATGGGGTTGTATTTAGAACTTGTAAGAAATGGGCGTGTACACAGAATAAATTTGACATAAAAGGGTTGCGTGAACAGGAAAGGTAAAGAGCATTACACTTCTGTTTTTTCGTTTGTTTGTTTGAGATGAGGACTCTCTGTGTTGCCCAGGCTGGTCTTGGTCTTGAACTTCTGGGCTCAAGTGATCCTCCTGCCTCAGCCTCCAGAGCATCTGAGATTACAGGCACACACCACCATGCCTGGCTCCTACACTTAAGTTTTTAATTGAAATTTTAAATATGTCCTAAGAATTCAGCCTGGATAGAATTAATATAGATAAGAAACTATTTTAGTTCATTTCACTGATGGTAAAACTACCATGACTGGAAAAACTGACCTCTATTTTCACAACTTCCCTTTCTGACAAGTGACTTATATGACCCATTTCTGACAGTTTTCCCTGTTATAAGTGCTTGGTACTCCTTCTCTCCCTCAAGGAAGGACAAATATAACTTTGAGGAACATATCTTTAAATAGTCTTTGGAAGGGGGTAGGCAAGAATCATAAGGATTAGGATGAAGTAGAGTTTTCTTAACCTTGTCAAAAATAGAGGCTGGGCAGATTTGATGTCTGTATGTTATCACAAAGAAATGCTGAGGAAATGAATGCTAAGCCTTCACCCCCATTTTTCCTCAAATCTCCAAACACAATAGCGTTCTAAGTCTTGGAGTCAAGTCACTTTTCAAATTGTCAATAAAAAAAATGTAAGCACTCATCAAGTCTACATCTTATTAGGTAGAGAGAGCATCGATTCCCTTTGGGACTGATTAAATGTAAAAAATTGTATTAACAGGTATGCAAAAGAATGCTTGGGCATAGAAAAATTGATTAATAATACACTTAGTCACATGGGAAAGTTATACAACCCCTCTAAGAACCTAATTTACTCTTGGAAATTTCTGCTCTGGAGAGAGCTGTGAATTTTTTTCATCTATAAAATGTAATAATTGTCAAGAACTGTGAAGGATCTGAGATTTTTACCCGACTTGCAAGCTAACAAGGTAGTCAGCCAGAGTTTCATGAATGCTGGCAGAAGGCACAAAACTCCCAGGCCAGAAATAAAGGACAGTTTATTACTCACAGCAACAGCAGTAGCCGGAAAGCTGAACCATTTGTGCCAGTTCCCTGAGTCCCAATTCTCTCAGAGTGACATGAACGGGGCCAGATGATATCTGCACGTGCTGTGAGTTGCATTACAAGAGAAGAACCCTCAGCCCTGAGCTTAGGTAGCCGGAATCTTTTACAACAATCAATTAAACTGCCTGACATTTGCCTGAGGGAGAGTGTTATCTTTATTATACTAGACAGAGTAAGCATATTTGCTCTTTTCTCCAGAGAAGGACACTGTCTCTGTCTTTCAAAGCTTTTCTGTATCTATTTGCTCAAAATTGAGCCTATAGGCCAGCCCGGTGGCTGACGCCTGTAATCCTAGCACTCTGGGAGGCCGAGGCAGGAGGATTGCTTGAGTACAGGAGTTCAAGACCAGCCTGAGCAAGAGCGAGACCCCGTCTCTACTATAAATAGAAAGAAATTAGCCAACAACTGAAAATAGAAAAAATTAGCTGGGCACGGTGGCACGTGCCTGTAGTCCCAGCTACTCGGGAGACTGAGGCAGGAGGATTGCTTGAGCCCAGGAGTTTGAGGTTGCTGTGAGCTAGGCCGAAGCCACGGCACTCTAGCCAGGACAACAGAGTGAGACTCTGTCTCAAAAAAAAAAAAAAAAAAAAAGATTGAGCCTATACAGAAAGCCCCCTAGCTCTGCCCCTTAGCCCATTTTCCATTCCTCCTCAAACTGGGAGCCTTTCTTGACAATGCTATTGATCGATGTTGATAGGGTAGAGGGTGGGACAAATTTAAATGGCTTGGGAATTACAACTTTAGTAGCAGGGAAGATGAAAGTCAGAAACCCTACCGGGGAGTTACCCCAAGTCTGGCTTTCTACTTGGCAGCTCCCCTCTCCCCTGCAAAAGCATCTTCCTTTCGCTTCACTTTAATACACAGCTAGTAATTCCACTAAATGGAGAGTCATTGCAGGTTTTGAAAAATGTAAATCCCTTGGAGCATTAAGGACTCTTAGGTACTCACACACATTAAGCGTAAATTTGTGTAGGATACTTTCCCTGTAACAGCTGGCTGAGACTGGCTGCCCTGAAACAATAGTAATTTTGACTGGCAGGGGACAGAAAGGTCATTGTGAAGCGTGGAACACTTTGGGGGTACAGCAGGCTTAAGAGATAACATCATGGAAGAATTAAAACAATATGATGTCACTGAGCCCATAGGTGCCAGGGAAGATAGGCAATATAAGGTAGAGAAAGATACAGAGGAAGAGGAGAGAGATGCCAAACAGAAGTTTTGCCCATTCTCAAAATTTTACTTGGGGTTGGCACAGTGTCCAAAGCAGAGGGAGAAAATTTCTTCCTTCTCCTCACTATTGGGTCTCTTCATTTCACAAATATTTATCGAATGTCCCCTTTTGCAACTGCCACTGCTGATATTACTAGCTACCATTTATTGAACACTCACTATGTTGCCAGATTTATGATTACATTGGTGTGACAAGGTCAAATAAGATACTGTCCCTGCCCCAAAAGAACTTAACAGACCATTGGAGGAGCCAGACAAGTAAGTCAACAGTTATATAACTTAGCGAATGCTATTCTAGAGTGGCATCTAAATCAGACAGGATAGATCCTTGCTTCAGGACCCAAACTTCAGACTTCTACTGTTGTTCTTAGTTCACAAAAGTGACAAGCAGTAGCTAATACTTCCATAGTGCCTACTGTATGCCAGGGAAAGTTTTAAGAGCTACTAACATAGAATCCTTATAACAGCCCTATGAAATCGGTACTATGATTATATCCTCATTTTACAGAGGAAGAAACTGAAGTTCAGAGCAGTTAAGTAGCTTCCTCAGGGTCACAGAGCCTGTGGACAGCAGAGGTGGGATTTGATCCTAGGCTAGGCCTACAGCATATGTTTTTAGATACCTCCCTAGACTGTCATTGAAACAAGTTTAAACTAATTGTCCAGAAAATATAACCATTATTTTTAACTTATTTCTAGGTTAAAATAAATTCTGAGTCTCAACCTTCTGACTTGAAGAAATTTTCAAAACACGTTTTTATTTTTGAAACTTCCTGACCTGTAAGAGAACTGTAAGCATTTGTGATAAACAGTTTATAAGACACTGTAAATTCTGTGTGAAAGGTACTAGAATGTTAATCACCATATCGTAAGTTCAAGCATCCTGATTTTGGGGGTTCAATTGTTCTGATATGCAACATTTCCTATCTTCTTAGTTTACACTACTAACAAAGTTAATCACTTAAGTTTACTTTAAAAAGCAAAGCAAAATCCATTTATAAGAGAGCTTCTATTCTTAAGAAGGAAAAAAAAAGTGTATACCATTTGGAACATTATACCTGTTCCCATGCTCTTGCTCCCTTCAGAAAATTGCTAAGTCTAACCTCTATGATGTGATGCAAGAATTACTGCTCAACAGTTCTTATTAGATGTGTCACATATGGCCCTGTTTACATGTTAAAATTTCTGTGACACATTAATCTTTACTTT
>NW_012148875.1:1550019-1553227 GCF_000956105.1 Propithecus coquereli | reverse complement strand
GTGCCCGATCTTGTCTGATCTTGGAAGCTAAGCAGGGTGGGGCCTGGTTAGTATTTGGATGGGAGAATGTGACTGAATTTAGAAATAGGGTCTTTAAAGAGGTGATTAAGGTAAAATGAGGTGATGCGGGTGGACCCTAATTCAATATGAGTGGTGTTCTTATGAGAAGAGGAGCTTAAGACATAGACACAGAGGAAAGACCATGTGAAGATAGGGAGAAGACATGAATTCATTCAACAAACATTTATTGAGCTTGCCGTGAACATCAGGTACTGAGCTAAATGGCAAGGACAAAAAGATGAGCCCCCCACCCAAAGTAGCTCAAAATAAATAAGACCCCAAATCACCCTCAAAGAATTCACGGCTTAAAGGGGCACATACAGAGTGAATTTCAATATGAGGTGATCAGTGGTAAGATCATGGTATGCACACAGTGGGTAAGGACCATGGGCCCTGGGAACTAGACAGGGAAGCAGGAGGGCTGTCAGATTGGAGGTGACAGCTGACTAGGTCTTTAGGGAAAAGGAGAAGTGTGCTGCTGGGTGGATGAGGGAGGAGACACCTCAGAAATGCCACAGACAAAGGCAGGAAAACGGGAAAATGTCTAGAATGTCAGGTGATGAGTGAGAAGTTCAGGGTAACTGGAGTTAGGATGTGTATGAGAGAGGGTGGGAGGACAGACTGAAGAATTGGGGTCAATGAAGGGCTGGCTTTGCCAAATTTGGATTTTAACCTGAAAGCACTGGGAAGCCACCAGAGATTTTTATTGAGAAACGTCATGATCAGACTTGCTTTGAGCGTGATCTCTCCAGTAGTGTGGAGAATGAAATGGTATGAGAAGTGGGTTGCAGAAAGACTGGATGGCAGGGAGGACTGTGGAAACCTGACCTGAGGTGGTAGCACGGGATGGAGAAGGGCAGTCCTGCTTTAGAGATACGTCAGAGATGGAATGTAAGAGGTCTGGTAACTTCCGTTGTGAAAATTTTAACACCGATGCGTGCCAGCAAGTGAAAGGAACTTCCAACTATAAAGCACTAGACAATATTTACTTGTTTTTTGATTTTCCTGTATCACATGAATAAATATCATTGCTTCCCTAAACATATAGACTTATTGTCAATTTAATAAAATACCCAGTATTTTATTTACTTTTTAAGAATTAAATTCAAAGGTGCTACATTTTCTTACTTGTGTCTTGCTTACATTTGGGAAGAATTGTTCCTCCAAAAAGTACAGTATAATTGGATGCGGTTAAAAATAAATAAATTTTATTTTATCTCCTCATAGCATGTCTGGTATTTTTGCGATTCTTCCAAGTTGGACTTGCTGGGAAGCTGCCTTGTTGAGGAAACAGAAAGTCTTGGGGAATACACTCTCCTGTATCCAATCTGAGATTTCTCACTACCACCTACCTTGAGTAGTTTGCTCAGTCTCTCTAGGCCTAGGCTTTCTTATTTCTAAAAGGATAGATTCCTTGATCTCTAAGATTCCTGCTGACGAAAATTCTGCAACTCTTTCCTCCCAGAAGAATGACTGCTCTTGGATTTTAAAATGCTTTTTTTTTTTTTTTCGAGTTTTAAAAAGGAGACTTTAAAATTTTGCTGAGAAATCCTTCTTGGAAAGTATATAAATCTTGTGAGATGCTTTCGAAATTCATTAAAGGAACTGAAGCATCATGCACGTCTAAAACATTACCATTCCGGGTATGAAGGCACGCAGGGAAGTGTACTTAACCCTCTGCAGGTTCAACTAAGGCTTACAGGGAGTAACACAACGAACAAATGATGCTTTTTGAACAAAACTGGAGAGCTGAATGGAGTCAATACGACTGCTGGAAGATTAACAAGCCAGTGGATTCCCTTTTCCCTTCCTCAGGAAACTTGTTATCTGTAGATGCAGGAGGGCTCTAGATCTCTGGAAGAGAAAAAGGACAGCCAGGAGGGGAAGTTTCTCCGATTTCTTTACTCCCCACCTGCCGGTCTGATTTGCTCTCCAGCTCTGTCTGATAAGGAATTGATTCTCCCCCTCCTCTCCCTCCCCCACCCTCCCTCCCTCTCCTTCTCCCGGAGTAACGACGCTGTCCTAGTAAGTGATGCTGTCGGAGGCAGGAGACCGGCACGGAGGAGGCGTCGCCGCCGCCGCGGGGCTGGAGAACCTTTCCCAGCGCCAGCGCCCCGCTCGGCCCCGGGCTTCCGACCCGCAGCCACGGCCGCCGCTGCTCCCACGGTTTGATGGTGGGCGGCGGCGGCTGCGTGGCTTCGGCTCCCGCCTCTGACTGCTCGGTCGCGGGCCGCGCCGCTCTCTCCTCCCGCCTTCCCGCCCCGGGCTGCCCGGGACTGCGGGAGCCGCGGGAGGCGGGGAAGGGGCGCCGCGCGGAGACCACGCGGCCGCGGCGGCGGGGCAGGCCGGCAGCCGGCGGCCCCAGGCTCGGACCGCAGCGGGCGCGATGTCCACCAAGGTCAGGAAGTGCAAGGAGCAGGCGAGGGTGACCTTCCCCGCGCCGGAGGAAGAGGACGAGGGCGAGGACGAGGGCGCGGAGCCGCAGCGCCGCCGCCGGGGCTGGAGGGGCGTCAACGGGGGGCTGGAGCCGCGCTCAGCGCCCTGGCAGCGGGAGCCGCACGGCTACTGCCCGCCGCCCTTCTCCCCCGGGCCCGACCTGTGAGTACCGGCCGGGCCGCGGCCCGCGCCTGGGGGGCAGCGCCGGGCGGGGGCGGGAAGGCGCGCCTCGGGCCGCTCCGCGACGTGCCGGGACCTCCGAGCGCCACCCGGCACGGCCGGCAGTTAGATTCGGTGACTTCGAGGGCGCAGACCTCGGCCAGGGGCTCGCTCCGTGGAGGGGCTGGAGGGGGCTGACTGAGCGGCGGGGGCTCTGTCCTGGCTCGAGCGCGCGGAGCAGCCCGCAGACGGGCGCGCCGACGCCAGACGGGCGTCCCGGCAGCCAGTCACTCCCTCTCCCAGAGCCGAGGACGCGCGCGCGACTGCCATGGGGGCTTGGAAACCAGCCCCGCGTTCCCTGAGCTTCCCCGGGGAGACCAGGGAAGGGCAAGAAGTGCACAGACCCAGGCGCGCACTTGATCCCGGAACTCCCCGCGTCCCGGCTTGAAACCACCCTGGGAACTTGGGTCCCCTCAGACGCTCGGGCGGGCGGGCGGGGGCAGAGGTGGGGAGTAGGGAGGCCACAGGGCGCGATACAGGGTGTGGGCTGAAG
>NW_012148875.1:1532001-1534034 GCF_000956105.1 Propithecus coquereli | reverse complement strand
CTCCTGTTCTTAGTACCTGCCCTGGGCCTAGTATCCCCATATCTAGAGCATCTCTGTTTCTATGTCTCCAGAGAGTCCATATCATATATCTCTTATAGGGGTGTGGGAGGGTTGTCACTTGACCATGTCAGTTAGAGGTTAGGAATCTAGGGAGAAGGTTTCTACCCACTCACTCCTTATATAGATTTTCAGCCAATTCTCTCATTTTTAGGCTCCAGCCTCATCTTTACTTTCTGGAATTTCTTTTGCCTTCAATTTCTGGATCCTCTCTGGCATTGATCAAGGTGGATCAGCTTGCTTCCTGTTACAGGCATCATTCTAGCTAGAACTTCTTTCTCTCCACTACATGATTTACTGTTCTTCCAACTCGTCTCTTTTCCATCTTTGTATATTGTGGCTTGGAGTTACAAATGTCTTCTGGTTTCATGGAAGATGAAATTTGTGTTGCTGTTCTTTTTTCTCCTTGTTGTTTAGGGGGTAATTTTGAAAAGGAGAAGGGGTGAGAAAGACTTTCATTCCATCATCTTAAAACCAGATATCCCTACAATTGTGTTGTAAGTGTTTATTTAAGCCCAATATTCTTTAACAGAACCAAGATTGCAGGAGGAAGAATATTCTTACTCATGACTTATCTTATTAGGCACATGGAGTGGATAGTACCCTGCAGAGTGTGATAAGAAGGTCATCTGAAGCCCCCACCTAAAATCATCTTAGCATGACACTTCCTAAATTTGGCTAATATAGAATATTTTGGAGAATAATAAAATGTTTGAGTTGGAAAGGATTTCATTGAGCCCAGTCTCTTATTTTACAAACTAAGAAACTGAAGCTGCAGGTTGACATCTAACTCATAGCAGCTCCGGGCCATCTGAAATCTCCAGGTTCCCAGGGCTGTACTGTTGACACGGTGGCCTCCTTTGGGTTAAGCCTCAAAGAAATTTTAAAATGCATTTACTCCTGGGAGGAACAACACACCAAACTATTAATTAGTATTAATTCATTTATGAGATCCAATTAATTCATCATTTCAATTTGGCTGTGATGGCAGATCAACTTGTGAAAGTTTGTACGGTAAGGAGGAGGACTAAGAATAGGGACAAAGCAGAGAAAAGGATATCTCAATGCACAATTGACCCTCTGCCAAATATAATTTATGATTATCTCTTTTCTTGATATCAAAGAGGTGAAAGGATCCCAGTCCAGGACCAGGCCATCATCTGAGGACTAAGTTAGAATTTCAGGGATTTTTCATTACTGTGCTGGGATAGCAAATGTCTCTCTGCTTCCCTCTTTCTCTCTCCCACCCCCCACTTCTCTTTATCTTGAAATTATTCTTAACCATTGAGCTTTTCCTTCGACTACAATATCCCATAAACACTTACCCCCAGTTACGGTAGGCAATCAAACTCCACAGGAAATGCAGGAGGAGGAAGAAAATGCTTTATTAAGCTCCTGTGCCCCTGGTAGGAAGGACTATGAACTTCCTGGCTCGGTTTGAGATTGCCTCCTTCAGAGAGTTTGCTCAAGTAACAATGCTGAGCAATCTTATAAGGAGGGGAGGCTCTTTGCTTGGCCGCCAGTCTTGCTTCTCAGTCCTTTCCGCATGCTGCCTTCAACGTCGCACAACACTGCTCTAGAAGGGGAGCCGTATTAGTGGCCTGTGCAGGGTGAACACCTAGATGAGGGTCTGGAGTTGTGGACTATGGGATGGCCAACTTCATACTTGGGCATAAGGGGCTCAGCAGTGACTTTATAAGAATAATTAGGATTGTTATAGCATTTTGTCTTTAATTGAGCATCTAGGTCAGGGATTTTATCTACAATTATATAGTCAAAAATTCCCCTATTAAAAAGATCTCTCCTATTTGTGGTATTCAAATAATAGATGATAATATAGATTTGGTCCTAGAGCTTTTTAAAAGATGAGATTTAAATGTCCACCAATGTGTGACCTGTTAAGGAAAGAGCTTGACAGCACTAATATACTATACCACTTTCGCATTTTTAAATACATTTTGTCAAGTAGGACTGAC
>NW_012148875.1:1529268-1531951 GCF_000956105.1 Propithecus coquereli | reverse complement strand
GTTAGAATAAAATAACTATCTTTTAAAATATATATATAAAGATAGAACTATAAAGGATCAAGTGCAAAGAAGAAAGGGACAACATTAGGTTGTGGAGAAATCAAGGACAGCTTTATGGGTCCTGAAGCATAGATAGGATAACAGGCAAAGGTGGGGGAAGGGGGAGGGAAGTAATTAATTCAAGCCCTGTCTCTCCCCAAAATGCCAGGCATGTCTAGGGAATATTAGTTGAGAACACAGAGTATGTATAAGGGAGCAGTGAGATTTGACTGGACATGTTAAGTTTGGAGCATTAACATAGAGGATCTTGTATGCCGACATGAGGCAATAGGGAGCCATTGATTGTTTTGAAGCAGAAGTAATTTGATCAAAGCCCCTCTGAGAACAAGATGGATTGAAGTGGCAATTGACAAAATGTGAAGAAACAAATTAGGATGTTATTGTAGCCATCTAGGCTGAGATTAGGATCTGTGATTGCGTCCTGTCAGTGGGATGGAAAGGGGAGAGATTGGAAGAGAGAATACACGAATAGACTCTATGGGATTTTGCAGCTCACTAAAGAGAAAGCAGGGTTTTAAAGAGAAAGCAGAATCACAGATAATTTGGTGACTTTGACCTGGATAACTAAGATTGTCAATATCATGGTTGAGAAGAAAAGAACAAAGAAAAGGATCTGATTTTTCAGATAACTCTGATAGAGGTGTCAAGCAGGAGGATGGAAATACAAGGTTAGAGTTTGGGAGAATTTGAGAGTCTGCTGTCTAAGGAGAATTGTTACAGAGCTGTGGGAGGATATGAGATTACCCAAAGAAGGAGCATGAAGAGAGAAACAAAGGGAGCTAAAGTAGTGTTTTGAAGGAAAAAATTTTGTTTAGAGGGCAAAGGGAAAGAGTAGCAAGCAAAGGATCGGGAAAAAGAGGAGGAACAGGGTGGCACTATGGCAAGGCTGCCCAGAGAGAAGAGTTTCAAAGAAAGAAGAATATACACACAGTTGGCAAACTCGGGAAATCAAGAGAAAAACTTATGAGCCTACTTCTAGTAAGAAGAATCAGTCTTTGTATGTATTAACAGATGTGCACAAAATCGTTAGATCTCTCAGCAATGTCATCTTTAACAGAGGAAGATGTCTAGAAAAGAGAATTCTGTTTAGTTTTACTTCAGAGGAAGTGCTGCCAAAAATTAGTCATAAGAAAAGCAGTTAATTTGTGTTTATATGCTACTTCATACAGTCATTTATACTCATTAACTTGAATCATACCTCTTTAAAGCAGTTTTTAATCATTGTCATCATTCGGCAAATGAGGAAATTGGTACACAGAGAAGTACATTTGTAGCGGTTACCCAGAAAATCAAATAATAGAGCTTCTATTATGATTGGGGAGCTGAAAATGAGTACACAGTGCTCTGTAACCGAGATTATCTAGTTGTATGTTAGTTTCTATGGCACTGGCTTTGTATAAATGTTCTCAGTCTTGGCTTAGTTTAGCTGTGGGATTAAGAACAGTGTTGTGTATGGGCATGGACATCAGATTGGAAGTAGCACCTTCCTCCCACCCCTGGATTAGAAATCAGAGATTCTCCAAATGACTGTTGAATCTCTAGGGACAGGAGTCTGGACTTTGAGGACTAACGTCAGACTGACTAGTTTAATTTTCAAGAATATCACAGCATGGCGTTAGACATGGGGACTTTAATAATCTGAAATTTTTCATTATTGTTAGTTTTATACCCTAGAGTAGCAATTTCACTATGTATAGTATAGTATTGTCATTTTTGTTGGTTTGTTTTAAATTATTTTTATATAACGTCAAAGTATTAATAATATATGACTGTAGTTTTTAAAGTTTGATAATCAACTGCTCTGATGGGGAAAAAAATGTCAGATAGTGCTAAAAGACATCTAAGAACAACAGTAAGCCCCCAGCAGTTCTCTGGTTCCCTCTCATTTTCTTTCTGTCCCTTCCGTTTCACTCCACTTTCAACTTCTTCCTGTACTCCTATATTGTTATTCATATTTTTGATGTTATCAATAGTCTTGGGTGAGAATTTTTTGCTTCTATTACATGTACCTCCTATTCTCCCCCTATCTTCCACAACGTGGTTTATAACAATTTTGGTAATTCTGCCAAGAGAGAGAAAAAAGAAAGAAAGAAATTTCTGGTTATTGTCTTAATTTCTTCATTGTTATGACCATGTAACCATGGCTCACTGCTAAGCAAAGTGGCAAAGTATGACCACATTTCTTTTCTTTTGATAATTACCTGTTTTTCTTGGAGTATATATTTGTCGCATCTTGTCCTTGTTTCTTTGGCTAAATCTTCTACAGTTTCTAGCTGTGTGTGTGTTTTCCTGAAGATAACCCTTCTATAGCCCTCTGACTTCCTTTGTATGTGGTCTTTAAGTTTTTTGGTTTTTTTTTTCCTACAGGAAGGTTTTAAAATTGTCTCTTCGTTAGTTTTCTTCTGAAGATGTGCCTTGGCATGGGTCTGGTTTTCATTATTTGAGCTGGACATTTAGTGAACCCTTTCAATCTAGAGATTATGTCCTTTAGTTCTGCGAGGTTTACTTGTATGATTTCCTAAACACTACTTTTATTCATCACTCTCTCTGGAATTCCTATTATTAGGATGTTAGACTTCCTGGACTGATCCCCTAGTTTTTGTTTCTCTTCTCTTTTGTTTTC
>NW_012148875.1:1527554-1529218 GCF_000956105.1 Propithecus coquereli | reverse complement strand
TTTTAGTTGTCCGATTAATTTCTTTCTATTTTTAGTAGAGACGGGGTCTTGCTCTTGCTCAGGCTGGTCTCGAACTCCTGAGCTCAAACAATCCGTCCGCCTCGGCCTCCCAGAGAGCTAGGATTACAGGCGTGAGCCACCGCGCCCGGCCTTTACTGTCTTTTTTAGGAAGAACGCGCGGAGAACTAGGTAGAGCTTGGGGTCAGACGGCGGGCGGCACTAGCCTGCGGAGCGGGGGCGGCGGTGCTCCCGGGTGGGGACCGAGGTTCGGCAGCGCCCCCTGCTGTCCGAGGGCTGCCCGCAGCCCGGGGCCGAGGCCTCCGGGGCGACCCCGGGACGCACCGAATCGCGCGCCGCTCGGCTAGCTGCGAGCCGGTGCCCGGCCCAGCCCGACCTGCCTGTGGGAAACAGAAACAACCGATGGCTGGGAGCAGATCCCGCAGGGAAGGGTTCTGATTAAAAATGAGCAACGCAACCCGATGCGGTGCAGTGACTGCTGAAGACTGCTATGGAGTGGACGCGGCCCAGGAAATGGAGGGAAGGTACATCCTTTGGGATTAAAGCGCCGCGGGCTCGCTTCCCCTCCTCCCTAAGGTTTTAAGACATTGTCCGTTTTTCCTTTTGCCAAATTGTTTTTTATAACCTAGCTCAGTTTCTTGATTCTTTGAAAATTCTTTTTTCTTTTACCTTATATCTAGACTAAATGGGACGCTGAACACTCTTATCTGAGAAAGTAGGGCGGAGCAGAAATTACTTTGCCTTTTGCAATTTGAGGTCAATTACACAAAGCCCTGGGGCAAATTCTATTGCAGGCTTGCTGTCTAACTGCTAATAGAATATCTTTCCTATTTGGTAACTTTACATAATTCAACAAGTAAATGTGGTGTATTGATTTTGTAGAGTTCAAGAAGACCCTGTCATTTAAGGAGATATACGTTAATAAATGTTTTTTCTAGAGGTAGGACAGCAAGCTCTTCAGGTTTATTTGAGGCCTGTCACTTGGTATCATCAGAGACTAACTTGATGTCTACAGCAGAGATTGCTCTTTATTCCACCTTCGAGTAGAATATGGCCACTGTTTAATAAACAGTGCTTATTTATCATTGTTGAAAAGTGAACATGACAGCCCTAGGAAGGACTTAGAGAAGGATACCCAAGGTCATCTTGGTAGGCAGCATAGCATGGTTGAATTTAAAGTTCAGCAGGATGCTGAGGATAGAATCCCACTTTTACCAAAAAAAATTCCTCAGGATAATCCTCTTGCTCATTTTACTGCTCCATTTTTCCAGTATTCCATCTGGGAATTTTAAACAGACTGACTTAGGAGGAAGAGTGTCATCTCCTATACCACTAATGAGATTTTTTTTTTTTATCCTTTGATAGAACCTGTAATTCAACCATTGATTCAAACCAAGACTTTCCTTTGCAAACCTAGGACCAAGTAATATGTCATCAGAGAGATGAGTTCATTCTTGAAATTTTTCAGCTATTAAATATATTTGATGAACTCCAAAAAGGCATTTGAAGACAGTTCTCATGAGTTTCAATTCAAACATTTCTGAAGCATGTAAATGTGCAAAGTGCAGACTAGGTACAACAAGCCACAAAGACACCTGCACTCAAGGAGTTTAAAATCTCCTGAGGGAGGCATGGGAATGAGACTA
>NW_012148875.1:1516972-1523399 GCF_000956105.1 Propithecus coquereli | reverse complement strand
GATAACTCCAATTCCTTTTCACCACTACTTCCACACATTATCATATATAACCAAGGGTATTATTTAATCTGGGGGGAAAATTATTCCTTAGGTCTTCAGTGGTATGGTTTAAGTATGTGTGTATATGTGCATTTATCCCTGAAACAGATATTCATTACTATATACCAAAAGCCAGACATATAGAGATAAAAAGAGGAAATTTTTGCCTTTAAGGATGTTACAGTATCATTGAGGAGACAGACATGAAGACAGATAATTACAAAGCAATGCAGTAGTTGGTTTAATGGAGTTATACACAAAACACAGTTCCTGGAAATATAAACATCAAAGTTCTAGAAGGCATTTGCTTGAATGCTGTCTTGGGTACATATGTTTAAGAAGTACGTCCAAGAAGTCATGCAGGCAATGGCTAGAAGTCCTCACTTCTGCTCCTGGTGGACTTTTAGAGGGAGCAACACACTGTTAAATGTCTTTTTGCTCTTCTGGTTTTAGCTGCTGAGGAGTCTGGCAAAGAGCTACTCATGCTTTTGTGAGAGGGATAACAGGCAAAGCCATGAAGATGGGAGACCAGTGTTCTCCCCATTAAATAAACAACAGCTTCTTGTCTCTGACAGTCATTAGGGCAAATTAAAATATTTGCATTTCTCTAATAGATTTATTGAAATTTTACATGAACAATTGTGAATATAACACAGGCCAACAGAGACTCTCAGGGAATTCATTACTATGGAGACCTAAATATCTCTCTGGGCTTGTTCATGCTGGAATCTATACATTTTAACTTTTTTTGTGGGATGAATATCTTTAGAAATAAAAGCTGTGCTTTCCTCTTTCTTCAACGAGGCATCTTATCTTGCTGGTTTGGTTGTTACCATGACAATGTGTTATTGTGTTCTGTGGCATGTAGGTAGATGCAGGCTCAGCTGGAGTTGGTAGGAGACAGGACTACCTGTGGCCAGGTACCCTCACTACTAGACAGTTGAACTGATAGTCTGCCTTTCCCTAGCCATGCATGCTGGTACACTTAGGGACCACTGAAGTTCAGAGTGTCCCCCACTCCACTTCTTCCCCTCCACAAATATATATATATATGTGTGTGTATATATATACACACACACATATATATATTAAGAGGCGTTCAAATGTGTGTTTTGATGATATTATCAAGGCTATTTGTCCAATTCCCTCTCCTCCTTCCAACCACACACACACAGCCTACTGTGTAGATGTCAGATGTCTCCAGAGGCAGCCGCTTTGACTGACAGGTGCCTGCTTGCCAGGGGGATGTGGGGATTTTTCTATTTTTTGACTTTCCATCTCTGACTTGCTTATCCTCTGTCAGCACCTGCTGCTTCTCACCCTCGTTACCACTTCCAATTATCACCACCTCCAATACTGGCATGAACATGGTGGCTGCTCTCTGACACTTGTCCCCTTCTTTGTGCTTTTCTCACTACTTATCTCTGTCTCCGTCTGCTCTTCGTGCCCTTCACACAATGATGGACTGGATCCTGGCTGGTTGGCACAGTCACCCTCTTCATTGTGGCAAACTGCTCAGTCAAAACATTTTGGATGTTATTCTCATTACTTTAGCTCACATTGGTGGTCTTCTCACTTTGCTTGCTTGCTTGCTGCATGGATTGAGTAGTTGGTTAATTCTTCACCTCATTTCAGTAAAGGATTTGAGGTGACTTCTTTAATAATGCTCATTTGTTGCAGAGTGCCAGGAAGCTTGTGATTGAATCCAAAAAGCCATTTTGGGTGTTTGTAGAACATCCAGAATGAACAGCTATTCTTTGTAGAACCAAAATGTTCCAACACATAAGCTCAGCATCTGTTTTAACAATGTGATATTTTGATTTACAACCCATTGTTCATTTTTCTTATTCGGTAGAGATAGCAAGGTAAAGTAGAGAGTGCCTGGAGGAGGACCTCTGAACTCTAATCTTCTAATTCTCAATCCCTCGGTGACCTTAAGGAAGTTACTTACCATTCTGACAGTCTTTTTATCTGCGGAATTAGTATCAGTTGATGAGTTTTTTTTAGTGTATACTACACTGCATTAGGTACTATAGAGATGGTGCACGAAGTATAAAACCTAAGATAAGAAGCATGAAACATTTATTCTCAGTTGAATTTGAGTGCATGCATTATCACAGTAGACAATAGTCAAGGAGACAAAAATCAAGGAGATGAAACAAAATTAAGAGTCTATATTCGGGGCAGACTACTAATATTACGAAAGCTCAGGCTGAAGTGGTTAGAAATGGCTTCGGAAAGAATCAAAAGATTCAACATTTCGGAATGAACAGAATCTTGCAGGTCCTATGGGCATTACCATGTGAAACTTAAATAAACAATAGCTTCTTTGACAGTCATTAGGGCAAATTAAAATATTTGCTTATATCTAATAGATTTATTGAAATTTTACATGAACAATTCTGAATATAACACAGGCCAACAGAGACTCTCAGGGAATTCATTACTATGGAGACCTAAATATCTCTCTGGAGACCTAAATCTCTGTTTACAGAGCTGTAACGTAAACTGGACCTTGGTAGGAAGGTAGGGAGGATATGAATTGGTGAGGGGCACAGTTAAGAATATGTTTGGGGATGGAAACGAAAAGAGGAACTTCCCAGAGGCAGGTGTAGAAGTCAAGAAATCACCCAGGCTGGGTGCGGTGGCTAATGCCTATAGTTCCAGCACTTTGACAGGTTGAATTGGGAGGATTGCTTGAGGCCAGGAGTTCGAGACCAGCATGGGCAACATAATGAGACCCCGTCTCTACAAAAAATTTCAAAATTAGCCAGGCATGGTGGTGCACACTTGTAGTCCCAGCTACTTGGGAGGCTGAGGTGGGAGGGTTATTTGAGCCCAGGAGTTTGAGGTTGCAGTGAGCTATGAACACACCAATGCATTCCAGCCTAGGTGACAGAGCAAGACCCTGTCTCAAAAAAATTAATAAATAAATAAAAGAAAAATCACCCACAACCTGGATGAGCGGCAACATGTAGCTCCTGCAATCTGCCTATTAAAAAAG
The DNA here is from genome assembly GCF_000956105.1 of Propithecus coquereli. Taxonomy (NCBI): domain Eukaryota; kingdom Metazoa; phylum Chordata; class Mammalia; order Primates; family Indriidae; genus Propithecus; species Propithecus coquereli. The sequence goes on along the minus strand of NW_012148875.1, from coordinate 1,520,356 downwards.
TCTCCTGAGGCTCCCACCTGCTGAGTAGGAGAGAAAAAATAACCGAATGTCCAATGTGTGGTTTGAATTAGTTTTTAAAGTTTTGCTTTGTTTTTTGCCTACTACACAAATAATTATTCTCATTCAACAAGTGAATTGAGCAATCAATAAATTAAGCAATTAAGTCAATTAAGCAATTAAGCAGTTATGTGAGTTGACAAGGAAGAAAGGCTTGTCCTATATTATGGCGGGGATTTGGTCAATTGGTACGGTGCCTGCCTGCACCTTTAGCCAGTGTAAGGGGCTTTTGCTTTTTGATTCTTCCCCCCGATATCCAAAAGGGCTCGGTGTCTCTGTGGCCTGCCTGTTTGCCACCGTTCAGCACACTGCAGAAAGAGGCTGGGAGTCCAACCTCATTTATCTTAGTTTGATACTCTAAAGTAAATGTTCTTTGTAAGAAATACTCTCTCATTTGGATAAAATTGTTCAGGCTCTTGGGAAACCACCCTTTCCCCTGCTTTTCTCTGTATCATCTGGGCACTGGGGGAGGGGAGCTTATGTGTCCCTGGAGGGGTGTCTTCTAGCACTTCTGATCTCTGGGTGATGTTCCTTGTCTACATGGGCACTGCCAGCAGAAGTAACTTGATCTTGGCTGATTTGCCTTTGTTAGAAACCGTATGTGCTCTACTTGGTTCAGCTCAGCTCCCGTAGCTGCAGAGCTGAGTGCCTGTGACATCCTCCATCCTGCTTAGGGCACCAGCCTTGGTGCAGGCTGTCTGGCTGTCATCGCAGGGTCCACACCACGTGGGAGCTGAGGATGGCTTGAGAAAGCTCTTTGCCTGCACCATTCCACTTCTCAACCGGACTGGGCTGTCCTAGATGTCCAAATAAAATAAACCTGGCAAGAACCCCCTGTCCTCAGTACTTCCTCACTTTCTTGGATCACATCTTGACTTTTACTTCCCTTCTGTTATTTCTTTCTTCTCCCGGGACAGGAAGCATCATGGCTGTACTGTCAAAAGTGGGAGAACTATCCTGTTTGCATGATGAGAGCTCCTATGATCAGAGTCCTTCAGGATGAATTAGGGAAATGAAGAAATTGAGCAAATCTTTCCTTTAGACAATTTCCCTTTTCCAAAATTCTGCTTGCAAAATCCCATTTTTCTTGCAAAAATCTGAACATTACCATGACCTTTTTCTTTGCACTCTTCTAAAATTTGTCTTCTATACCTCCCTCTGAACACACTCACCCAACTCTATACTGCACCACTCACCTTCCAGACAGAGATGTCCTGAATCAACCAGGGCAAAGATCTTGTCTTTGGAAAGGCAAAAGAGGAGAGCACCTTAATAAATGTTAAAAAAAAAAATCCTTGATAGTATGGGAATACCCTTGATAGTACAGGAATAGCAGAATAATATGTTTATAGGACAGTGAAGAATGAATCTGAGGAACAAGGGCAAGAAGGTTGGGTAGGCAGGGCGGGGCGGGCTGTGACCGTCCCGGAAAGTCAGCCAGAGGAGTCTGGACTGCTGGGATAAGCAGTAGGGGGAATACTGATTATTTTTTTTTTTTTAAGAGAAGTATGACAGGGTAAAAGCAGAGTTTACACAGAGCAAGGTGCTGGGGATGGTTGCAAGGTCTAAAGAGGGGGAATCAGGAGCAGCCTGAGGCACTGGAAAGAGCAGGAGTCAGATTCCAGATTCTAGATTGAATCCCAGTTCTGCATTTTACTCTCTGTGTTACCTTGGGCAATTTCCTTTGAGCTCAGTTTTCTTATTAATGAAACAGAGAAAATAATACTTGTTTATAGCATTGTCAGGAGAATTAAATATGATAGTGCATCGAAAATAGTACGTACAGACCAGGTGCTCAGTAAAGCTTAGGTGCCTTGCCTCGTGCATCTGTGCTGGAAAGCTGTTGTACAATCCAGCTATGACTTGATAAAGATCTGGAGGCTGTTGCTGGCAGTGAGAATTGGAAGGATGCATCCAGTGCAAGAAACATTCCAAAGGAGGGAGAAGCCTCAGAACTTTGTGATTGACAGGATCAAGACAGTGAGTCACAGATGACCTTGAAATTTCTAAACTTGAAAAGCAAGTAGCCTGAGATAATACAAATGTTAGGAGGGGGGAGCTGGTTTAAGGAGGACGGTGATTTGGAGCATTTTAGAATGACCAGGGGACAGATAGTTGTGCATATGAGACCTAAGGTCAGCTCCAGGAAGAGATTTGGGAACTTAGTAGAACAGATATTTATTGAGTACCTACTTTCTGTGGGGCACTGGGCTGTCCTCTGCTGGTAAAGATAAATAAAACATGACCTTACTATCTAGGAATGTGTGCTGTAGTGGCACCTATGAGGGGATATTTATTAATACCCTCTTTTTTGTTTTTCAGAAAAAAAAGGATTCACACAACTTAAAACAGGTTTAAAACATATAGGATAATTGGTTTAAAATCTGTATGAGGAATCATTTGAGAAAAGGAGAAAGACTGCCAGAAATTTGGGATAAGATAGTAATGGTAATTGAACACTTTTAGATCTAAGCTAAATTCCTGGATACTCTGGGCCAAAAAGAAAAAAAAAGTGAAGGTTATATAGTTTATATTATTAAAGGATAAAAACTCATTTGGAGAGAGATGCTTCCTGATACACAATTCTAGGATGACTTTAGCACTTGAATCCTCATAAAAGGTACAGTGAATACTATACTGAACAATTTCTTTAACTCGTTAATTGCAGTTTTTGAGAAGATACAGTAACCTTTTTAAAATTCCTTCATAAAAGCAAGATTATGACATTAAATGGTCACGGTTGCAGGCATTTCTGTAGGCTGCTTACTTGGTTCAGCTAAGTAGCTTCCTGGAGCTGTAATTTTAAATATAATAGTAATAAAGCATAGAGAAACTAAATTAATGTAAGGCTACTTATCCCTTAGCCTTTGCTGCTCAAACATGTTATCTCAACTTCAATTTTGGCAGGGCCAGAGTGACCACTGCTTAAAGACCTTTGTAGTCCAGGGTCCAGGATGGCTCCATTGTTTTCATACTGGAAGTTCCCAACCTTAGCATGCATAGGAATTGTAAAGGATGCTTATTTAAAGTGCATGTTCCAGGACCTCACCATGAGAGATTCTGATTTAGTTCATGTGGAATGGGGCTCAGAAATCTGATTTTAACAAACATTCCAAGTGACCTTGAGGCAGGTGGTCCTCAGGTCACACATAGAGAAACCCTGCTGGAGGTCAGATGAGTTGATGGCAAAGTTGTGAAAGCTGAAGAGTGTTACTTGTGTTTTTGCTTCTGAATAGAGTGGAGCAGAGGGTTCCCTATGGCTACACAAAAATATTTCTCAGAAATAACTTTTCATCTGCTTAAGTGTTTGGACAAATTCTAAGACCC
>NW_012148875.1:1507635-1515471 GCF_000956105.1 Propithecus coquereli | reverse complement strand
TATAGTTTATTCTACTTGAGATATCTGACTTCACACTTAACTCAGTCTTAGAATATTTTAAAGACAAAATAAAAATTACTCATATACTTTGTGCTGTATAATACTAAAATCGCACATTTCAGTTCAAATATACAATATGAAGATATAAATTCTGAAAGAAGAAATATTAAGAAAAACTTAAAAATGCTAAGAAATACAAATAAAAATTCATGAAAGAATCATTTCCTGGTATTCTCAAACCAGTCTTTTTGGGGGTAAATGGTGGTGGTTTTATAAATGATTTTCCTTGTAGGTAGCAGTTATTAAATTAAAAAAGCCCTTCCACCAAGATGTGACACTGAATAAGAGTTTATTTCCCAAAGATAACCTTCTGAGTATAAATTGAAATTCTGCTGACATATATACTCTGCATATATATTCTCTCTTACAGATATGTAATCTTTTATACAACATGGAAATTCTAACCATTTGAAGAGTACCAGTTCATAGCTTAATAGTAAAAACCTTAACCCAATGAAGTCAATACCATTAATAGTAATAAAATGTACTCATTTATTACAATAATATTTATAAGATTTGTTTAAAATCCTGTCACATAGAATTTGGTCTTGAAACAAAGTTCTTTTCTGTGCAGTTCAGTGAATGCTATTTCCCAGTTCTTTTCCACCTAAAAATCATCATCAGACCGACACACGTAAAACACACACGCACAACCCTGCCCAGCCTTGCACCCCCTCGTCTCCCACACGTGCCACACACCATACACCCTACTCCACACCCTACCCTACACATCACACCCTACTCTTAACAGCCAAATATGTGGCATTTATTTAGCTTCAGAAAGATGATAATGTAATGGCTGCCAATAAGTACCTGCAGTTTAACATTTTTGTCAACTAAGGGATTAAAATAAAAATGTAAAACATTAATTTTACTTTTAAAAAAATATTCATACTGTGGTTAAAACTATTCAAAATGTGCAAGAGGGTGTAACTGAAAAGTAAAAGTCCCCATTCCCCTGCAGGTCCTCAGTGCCAGTCCTCAGAGCCCCAGATATAACTATAATTCAAAGCTTTTTCTGTTCATTTCGAGAAATTGCTACAAATACGTGTGTGTATATAAAATGAATATGTTTATTTAATTTTTAGAAGTTGATCACCTGACACTAGTTGAGCAGTTAGAATAGGGTGCCAGTCACAGCACTCGGCCCTTGGATAAATAAACAAGCCTCTCTGGGGATCTCTTTGGTGTCCTTTCCTCTGTAGTCTCAGGTTTGCCTGGCCACATTTGGTTCAATCTCTATCTGGGAAAACTTCTGCCAGTGGCTTCTGTGCCCCTTTTTGGTTTGGGGCCCTCAGAGCTGAGAATGGAGTGGGGACTGGTAACCACCTCTGATTCCTCTGATGCCAGAGAAGCTTCCCAATTTCATTGTCCAGCTCAGGCCCCCAGGGAGGCCAGCATCCTCTTTAGTTACTTTTCAACTCCTGACTCTATGAATACGGTTTTTTCAATGGTAACAGGTACTCGATCATAACTCACTGCAACCTCAAACTCCCGGGCTATGCCTCAGCCTCCCGAGTAGCTGGGACTACAGGCAGCCGTCACCATACCCGGCTAATTTTTCTATTTTGTGTAGAGATGGGGTCTTGCTCTTGCTCAGGTTGGTCTCTAACTGCTGGCCTCAGGCGATGCTCCCACTTCACCTACTTGAAGTGCTAAGATTACAGGCGTGAGCCACCGAGCCCTGCCCAACCATTCACTTTTAACTTTGACTTATTTGCTTCAAAAGTCAGTAGTGTGAAAAAAGCTTTATCTGGTATATTTTGGTACAACTCATCACCACCACCCCCAATCACAGATTTTTAAAAGGAAGTTATCTTGAATGTACAAGGTACAAGTAATGATGCAGGTTTGTACATTTGTGCAATATTTCAATAGCCACTGAAATATTGTACAGACCATTGAAATATTACAGATAGTCATAATGTTAAAATTATATTGTTTATTTAGCATTGTTTTTCAGAGACTCAGAATTTCTGGAAAAGCTTTTTATTCATGAGCTCACGAGGAAAATCTGGAGAACTTTATAAATTTCCATTTTACACTTGGGGTGAGGAAGCACAAGGAAGTGAAATTATTTACCTAATGTCAAAGAAATTAAGATGTGAACTCAAATCACTGCACGCATGAGTTAATGATATGATTTTTATAATGTAGCTAAATCTCAACTAATGTGGTTGGTGTTAGGATTTCAGCGAGCATTGATCTGGATATACAATTAACGCTAGTTGCTTTATTCACAAAATAATACTAGTGGTTTTTAGACCATAAATCAAACCATATCTTTTTAGTTCAAAGAGGCAAATATATAATGTTGGTAATTAAACAATTCTTACTACAAAGGCACAGTTATTTTCAATAAAATAAATCTAGGTCAATGCTCAAATTTTATAATTGCTAAATCTTGTCTGTCTTTGAAAAGATGAATCCTATAATTTGGAGAGGGGGATACCCGTAAGAGAAAAAGATAATAAAACGAAGATCCTGCAAGATGGTACTTGGCCTAAATACTGGAGTGTTTTGTTGTTGTTGTCAAAGATTTTATTTAGTTAAAAGTATTCAATGAGTTGAGAGGACTGTTCTGGCCTAATTCTTTAAAATATGTGCTTCTTTTAGCCTTAAAGCCTAGTGCTTTGGTGCCAAGCACCTCCTATCCTCTATTTCCAAGAGCAGGAGTAAGGTTATTGCCACAAGATACGATGAGTTCCATTTTTACCGGGGTCACAAGGGAGGCTTGGATGTGTGGAGATTGTTTTTATTATTATTCCATCTGAATGCCATTTTCTGGAGAACAGGATCTCCTGTTCCAAACTAGAAGCTCTTCTCCGGGATAAAACAGCCCATGCTAGATACAGGTGTCAATTTCAGGGGCGTGGTTAGCAACCGACTCATTAGCAACTGAGCCGGCCTCCCGCAGGCCACAGGTCTGCAGAAAGGGCCCCCGGTGTGTGGGAGGAAACAGTATCCCCTAATATTCTACAGCGTTTTATCGTTGCTGCTGATTAGGTCCATGGACGGAAGCCCATCCCTGAGGCGCATGACGGTGATGCGAGAGAAGGGCCGGCGCCAGGCCGTCCGGGGCCCGGCCTTCATGTTCAACGACCGGGGCACCAGCCTCACGGCCGAGGAGGAGCGCTTCCTCGACGCCGCCGAGTACGGCAACATCCCGGTGGTGCGCAAGATGCTGGAGGAGTCCAAGACGCTGAACGTGAACTGCGTGGACTACATGGGCCAGAACGCGCTGCAGCTGGCCGTGGGCAACGAGCACCTGGAGGTGACCGAGCTGCTGCTCAAGAAGGAGAACCTGGCGCGCATCGGCGACGCCCTGCTGCTCGCCATCAGCAAGGGCTACGTGCGCATCGTGGAGGCCATCCTCAACCACCCCGGCTTCGCGGCCAGCAAACGCCTGACCCTGAGCCCCTGCGAGCAGGAGCTGCAGGACGACGACTTCTACGCCTACGACGAGGACGGCACGCGCTTCTCGCCCGACATCACCCCCATCATCCTGGCGGCGCACTGCCAGAAGTACGAAGTGGTGCACATGCTGCTGATGAAGGGCGCCAGGATCGAGCGGCCGCACGACTACTTCTGCAAGTGCGGGGACTGCACGGAGAAGCAGAGACACGACTCCTTCAGCCACTCGCGCTCGAGGATCAACGCCTACAAGGGGCTGGCCAGCCCGGCGTACCTGTCTTTGTCCAGCGAGGACCCGGTGCTCACAGCCCTGGAGCTCAGCAACGAGCTGGCCAAGCTGGCCAACATAGAGAAGGAGTTCAAGGTAAGCTGTGCGCTCCACCCCGGCTGCTCCCTGCGCCCACCCTCCTCGCGGCTGCTGCCTGGCCCCTGCCTTAATTTGCTCCAGAATCAGTTTTGTCCAGCGGGTTTAAAATCTCGAGAAATTGGGAGTGTCGTCCATAACAGATCTGATGTTTTCTTTTTCCCTCTCAATGATGGTGCTGTGATAAATTCGCTTTGGGGATGTGTATACAGCATTCTGGGTCAGAGAGCTATAATTATGGAGCACTCTATGTTCTAGGTAAGTATTAAACAAAACCGAAGATGCCTCCCCCCTTTTATTAAAAGGAGGGATTTGGTGTGACGTTCTCCCTTTCACATTCTTCCTCTTGTCTTGTAGATAGTTGTATAGTGGCACCAACACAGAAGTTGTGTTAGGTTTTTGGTTTGTTTGTTTGTTTATTTGTTTATTCCCCCGAGGGGATGCACCGTTCCTGGAGCTTCTGCAACACCGAGTCCATGGGTGGAGTGGACGGAGCAAGGTCCTCTTCCATCTCTCTGTAGGAGTTTTGAATGCACTGTTCATTGACCCAAGCATTTGTATATCCCTTTAGAATGAAAAATCAAAGACCAACATAAAATACTGTTAAAGTAATTTCGCTAATGTGACAAAAATGCCTTTTCTTGAATTCCACAAATGTATATTCAGAGTGGTAAGCCATAGACGTCAGGTCAACGCAGAAATAGGACAGCAAAGTGGTTTGTTTTAATGGACTGTTTTTTCTTTTTAACCAGTGAACGTTTTTTCTGGATATCATCTCCCATCAAACAATATTATTTATTTTCATAAAAATTATATATTAATGACAGACCATTTTTATTTTTAAATCAATTGCTACATCCTCCTATGCATTTTGAATGGTTCTAGCTACTAAATCTGAATCAAAAGGATATTTTGTAGTTCTGGCCAAAATCATTCAGACTCTTTTCGGCAGGGTCTTGTCTCCCATGTTCCACCTAAGAAGATGATTATAGAAACCAATTTCTTGAATTATTTTCCAGATGCTAAGTTAATCTTTTTAGTTTAGTGTTGTGGTGTCAGATTACAGAAAGAATGATTATTCTGTCATTCACATCTTAACAAAGTTTTCATACTTAAGTGAGATTCACACAAATGCAACTAGCAAATACAAGTCAGGGTAAGGAAAATCTTTACCTTGGGGTTGCAAGAAAATGATGGGAAAGTGGTCTCTCCCCAACCCTTTCATACACACTAAGTTCCCTAGATATTCATCAGCCCTCATCTTGTCCTAGTGGAGATCTGGCCTTAGTGTATAATTTTATTTGTTAATCCATTAGTTTTTTTTCTGCTATAAAAGCTACACATATTTATCATAAAAAATTTTTTAAATGTGGGAAAATACAAAAAGCAAAATAAATATCACCCCGTATCTACTCCCTTCGAAGAGATTCACTATGTGGTATTTGAATAGATTTATTTCCTTGGACCCAAAATGAGTTTTTTTAAAGATAGAAATTGGATACAGCAAGTTGAAAACTTCAAACTCTGTTTAGAGAGAATAGAAAAGCATTCAGGCAAAATGCTTCTAAATATAACCTCATTATTTTGAGATAGTAATAAAAATATAATTCTAAATTTGTTTATTTGATATGATTTCAAATGTCACACATATCTTGTTTTTGTGAATTTTGCTTGATATATATTGAAAGTCAGCAAAAGAGATTCTATAAAAGGGAATATTTTCTAAGATTATGTTTTCATAACTTACTAAAGATGGTGATGTTTGCAATTTTATCCATAGAATTCATCTCAGTGAAGCAGTGGTAAGAGAATTTGTTATTCATAGTTTTTCCCTGAAGCTGGCTAAATCCATATTGGTAATGCTTAGAATCTCGTTTACTCTGGCTTAAAGACTCACCTCTGATAACCTTTCGAAGGTGAGAAAATATCACAAGAGACAAAAAGAGGCGAAAACACAACTGGGCTCTAGAGGACATCCGTAAAGCTGCCAAATATCTAAGGATATGCAAAAATCATCTAAATCTCCAAGTTCTTTTTCCTGGATTATGTGGAAAGCACTTGTGTAGCATAACCCTCTCTGAGCCAAAATTAGAACAGTTGTTCAGCAGTTACGGTCTCTGAGGACTGCGAGTCTGTCTTCCCTAGCAGCGTGTGCCTTCTTTCCCCTCATTCTTACCTGTTCTTATTATTCCTTTCCTATCTGCCTGCCTTTCGCCTCTTTGCCCTCTCAACCCAGGCTCATGTCCATCTGTCAGGGCCGTAGACAGACAGAGAAAACAGTACTTTCATAGCACTGACCCGGAGACTCTGAGCTCTGAAAGCGCAGTGGAAGTGAAGCTCATTTCTGAGGCAAGCAGGTAACCTAATTTGCCCTATTCCATGATGTTCACTGTATTCTTTCCGTGGGGAGTTTGAGCTCAAAGTACTAGCCTTGAAATGAAAAAATAGATAATGTGTTCCCTAGTGGAAAAGAGGTGACTTTTTTTTTCCTTTTCAAACACTTACACCTATTTTATCATATCAATGGCCTATAATATCTAGTACCTCACCCTTGAAATTGGCATCATTTAGGTGCTTGCTCCAGGGAAGATTCTCAGCTGTGCAGTTTCAAAAGTTCTTTGAGGAATACAGTAGGCTTGGGGCCGAAATATGAAGGTCATTACCCCAAGAGGTCAAACATTCTAGGATATAGATTTAGATAAATTAATGGAGGACAGCTCAGTGACAGGTTATTAAAGAAATATTCTGGATGTGCAAATGCTGTCTGAAGCTATTCTGAGAAACAAAATATTGGACAGGATGGACTCTAGGTCTACTCCTCCAAATGTCAGGGGCAAGGAAGCCAGTCATTTATTTAGCTGTGAGAAGACAAATTGAAATTTCCTAATTCTGACTGAGTCAATCATGCACTTTTTTAAAAGAAAAAACCATTTGCCTTCCCTGTGCCTCAGTTTTCCTCTCCTTAAAGTAGAAAGCACTTCTAATTTATATCACACTAGAGCTGTAAAGAAAAAGAAAATAGGCCGGGCGCGGTGGCTCACGCCTGTAATGCTAGCTCTCTGGGAGGCCGAGACGGGAGGATTGCTTGAGCTCAGGAGTTCAAGACCAGCCTGAGCAAGAGCAAGACCCCATCTCTACTATAAATAGAAAGAATTTGGCCAAACAACTAAAAATAGAAAAAATTAGCCAGGCACAGTGGTACGTGCCTGTAGTCCCAGCTACCTGGAGGCTGAGGCAGGAGGATTGCTTGAGCCCAGGAATTTGAGGTTGCTGTGAGCTATGATGATGCCACGGCAGGCAAGAGAGTGAGACTCTGTCTCAAAAAAAAAAAAAAAAAAAAAAATAGAAAAGAAAATAAATATAATCCAAAAGCAAAATAGCATTTTATAGCGGGAAGATAGTCTAGGAGTCATCTGGTTATACAGCACTTTCGGTTTGCAAATGAGAAGACAAAGGCTATAGCAACATCCCATCTGCTAAGTCAAGATTTGAATGTCTTGGGTCCCAGTCCTAGGTATTATATCTAATATAATATACCTGGTAATACTGAGGCACTTCTATTGTATTTAATGTGTACCATGCATGTTCTAGGCATTTAATCCTCATAGTACAAATATTAGTAGGTAGGATTATTTTCATCAGAGAGGTTAAGTGAATTCCATAAGATCACACAGTTAATAAGTGGTAAAAGCAGTATTTGAGCGCAGGTAGTCTGGCTTCAGATTCTATGCTTTTAACTACTACAGTATTCTGCCTTTTTTGTTATTAGGAGAAGAGCCTAACAGAATTAAGCCTGTTTAGAGTTAAATTTCAATTTCAAAAGGGATTAGGGTGATGATTAAATCATATACATTAAAAGGAGTATGCAGAAACGTGTTGATAGGTTGTGATGAAAACTGAACTTCATTGTTCTTCCTCTGGCATGAGCAGATCCTCAGGGTTTTGAATTCCCACTCTGTCATCTGTGCAGTAGATCCACCTGTTAGCTTTGTTGGGGG
>NW_012148875.1:1463201-1505830 GCF_000956105.1 Propithecus coquereli | reverse complement strand
ATGCAAATGAAATTAAAGATTCACAGATTATTTTTAGCAAGGTGTTAGTTCCAGTGGCCTGGAAATTTTTCTCTCAGGTATTGATATTCTGTAACCCTTGAGAATTCAATTATATATAATCAGACATTTCTCTCCTTCCAGCTCCACAGGGTGTGATAATATGCCCTTCATACAAACTAGGAAAAAAACCCTCTCTATGCCGGTGGGTACCTGTCTACCTCTGTACATTCACTATAAACCAGTCATTCTCAAGCATTAACATGTATTAGAATCACCTGGAGGGTGTATTAAAACAGAGATTGCAGGGCCCTTCCTCAGTTTCCAAATCAAGACATCTGGGGTGGGGTCTAAGAATTTGCATTTCTTTTTATTTTTATTTCTTTCTTTTTTTTTTTTAGAGACAGGGTCTTACGCTGTCACCCAGGCTAGAATGTGGTAGTGGGATCATAGGTCACTGTAACCTCCAACTCCTGGGCTTAAGCAATACTCTTGTCCCAGCCTCCTGAGTAGCTGGGAGTGGCCCTCCTGAGTGGGCCACTGTGCCCAGCTAATGAGAATTTGCATTTCTAACACATTCCCAGGTGCTATTGATGCTGCTGGTGCGAGGACTACTCTTTGAGAAGTAATGTCTCCAAGAAGGCAAGGGATAGTAAGCTGGACAAGTTATTTTCACTGTGAACCTAAATAACAGAGAGAAGTTTTCCAAAAGAAAATGGTATTTATTTGGGACTAGGACATCAAAATGGGACTAAGCATGCCATTGTAAACTTTGTGTGTATTGAAGGAGGAAAGGAAGACGAATACTTTTAAAGGAAAAATGAGGAGGATTACATAATCACTTGGAGATAATTATCCCTGGCTACAAGGATCAATAACAAGGGTGGACAGGCAATTGCTGGGCAAATGTCCTTGCAGAAGTATTTTTTTATGTAAGATTGTGATGGCCCTTGTATAAGATTGCAGTTTTTTCAGAGTCTTTTGTAATAGTTTTTATCGGGCATTCATGCATGAGAACCCTCACTTCATGGCCTTCCTTGGCTCTTTTTCTCAGGGTTTTGTTTTTTTTAACACAGGTGACTCCATTTTGATTATGATACCTTTCATATCACATAACTGATCTTCTTTGTCAAATTGCCATTTCAGAAAAATTACCATTTTAGAAAAATTGCCATTATAGAAATGGTCTTGTAGTGGCTTTAAAAGAACTATTGTTTGTACTCTTTAATCTTTTGGTCTTTCAACATTGGCATTTAGCCAATATTGCTTAATACAAACCAGTAACTTATGTGAATACAATTTTTTAAAGTAAATTTTTAAAAATGTTTAATTGACATAATTATATGTTTATGAGGTACGTATATTTTGATATATGTATACAATGTGGAATAATTAAATCAAGCTAATTAACATATCTGTCACCTGACTTAACATTTTCTGTAGTGAGACATTGAAATTTACTCTCTTAGCAATTTGGAAATATGCATTATTATAACTATAGTCACCATGCTGGGCAAATAGATCTCAAAAACTTATTCCTCCTATCTAACTGAAACTTTGTACCTTTTGACTAGTATCTCGCCATTCCCTCCCCACTCCCACTCCCACTCCCACCCCCAGCCTCTGGTAAACCACTATTCTACTCTCTACTTCTATGAGTTTGACTTTTTTAGGTTCCACATATCAGTGAGATCATGTACATACAATTTTCAGAGCTGTCTCATGTGGTTGGGCTGGCTGCAAAAGGAAACCTGGCTAAGGAGGTGGGTGGGGGCAAATCTAGCCGGTACCTGACTCAACAAGCCTTGCATCCAGGTAGGGGCTGCAGCTTTCTACCCAGAAAAAGGGATACCTTTTTCTAATTCACACAAACCCTAAACACTTTCCACTGAATGAGAGTGAATTCTTCGTATTAAACACTAAACCTCTTGCTCTTAGAATGACTACCGGAAGCTCTCCATGCAATGCAAAGACTTTGTAGTGGGTGTGCTGGATCTCTGCCGAGACTCAGAAGAGGTAGAAGCCATTCTGAACGGAGACCTAGAGTCAGCAGAGCCGCTGGAGGTGCCCAGGCATAAAGCTTCATTGAGCCGTGTCAAACTTGCCATTAAGTATGAAGTCAAAAAGGTGAGTGGGCCCATTTTCATCCAGCACCACAGTAGAATAAACATGTGGTGTCAACTATGTCATAATCCCAGGAAATTTTTTAAAATAAAAATGGAAGCTATTGATAATTTTTTTTTTCTTCACGACAGATGAAGTGAAGAATCATAGTAAAGTTTCCAGTTAAATGTCTAGCTTCTGGTCCTTTCTACTTTTTACCCATTGTGGGACCTCGGATAAGTTATGAATCTTTGAATTTCGGTTTCCTCATATAAAAGGAGGAAAATATCTCTTACCTGTCTCAGGGATTTAGTGAAATTTAAATAGATTAAGATATGCAAAAGCACTCTATAAACTTTTAATTATAATACAATTAATAATGATGATACTTATTATTTGTATACACTTTTGTAAGGCACTGTTACATACATTCGTATGTTAATCCTTGCGGCAAGCCTATGTTAGTGTTTATTTTACCTATAAAATAGGTAAGATACATGATGAGGTTTCTATTCTACAAGGAAACTGAGGTTTGTCAAGCTTAATGACACGTCTTAGGTCACACAGCTATGGAGTTGGTCATGCAGGTGCCAGAAATAAAAATGGTTATTTTTTACTCTGATTACTACAGAAAAAAACTGTTATGTGTATCTATTTGCTAACTTGCATGGGGCTTTTAAGTAATTTATGAAAATTATAGTTAAGATGTTTCACAATAATACAAATCTCAGTTATACAGAATCTGACAGTTTATACATGTAAGATTTCTCTTTTGTACTTTGAGAGAAGCTGATAAATCACAAAGAAGTAAGCTGTTATCAGGAATAGATCTGGTTTTAGGGACTGGTCAATCTACATACAGCTGAGTCTTCTGTGCTTCCCGCAGTGTGTCATGATACTTGAGAGGACCGGCACTAGAGCCAGCCTGCAGGGGTTCATGCCCTGATGTCACCAGGCATTCCCTGTGTGACCATGGGCAAGTCACCTAACCACCTAAGCCTTGGTCTGCTCATTAGTAAAGGACAATAATAGTACCTACTTATGCAATTGTTTGAGGATTACATGAGATAATGCATATAATTAGCACAGGGTAGTACATGGTGATTGTTTAATAAGTATTAGCTAATAACATTTCTACATTATGAAACTTCACATTCTGAATGATGACTTTTAAGCAAATTCAATCTTCAGTCATCAAAGGCAGTTATCATACTCCTTGTACTGGTTCCAGTCCTTAGTAGCAGACCATAGCCACTCTAAGCAGGAAGGAGTTTGATAAGGGATACTGGGGAAGCTCACAGAATTCTAATGAGAGGTGGAGGAACAAGCTGATCTGATCTGTGCTTCCAGAAACCTCACCCAGAACTAGACCCAGAACTGACCTGGTAAAGGAGTTTCTGTGGCCCAAACAGAACAATTCTGCCTGTGCTACAGATAGCTGGTTCCTGCATCAGCAGAAAGGATGCTGTGAGTCATACCTGTTATCATATGACCCCTCCCACTGGTCAAAATGCCTCTGATCAGTGGAACCAAAGCCAGTGTTTGAACCCAGCAGCAAGTAAAGATGAAGAAATCTCTCTCTCTCTCTGCATACACACACACACACACACACATACACACACACACACACACACACACACACATGTTACCACAATGTAGAGAACTTCCACATGTAATGTTTACAAGATTTTGGTCAGCCATTAATGACAGATCTCCCCTCTTAAGACAGTCAAATGTGAAGATTTTCAGTAAAGATAGAAATAAAATAACTTTTCAAGGAAATTATCAGTTACAAGATAATTAAATCGGCTAGACTTTCCTACTCTCAGAGCATTCTTTCTAGTTAAGGTTCTGCTGTACTGAGGGAAAAAGATAATTTTGAACAAGATTGAGGCCAGGCACGGTGGCTTATGCCTGTAATCCTAGCACTCTGGGAGGCCAAGGCAGGAGGAAAGCTCAAGGTCAGGAGTTGGAGACCAGCCTGAGCAAAGAGAAAGACCTCATCTATACTAAAAATAGAAAGAAATTAGCTGGACAACTAAAAATATATATATAGAAAAAATTAGCCGGGCATGGTGGTGCATGCCTGTAGTCCCAGCTACTTGGGAGGCTGAGGCAGGAGGATTGCTTGAGCCGTGGAGTTTGAGGTTGCTGTGAGCTAGGCTGATGCCACGGCACTCTAGCCCAGGAAACAGAGCGAGACTCTGTCTCCAAAAAAAAAACAAAAAGATTGATAGTAAACCATTTTTTATAAAACCATCTTGGCATATATTCACAGATCTTGCAATATGTATTTATTCTCTTTGGCATCTGAGAGGAGAGAATTGATTTCAGTTGCCACTGGTTTTTTATCATTGCTTTAAAAGTGTCATATTAGCAGAGATAGCTCATCTACAGATGTGCTTCTGTTAACCAAACTGTCTTGACAAGTGAATGTCTTCCTGCATGTTAATTTTAAACAAATGGTGTGTAGGTTACAATGTATGAGGTGTCGTTAATAATAAATTTGCTATCAGTCAACCACCAGAAAACCAAAAAAAAGTATTTAGACTGACAGGAGATGTAGGACTTTGTAAGCATTTCTGG
Organism: Propithecus coquereli; assembly: GCF_000956105.1. Lineage (NCBI taxonomy): Eukaryota > Metazoa > Chordata > Mammalia > Primates > Indriidae > Propithecus > Propithecus coquereli. Next base: position 1,501,144 of record NW_012148875.1, on the reverse strand, counting down.
TTATGTTTGTTTTCTGCTACAAAAGGAATATTAGTTAAAGTCTTTGACTTGGAATCTTCACAATAATGTATATAAGAACTCTATTCTGTAATGCACCCAAAAGTCCCAATTTCTCCTTTCTTTCTTCCTCTCCAGGGCTTCCTTCATTTTCACTCAACACTCACCCATCTCCACTCTAGCAAGGAGGAAGAATTTTACCTCGACCCCCTCCTGCTGCTTCCTTTTTCTACCATCTTATTTCTAGTCCCCAAGCAAAACGACCTCTTGAGTTACGAGGATGCATGAACCCTACCCAATGTGGCATAAAGGTAGTCTATGGCTACATATGAGCCATTGGGATTTCAAACTAACCTTGTATGTTATGGATTTCCCACCCCACCCCAACCCCTATAACATAATAAACTCATATTTATTCAAATCAACCCATAATTCCACCAAGGAAACGAGTTTTATGTAATGATAGCTGTGTAGGCCCCATATGGGACTCAGGAAGTCTCTCTTCTGCCTCCTGCCCAAGATCTACCACCAGCTCTGGTTCTGAGTCTGTTGGCTTCTATCTGGGCTCAGAATTCCAGAGCTCAGGTCTTCCCTAGGAATCAGAACATGAGTTCAGCCCAGGCCTTACAGGGCTCAGTGACGCTTAACTCACAAAATGAATATATAAAAGACCAGAATAGGAGATATATGACCATGAATTTAATGTCTGTGTTGGAAAGGGCTTTCTAATATAAAAGCAGCAGAAACAATCTTAAAGCAAAAATATAAAAAATTGACCACATACAACTTAAAACCTCTGACTGCATCAGAAAGAGCATAAACAAAAAAGTGCAGGGCAAATTGGGAAAAATGTTTTTCTCTTTGCGTATTAAGAATATCAATCTTTATAAAATAATGTGTGCCTACCCACATTATTTTATAAAAAGAGAATGGAATAGAGTGGAAGATGAAATTTGATTTTCTGAAAATGGGTACAAGAAAATTAACTTTTAGGCAAAAACACTAATTTTGTCCAATTAGAATAATGGATTATTTGCCCCTCCCCCAAAGTCTTGAGTTATAATTCTGACTATATCTCTGTCCTGCCCTGCAATGTGAAGCTGAACATAAATCCTCCTCACTTCAATAGAAATAAAAAGAGCTCTACCTACTTCATAATGAGCTATGCCTATTGTAAGAAAGTTCCTGACAAAAGGTACTAGAACTTGGTAGACCATTGAATCTGGACAACTGGACTCTCGAGAAAGAGCAGAACATTTCCTGCGTTCTTCCTCCCTGCTCTCCTGTTTCCTCCATAGTGGGATTAGGTTTACTGTAGAAAATTCACCTAAAAAAGAGACATGTAGCAATATAAACAGATTGAATTACCCATAGTGTATCTACTTTCTGTGCAGAAAGTGTGGGGGGAAACCCAGAATTTGAGAAATGCATTGAGAGAGCGTTAAGTACTCTGCAGAGCCTTTCGGGTGAAAGCACTGGCAGACACGGTCCTGACTCCTGCCCTATGCAGCCTCTTGTCCTGGTTTGCACTCAGGCACCAAGAGATAAAAGATTATTTTGCACTTGACAAGTTCAAAAATCCAGAAAACTTGTCTAATGTAAGTTTTTACTTTATATTTCACAATTCAATGAGCTTTGAAAAAAGGTGCATTGTTCAGTTTTTATTCACAAGAATATTTTCTTTTAAATTATATGAATTTTGGCTCTAACAGTGTCATTAAAAACAAAAACAGAGTGTTTCTACCATGTTTTTGCACAATAGTATTCCCATGAAGACAGTTCTTGTGAAGGCTGATTTGATGAAAAGAACAGTGTAACATGGAGTTTTCTTTAAGTTTAAAATTAAATTATTTTCCATACCTGCTTTGATTGGTGGTTCAGTTTAAAATCTATTAGTCATCTGGAAGAGGAAAAAAAAAGTTTGTAATGAATGCTATGGTAGTTTTGTTTCATTGAAAGGTTGATATTTTCTTGTGTCAAACATTCTCCTTTTCAATCAGAAAACCTCAAATAAGAATATTATTTTTGTGATGACTTCAATTTGCTGGTCCACTGAAGTTGGAAAATGGCATACAAATTTTATCCAGCTGGCCATGACTGGTATGGTAACATAAGGAGATTTTTCAGAAGGTAAAACAGTTTTAAGGGATAAAGGTCACTGCCCTATTTTGAAGTCATTGAAAAGAGCAAAAATCATCTCCTAGAGGGATTAGCTTTTTTTGCCTTCACTTGCTATTACTGGATTGGTTTTACTTTTTTTTTTTTTTTTTTTAAAATGCCCCTTGTATACTTGAATTAGGATTTAAATCACTGGAAGAAAATATGTTTATGTGAATTAAAAAGAATCAACAGAGTCCATGAGGTGGTATATTATAATATTATTTCAAATAAGAAAAGAGTAGAATTAGTAGCAGGCCTGTTAAGGTGAATCTTAAAGTGTGACTGGTAAAATGCAAACACTACAATTTTGGCTAGTATTTAACATATAGTGTTTGCCCTGTGTTATACAAGTTACATCAAGTCAAAAATTGATCAACCCATGTGTGCCATATGAAAAGGTTTGATTTCCATCAAATCTTTGAAGCTGTGAAATTTTTATATAGATGTAATTAATGCCATAAAGCACATCTTCGAATTTAAAGATTAGCCCAAGGAGAAGGAGCAGGTAAAAGGAGTTCTATTACAACACTAATATTTCTGTCCTCAAGAGTTTAAAACCTGAGAAAGACCAGTGTCTTAGTCCATTTGTGTTGCTGTAACAGAATACCTGAGACGGGATAATTTATAAGAACAAAACTTTATTTTCTCACAGTTCTAGAAGCTGGAAATTCCAAGATCAAGGCACCAGCAGGTTTGGTTTTCTGGTGAGGGCTGTATCCTTCAGAGGAGAGAAATGCTATGTCTTCACATGGCAGAAGAGCAAGCTAGCCAACTGCTATATGAAGCCTCTTTTATAAGGGTCTTAATACCATTAACAAGGGGGGAGTCCTCATAGCCTAATCATCTCTTGAAGGCCCCACCTCTTAATACTATCACATTGGCAACACCATTTTGGAAAGGACACATTCAAACCATGGCCACCAGACACTCACAAAAGGGAAATTTGTCCATCAATCCCATATGGACACATGCCTACCTGTCTCTTAACTTCATGGGATTTTGTGTCATGTAGAAACCCTTGGCTCATTAAAAAAAAAAAAAAAAAGTGCATGGTTGACTTCTCAAGTGATAATCTGATTTGATGTCATTATATGCTCCTCTAGTTTTGTCTGAATGTATCATTACCTGTCCTAAGCCTAGCCTGGCCGCAGTCACCAGTAATATCAAGGATATCTTTTATTTGCATCCATCTAACTTCTTACATATGCATATCCTCCAAATACCAAGACAGTTAGATCAACATTCAAATTAAGACTATTTTAAATTCTGATTGGGTCTCTTGACAAGCATTTGAGTTCAAGTCTCCAATTAAAAGATCTTATTTTGCACTTGTTCAGAGTTTCTTTCTGTGTGCCCCAGAATGACTGCTTATCACTTAATGCGACACGGTTACTCCCATTTTTGTTTTCTTGTACTAATACAGTGCCTGGCTCCTAAGAGGGACTTAAGACATTTTGATGAGTGAATGAATGAATGAGATGGACATTCATAAACTGTAGAGAGAGGTATGACACAGGAAGGAAATGATCCAAATACAGTACGGGGACAGAAGTGGAAGTTTGAAGTTCTCAGCAAGAATCCTAAAAAGTCATCACATAGACCCATGAAGTCTTCAGCCTTGACTATATCCACACATTTTATCAGTTCAAATAAGGACTGCCTTGGTTTGTGACATACTGTTTTCAAAATCAGAACCTTGGAAAAGTCACAAAATCTTGGGTTTGGAGAGAAGATCTAATATATATTAATATTTAGCAATTAGCAATGACTACTGAACATCAGGACCTGGGATTTTTAGAACTGAATTAAAAGGAATTTATAAGATAAAAATATGTATCTTACTCAGTTTAGGCTGCTATAACAAAGTACCATAGACTGGGTAGTTTATAAACAACAGAAATTTATTTCTCTCAGTTCTGGAGGCTAAAGTCTGAGATCAGGATGCCAGTATGGTCGAGTTCCCGGGAAGGCTCTCCTCTGGGTTACAGACTTCTCATCTACCCTCACGTGATGGAAAAAAGAGCTGGACATTTCTCTGGGGTCTCTTTTATAAGAGCGCTAATCCTATTCATGAAAGCTCCACCTCATGACCTAATAATCTCCCCAAAGCCCCACCTCCTAATACCATGACTGTGGGGATTGAGATTTCAATGTATCAATTTGGGAGGAACACAAACATTCAGTCATAACAATATGCTTTTCCACATTGAGTCACTGAGCAAGAAAAGATAGCGTCTTCTTTGTAGTACTTTAAACCCCCCATATACAGGAGAGAACATCCACCCGTCCCACTCCATTGTTGGTTTGCCCATTCAATTTAAGGCAGAAAGTTTGTCATTTTGATCAAGTTTGATGACTTGACTAAGTTCTTTTGCTATACATCATAGAAAATTACTTTAAGATTCTTCAAATACATAAACACTAAAGACTTAAAATTATAAATGAGAGAGCATGTAATAAAGCAACAATCTTATCCCACCTAAACTACTAGTTAGTATTATTGCAAAGAATTCAGTTAAGTATTTCAACTCTAAATATCATAAATGTCTTCTTACCACCTCTGTTAAATTCTCGTGCACAGTGGTGCAGGGGCAGCTGCCAGAGTGGTCATCAGTGGACTTCCCCAAGAGGGGGTTGCATGCCAGGGCAAGAATGGGGATTTGAAGGAAATTGTGTCTCCATTGCCTACCCTGAGAGATGAGACTCTTTTTTTAAATTAAAATTGCTGATGGGGTGTTGGGGAGATGTAAAAAGAATTGCTGATGGGAATCTATGTAGCAGTAAGTGGAAACCTGCCCATTTCTTTGTAGGTGTGCTATTGATAAATAACCAAATTGAGGAATTGCCTGGAGTTACCAAGAATCATTAGAATCATTCACTAGCACTTGACTAAAGAGGAACCCTTTGACAAATGGGAACCTTAGCTGCTCTCTTTGCCTTTCCTAGCAAACGTTTCCAAAAACATTTCATGGGTACTTCCTAACAGGTTCATTGTTATTGTTTATTCTGTTTTTTAGAAGATAGTGATACCTTGATTTTTGTGTTGCTAAGAATCTCCTTTTGAAAAATATATTGGCACTCATAATTGATTTTTTAATGACTCTTAGTAATTATCAAGCTTGGACAAAGCGCATGTGGCCATTCAAAAAAGGCACATCTAGCTACAAATGGGCACCTTTGACATAGGGAGCTTTAACCTTTACGTGGGCCTGACTACAAATACATTCTGCTACCTGCATAAGGACAGGGCCTTAAAGAAGTCCCAGTCCTGGCCGGGCGCGTTGGCTCACGCCTGTAATCCTAGCTCTCTGGGAGGCCAAGGCGGGCAGATTGTTTGAGCTCAGGAGTTCGAAACCAGCCTGAGCAAGAGCGAGACCCCGTCTCTACTAAAAATAGAAAGAAATTAATTGGACAACTAAAAATATATAGAAAAAATAGCCGGGCATGGTGGCGCATGCCTGTAGTCCCAGCTACTCGGGAGGCTGAGGCAGGAGGATCGCTTGAGCCCAGGAGTTTGAGGTTGCTGTGAGCGAGGATGACGCCACGGCACTCTGGCCTGGGCAACGCAGTGAGACTCTGTCTCAAAAAAAAAAAAAAAAGAAGTCCCAGTCCCTCAAAATGATGCAGACAGATGACTTAGCAAAATCAAATGGAAAAAAAAAATTGAATGGCTGGGCTGAAATGAGTATAATTTGCTCATTTTTCATGATTAGAACTGTAATTATTAAAGAACTGTTGAAGATAAATGTTTGTGTTCTTTTGACCTTTTGATAGAGGAAGCAATGAAAGAGAACAGATTACAGAAATAGGAGGGAAGCAGCATTTCATGCCAGTTCCTGGAAACAGCATAAAATCTGCAGGTTCATTGACATTTTTTCAGATCTTTTGTGGATTTGCAGTAATAGTACATACATACACATAGGGTACATCATGTATGCCTTTTTCATTCATGTAGCATTTTAGGGGTTGCTCCTGAAACTTAACACATTTCTCTTTTAGCTATAGTCTAAGATAAACCAAATAACATTTTTTCCTTTTCCATTTTGAACTGAATGCAAGTAAGCTGAAGGCAGCAAGATGGGACACATTTTCACAAAAGAAACCAATTATCACTCAGATTCCACAGAGGGAAAAATGGAGGAAAGGCAAAGAAGAATACTATCAGAACCTTCCAGTGCCTGCATTCTGGGAAAATATGCATTAATATCTTTAGGATGCACATGTATTCAGTAGCTGAACTGTTGACAGTGATAGGGACCTACCCCTCTCTCTCTCTCTCTCTCTTCTTCTCTAACTCTCTTTCTTTCTCTCACCCAACAGTTTGTGGCTCACCCCAACTGCCAGCAGCAGCTCTTGACAATCTGGTACGAGAACCTCTCGGGCTTGCGGGAACAGACCATAGCTATCAAGTGTCTAGTTGTGCTGGTCGTGGCCTTGGGCCTTCCATTCCTCGCCATTGGCTACTGGATTGCACCTTGCAGCAGGGTACTGGCTTCCTACACCTGTTTCCTATGTGATTGGTGAACCGTGTCCCTTTTGTATAAAAAAAGAAGAAACTTCATACTTAGGCTCTTATCAGTTTTATCCTGAATGTTAATTGATTGAAGAACACGGATTCTGCTTTTTAATGACTGGATCAAATCAAATAAGAATGAAAAAGGATTTGGTACTAGTGGAATAGATCACATATGCAGGCATAAAATACTTAGGCTTTTAAGATAAAATCCCCGTGGTAGACAGAGAGGAGAAAAAGCTGCTTGAGTGAAGTAGCACTGGTGCCAATTTTATTGACAGATTAGTAAGTAAAATGTCGACTGGGCTGGCTGTGTAAGGAAAGAGGAATAGATAGCCCTACTGTAGTAGGATCAAGAAACAGTTAACCTGGGAACTAGAACAGCAACTCACTTGGACTTGTTAGAAGAAATCTAAGGCTGAGTGCATTAAGCACAATTGAGAACAGTGGTGTTATCCAAAGTCTTCAAGAAAGTACATGTCGGGTTCCCCTAGCCCTTTGTTCCTTCAGAAAGTTCTAAAAAAGCTAGAATAGGGGTTTGGGAGTTTTGAATTTTTTAGATGGTTTATTTAGTTTTGCTTGGATCGTTTTGTTCAGTACCTTTAGTCTCCTCTCAACTTGCCAGTGTCAAGTCAATTTATTTGTGCCTAAGAGATCCCTTAAACAAGATGTGGAAAGGAATACTAGTCATGCTAACGGAATCTGTATCAGGTTAATAAAGGGCACTGCCAGAGAGAAGGAGCTGTTCCGAGATCCTTTAATCCTGTTTTTATATCCCGAAATCTGGTTTTGTTTAAATCAGAGGTAGTTTCAGGCAAAATGAGTCAAGGCCACTTACAAATGATCCTGGAAATCTGTCAACTCTCTGGCTCAGCAGTCTCCCTGGCAGAGTCCTGCTTTGCAGGCGCCATATACGTGCAAGAATATCCATCTGTCTCACTTCAGTGTTGAGTTGCCCATGCAATTTAAGGCAGAAAGTTTGTCATTTTGATCAAGTTTGATGACTTGACTAAGTTCTTTTGTTATGTATCATGGAAAAGTACTTTAAGGTTCTGCAAATAAACACTAAAGACTAAAAACTGTAAATAATATACAAGAGTATGCAATAAAGCAAAAAATCATATCCCACCCTAATAATTTTCCTTTCTGGAGGAAATGAATTAGAAACTTCAAGTTTAGAAGTGATTGTCTCTTAGGGCAGCTGAATGAGTTAAGTTCGAAGTAGGCATTTTGAGGTCCACTCATTTTTTCTCTTTGCTTGTAAAAGTGCAAGTAACAGTGTGGTGAGCTCTGCTGAGCAGAGAAGGGAAACGTGGGAATTCATTTCTGGAGCCCGCGTTTATAGTTACGGCATACCACCTATCTTACAGTAAAGGCAACATAACAAGAATCCTCCACATATATCCCATTTTTAAGATAGGCATGCTGCTTTCTTTTCATGTTATTTAAAGTTTTAAAAGATCAACCTTTAGAAGAAACAGACTTGGCAATCCCCAAGAAATCTCTATGTGCTGTGGATAAGCTATTCCAAGCATGCCCTCTTTGCAGCTGTGTAACAGCAGAGTGATGTGTAAATGTGTTGTTGTTTATTTCTCTGTGTCTAATATGGAAAATGTGACATTTGTCCATGTGCATTCATGTTCAATCCCAGAAATGCTTGACATTCTTTGATCTTTTGTTGACATCAAATTAAGGTTCTGGACCTACAAAACATTCGTTTGAAGTTGCAGTCTTAAATGTGAACCTCAGTACTTTTTAAGGTCACAGACAGATGAAAAGCAGGGTCGGTGTATGTAGAATAGAGAACTTATTTGATAACTCTCCCAAATGTACCTAATTCTTGGACTGTGGAAACCCTCGGGACAGGAAGAATTGTTTTTCATTTTTATTAGAACGTGGGACTTTTAAGGACATTATATCACAGGGGATTTTTAAGAAGTCACCTTAAAATAATTATAAACTGAACTTTGGAAGTGCTTTTGTACTATTTACATGATTTTTCAAACTCAGAGATGACTTTAATTAAGTTAACCTACTTAGAGATTTTAATTATTATATATCTCCCTATTTTATGGGGGGTATTAACAGATAGAATATTTATCTTGATTCTAATATTTTCTGCTTTTTTATAGCATATAAAGTATAACTTGATTTTGGAATATTTGGAAATGAGAACTAAAATTTACTTCTGTAGTAATAATTTTTTTTTAATCTTTAAAGGGTTTTTAATGTCCTATATGAGTCTACAAACTCATCATAACATTTCAATTACAAAGCAATAAAGAATTACACAGTACAAACTTTTAGAGTCTTTTCCTAGACCCTAAAAGCCTTGTCTTCACATAATCTTTCATGTAAAAATAAGAGCAGGAACCAGGATAGGCCCTGTGATTTCCAGAAGTGCCTCTGTGAGAATGCAGTCTATCCTAAGACAAATCTTAAGACGTAGAAACAATGAATTTTGAAGACCTAATTAAATTATTTTTGGAGGAAGCATCCATCTGTAAAGAATAGTTTTCACCATATAGAAACAGAAGCAGAATTTTGAGTGTCCTCAATTTCATCTGTTTTTTTAACCCTGTATAATAGTTGTCACAAGCAGAAGCCAGATTTTCTAAAGCAAACCTTTCCCATTTTGTTACAGCTGGGGAAAATTCTGCGAAGCCCTTTTATGAAGTTTGTGGCACACGCGGCTTCCTTCATCATCTTCCTGGGCCTGCTTGTGTTCAATGCCTCAGACAGGTTCGAAGGCATCACCACGCTGCCCAATATCACTGTTATTGATTATCCCAAACAGATCTTCAGGGTGAAAACTACCCAGTTCACATGGACGGAAATGTTAATTATGGTCTGGGTTCTTGGTAAGCCTTTTAAGTACCCTGATTTCTACCAAAAAATAATTATATAAATGACGGTCATTTTCTATTAAAAAATGTTATTATGTCTTATATGGTGACAACATCACCATTGTAAAATAAGCTGAATAGCAAAATAATCAAAAATTTGGTAGCTAGATAATGCTAAAATGTATCCCTTAACACTAAATGAATTTTTTTATGAATACCTTGAGCCTCATCATTACAAACAAACATGTTTTTTTTTTCAGAAATCTAACTTCAATTATTGAACAAAATGTAAGTTTTTAAATGTGACTCACTTTGGTAATCAATCATTTAATTGAAATAGTTGTGAAATAACCCGGTAGCTATAAGGAAACTTAACTGATGACTAAATAACTTTTATATTGCTTTAGTGCCAAAGATTTTAGAAGAATTTTCATTTTCAGAATATTTGTTACTTCACCTCACAATTACATTTTGAAAAGAGGTGTTAAAGTAAAAATTTGAAGTAATGCAAGAAACAGGATTCATTTTTCACCATCCTAATACCCAGAAGTTGGAACCGATTTTTGTCTATTGATTATGAATCCAGAGTTGTTTTTGTATATTTTTTCTATTTCATCCATTGGGATTCTTGGTATTTTCTCATTTCCTGAATTAATAGGTTAGTTCCTTCTCTAGTTCATTTACTCCTGTGGCCTCAGCCTGGGTCAAGTAATTATTTTATGAATTTTACTTGAGACACAACATTTCTTTTTAAAATTCCACAATATTTTCCCCTTATATAATCAGGACAATTTGTTACATTGGAATGTTTTGACTTCTTGTCCCAGAATGGCATTTTCTGCTTTCAGTTTCTTCATAATGTCTTAGAACCTCCTACTTAAGGATATTGTCTTTTTCAAATTATGTTAGTCACTTCCTCAGCATGAAGCGGAAATGAGAGGAGAAGTTAGGGGCATGATGTAAGTGTTCGTGGACGATTGGGAAATTGGTCTTATTGTTAAAAATCTTGGGGCCTTATTTCTTCAGTAATCACTATGGTTTGATAACTGCATTTTCTTCTATGCTCCAAAAGTCTTAAAAGGCAAAATCCTTCTACTTGAAGAGCCTTGCTGGTTTATTTCTTTCGCTCCTTCCTGCCCTCCCTCCACCTGTATAAGAATAGAGACATTTCTGGTGCCACTTGTAGTACTCTGTTTCTCCCAATTCCAACTTGGTAGGAATCATTTCCTTAGTGGAAGCTGCTGCTTCCATTTAACTCTACCCAGGGCTTTGGTGAGTGGACAGTCAGGGACAGTCAGTCGGTGCTTTGTGATGCCTAGTACAGTGCTTTGTAGACAGGACGTTTTAGAGATGTGGCCTGATGGGGAACAAAATAATGGCTTCTCAGTCTAAGCTATAAAACTAACCCGTACCCTCCATATTTGTTGTGGCAGGAATGATGTGGTCTGAGTGTAAGGAGCTCTGGTTGGAAGGACCTAGGGAGTACATTTTGCAGTTGTGGAACGTGCTTGACTTCGGGATGCTCTCCATCTTCATCGCTGCTTTCACGGCCAGATTCCTAGCTTTCCTTCAGGCAACGAAAGCACAACAGTATGTGGACAGTTATGTTCAGGAGAGCGACCTCAGTGAAGTCACACTCCCCCCAGAGATACAGTATTTCACTTACGGTAAGTCGTTAGCTGCAAGGCCCTCTTAGGTTTCAGGAAGGGTATCGGAAGCCCATTTTGGAAGGAAAGTCCAATTAAGAGTATGTTTAATACGAGGGGTGTGTTGAATGTTTATGGACAGTGGAGAGAGACAGCATGAGCTTTGGAGCTTTACAAAAGTAGATTCATATCCAGGCTATGATTCTCCCTTGCTGCGTGGCCTTGTTCAAGTTAATTTGTTTCTCCGTGCCTCAGTTTTCATACCTATAAAAAGAAGATTTTGCAAGGTGGGAGAAAATTACCTTTAAGCCTAACAACATAGTTACTCTTAGAGCAGGAGCCTGTCTTGGTTAGGGAAAAAAATAGCTTGATAAACTGCTTGATGTGGAAGGTGAGCGCCTGACTGCATGGATTCGAAGAGGTAAGATGGTAATAGGTGCCGAACTGCTCTGCAGGCAAAGTGAACAAAAATTCAGCAGAGGCAGGAAGTGGTGCTAAAGTGACCATGAGAAGGTAAGCTCTGGAGAACCAGCAGAAATACTGGAGAGGATGTTGTGCTTTTCACATAGCATGGAATGGGGTGCGTGCCGAACTCCTCTATATCACGAAGAGCAGCTGCCATCCAGTATGCAAAGATACTGATGCCTTCCTTGCCCAGCACAAAGCCCTGGTGATGTTAGCCCTGCTTCCCCTGAGGCCAAATTGAGGAGCTGCAGTTAGCAAATTTCATATAGTTGTAAAATCTTAAATCTGGAAAAGGCTTTAGAAAGTATCAGCGAATCCTCATTTTATAAGTAAGGAAACTCAGGCACAGAGTTTAAATGTGTTTTTGTTGTGAAATACAACTCTTTATGAGTGTAATTTGGGCTTAGTTGTTACGAGTACAAGCCATGTTAACATTATTGAAGGATGGATTCCTGCTACAAAATATAAGATGTAAATTTCACACATTGTGAAATTGAAACATGTATCTCTTAACGTCAGCAAAGATTTTTATGTACCAAGGAGACCCATTCAAATGAGCAAATGATCACCATTTGTAATTAAAGAATTAAGTTAGATTGTATTGATGTGTGATATATATATCCTGTTTCGTAATCTGTTTACTTAAATTTATTCGTGTGTATTTGGAGCCTATTTGGAGGAGAATTTATGATTGGTTTTGATCGAATTTTTAACCTTTCAAAGTCTTGATTTCTGCACCTGTAAAAAGACGATAATAATAACATCAAATCCATAGGGTCACTGAAAGCAGTGTCTGACACCTATTAAACATTGAAGAAATATTCATTTTTGTTGTTGTTCCAAATGTCTACAATGCATCCATTCTTTTGGGAGTGACTCAGTTCATACAAAGTTAACGTAGTGTTTCACCGCCAGGTCTGCTACAAACTTAATAAATGACCTTGAAAAGGCTGTTAGGGGTCCTCATTCAGCATCTGTATCCAAAATTTTTTCACTTCAATGGCGTTTTACGTTTTCTAGGGACAAATTATATTGCTCAGATATCATCAGCGCCATTGTGATTCAGTGACATTCTCACTCCTTGCAATATGACATTTTATTTGGATAAACAGTTAGATGAACTAATTTCCCCACAAAATATGGAAAATAAGTTTCACTCCAGCTGTGCCTATAGGATGACAAAATACTTGGTCAATAACTCTAACAACTTAGGGGGCAAATCAGTCAGGTCAGTTGTTTTGTCATCCTGGTCACAATCTATGTGTCTATGAAGTCTTTTAAAACCTTTCTTCAACTTTTATATTTTATTCTGTTTCTGCTCAATGTAAGTCAACTTAGTATCTTTATAATGGTATTTCCTCCACTGAAAGTAATGTAGAATTTATGTTTCTGGTTTAACGTGAAAAAATAATGCCTGAACAGTTATTAATAATTAAATCTAGAGTAGTTTCAACTGAGATGATAACTACCTACCTATAAGATAGATCCTATTTAAGGTATTTACTTTGAATAGTTAGCAATGAATAGAAGGCTCCATTTTTAATCTCTTTCTTTCTTTTTTCTAGCTAGAGATAAATGGCTCCCTTCTGACCCTCAGATCATATCTGAAGGCCTTTATGCCATAGCTGTTGTGCTCAGCTTCTCTCGGATCGCGTACATCCTCCCTGCAAATGAGAGCTTTGGCCCCTTGCAGATCTCTCTTGGAAGGACTGTAAAGGACATATTCAAGTTCATGGTCCTCTTTATCATGGTGTTTCTTGCCTTTATGATTGGCATGTTCATACTTTATTCTTACTACCTTGGGGCTAAAGTAAATGCTGCTTTTACCACGTAAGTAAGACATCTTATTAAAAAGGTATCATAAAGAGAAATTTTAACAATTCTAGATGAAACAAAGGAAAAATTTGAATGATTATAATAAATATGTTTTTAAGAGCAGGAAAAAAAATCCATTAAAAACAGTTAGTGCTTGTATGTGATTACATTTCTCCGAAAGCTCATCTCTGAGCTTAGTGAGTGTCTGACCACAGAATGGATCACAGTTTTGAAAAACTCTAGACAAAACTGGCTATTTTAGGAGAATGGGATAACAAATTTCTAATACTGGGGTCTCTTACATTATGTATGACATTAAATTTGGTTTTATCATTTTGTAGCCAGTACTACTCTTTCGAAAAAGAAGCTTCTGTTTTAATGTATTTACTGATCAATACAGGGAGTTGAGTAAGGGGAAATTATCACTACATGTTTCACAGCCCACTAGAACAGTTCTACCGCTTCCTTCCTTTGATCATACTGGTTTCTGCACTGAAGACCCAACTCCTCCATGAAGTCTTCCTTGATTAGGCTTCCTTAGTCATTGTCCCTTTAAGATCCCTCAACACGGAGACATCCAGACTGTGAGGGCCTTTCTCAGCCACTGGTGTTTGGGTGTCACAGAGGTGGGGCACTCTCTCTGTGTTGGAGTCCTCCCAAGTGGGGATATCATAAACCCTCCCTGCTCTCCGTTTGTTCCCTAAAATGTAACAACTAGAAACAAACTACACATTTAATAAGTTCCCTGTTGACTAAAGTAGAATATCAAGTCCTTGCAAGCGTCTGGATTGTTCTGAAATGCATTTTCAAAATAGTTAATATAGAATAGGTCTTAGGGGTGAAAGAGACTTGAAACTCATTTTATTATAATGAAGAAAAAAATCTGTTTTAACCCAGTGGAGAAAGGACAGAATGATCCTACACCCAGTGCCACTCTTGCTCCCTTCCTCCTTTTAACTCTATGGTAACTCACTTTATACATTACATTTTCCTCACTGTTTTGTTTTGGAAAGTGGCAACATGATGTGGTGGAAAGAACCTAGGCTGGAAAGTCAGGCAAACCTGGATCTGAATGCATTCTCTGCTAGTTTCTAGCTGTGGCCTTTGATTAAGTTACTGAACATTTCTCAGTGTCAATTTCCTTCTTTTTAAAATAAGCACCATAAGGTTTAAATAAGGTCATTGTGAAGATTATGTAAGTTAAGTTATATAAAGCCTCTTGCCCACAGTAGGAGCTCAGAATTGCCAGTGTCCTTTCCTTTTTTTCCCTCATGCACACACGTCCTCCATATAGATTCGAAGAGAAGTTAGTGGCAGGAAGGTTTGCCAAGGAGCAAGAGGAAGGGGCAGGAGAATTTTGTGATACAGTTAAATAAACAGCGGGAACAAAGAGCTTGTGGTTTTTCTTAGTCCCCTATCAGCGTCTATGCTATAACATCATGCAATCAAACGTTCCGTAATAAAGGGTAACTCTGTAGGAATAGAAACCTTTCTATTCAACTCTCTATCCCCAGGGTCTAGCAAAATTTCTAGAACATAAGTGCTCCATCAATATTTTTTCTTTTTTTATTTCAGCATATTATGGGGGTACAGATGTTTAGGTTATGTATGTTGCCCTTGCCCCGCCCCCAAGTCCGAGCTTCAAGCGTGTCCATCCCCCGGATGTATCAATATTTTTTGAATAAATAAATTAATAAATAAGCTAGCACTTAAACCTACAAATCTATAGAATTCATTGTTATTTAGAATCTGCTATAACAAATTTTAAAAAGTACTATTTCCACAAATCTTTCTCTGGAAAAAGACTTATTTTGAACCTTTGTTTAAGATGGAATTTTACCTATGTCACTGTTTAAGGATTATTTATTTGGTTCACCGATGAGTGATTGCAACTTGGTTATATGACAAAATCAGCCAAATACGTGTTGCCAAAGGTCATTTAAAGCAGCAGGCCCCAACCTTTCTGGCACCAGGGACCAGTTTCGTGGAAGACAATTTTTCTACAGATGACGGGGGGA
This sequence comes from Propithecus coquereli, assembly GCF_000956105.1. Classification (NCBI taxonomy): domain Eukaryota; kingdom Metazoa; phylum Chordata; class Mammalia; order Primates; family Indriidae; genus Propithecus; species Propithecus coquereli. The sequence continues at coordinate 1,485,684 of NW_012148875.1, read as the reverse complement.
ATGGTTTGTGGATGATTCAAGCGCATTACATTTATTGTGTACTTTATTTCTATTATTATTACATTGTCACTCGCCACTCACTGATGGGTTTTTTTTTGTTTGTTTGTTTTTTGGAGACAGAGTTCTCGCTTTGTTGCCCGGGCTAGAGTGCCATAGTGTCAGCCTAGCTCACAGCAAACTCAAACTCCTGGGCTCAAGTGATCCTCCTGCCTCAGCCTCCTGAGTAGCATGGTAGCACGTGCCACCATGCCTGGCTAATTTTTTCTATATATTTTTAGTTGTCCAGATAATTTCTTTCTATTGTTTAGTAGAGAACGAGTCTCGCTCTTGCTCAGGCTGATCTCGAACTCCTTACCTCGAGCTATCCTCCTGCCTCAGCCTCCCAGAGTGCTAGGATTACAGGCCTGAGCCACCGCGCCCAGCCTACTGATAGGGTTTTGATACGAGTCTGCAAGCAATTGATTTATTATGGTCTCTGTGCAGTCAGACCTCTCTACTAATGATAATCTGTATCTGCAGCTGCTCCCCAGCACTAGCATCACTGCCTCAGCTCCACCTCAGATCATCGGGCATTAGATTCTCATAAGGAGCACACACCCTAGATCCCTCACACATGCAGTTTACAGTAGGGTTCACGCTCCTGTAAGAATCTAATGCCATCACTGTTCTGACGGTAGGTGGAGCTCAGGCCGTGATGTGAGCTGTAAATACAGATGAAGCTTCGCTCTAGCTTTCCTGCCTCTCACCTCCTGCTGTGCAGGCCTCTTAGCAGGCCACATACTGTGCAGGTGCTGGGGAGGGGAGAGTTGGGGACTGCAGATTGAAAGGACAAAAGTAGGTAATTAGTCTGATGAGAGCCTAAGTGCTAATTGTTGAGATAGAAGAATCAGGAAGTAGATTATATAAATTAAAGGGAAAGAACAGGAGTCTTTCATTTCTAGTTAAGTATTATTTCTAGGTAGGTAATATATTCTTGTGACAAAAATTCCAATTGAGAGAGAGGTGTCTATAGGGAAAAGCCTGTCCTTCTCTCCACCTTGGCCTAGTCTCGTAGTTCTCCTTAGTTCCCAGAGGCAGTGGTTTCTTTCTTTCTTTCTTCTTTTTTCTTCCTAGAGACGGGTCTCACTCTATCGCCCAGGCTGGAGTGCAGTGGTGCGATCGTAGCTCACTGCAGTTCAAACTCCTGGACTCAAGCTATCCTCCCACTTCAGCCTCCTGAATAGCTGGGACTACAGGCATATGCATACATACCGGCTAATTTTTAAAATTTTTTTCAGAAATGGGTCTTTTTGTGGTGCCCAGGTGGTCTCAAACTCTTGGCCTCAAGCAATCCTCCCACCTCAGCCTCCCAAGTTCCCAGAGGCAATGGTTTCTTTTGGATACTTCTGGAGATATTTTTTACATAAACAAGAATATAAATATTTGTATACCCTTCTTTTTTATTCAAGTAATGGAATATTTCACACTTGCTATATGTTATTCTTTCACTTAATATAATGTCTCAGATATAATTTTATGTAAACACATGAAGACCAATTTGTCTCATTTTCCCCCAATGTCTGCATAGCATTCCATTTTATGGATGTAGCAGAATTATTTAGCCTGCCCTCTACTGATGGATATTTAGATTATTTTCATTCTTTTCTACTGCAAATGATGCTGCAAGGAATATGTCTGTACATACTTTTTTTGAAGTGGATATATAATTTTAATCCCAACCTTGTTCTACTCCAGAAAACCGGATTTTAATTTCTAAGCCACCTGCAGAATCAAACCCCAAACTTCTGTCCTTCTAGGAGAAAGGAATGGGCACTGTGATATGACTTCAGCTTTCTCCTACTGAATTCAGAGAATTTTCACTTGAGGATAATCTCAAAAAAGCTAGGCATTAGCACCATTTAATCACCAGTCCTGAAAACCTGGGAGAATCATTTCTGTTAAATATTCATAACAAAATAATTCTACTCTTGGAGTATTTTATGCTTTTACATCTGTATAGTCATCAGATGCTAACTTGTTTTTACTTTTGACTTTTTAATACTGAAAACTGTTAATTTACTTACTTTGTACCTTATTTTTTCAACAGTGTAGAAGAAAGTTTCAAGACTTTATTTTGGTCAATATTTGGGTTGTCTGAAGTGACTTCCGTTGTGCTCAAATATGATCACAAATTCATAGAGAATATTGGATACGTTCTTTATGGAATATACAATGTAACTATGGTGGTCGTTTTACTCAACATGCTAATTGCTATGATTAATAGCTCCTACCAAGAAATTGAGGTAAACCTGTTTTCTATCTATGGTGTGTATGCTTGTCATCCCATTCTGATAACAGGCTACATCTACTTCTGTAGGCTATTGCTGGAGTTCCAGCTCATGTGACAAAGAGGCTTAGATCCAAGTAGAGAGAGCCTAGACCTTTCCCTGTGTTTGCCACCTGGATAGGTTGTCACACACTGTCTAGTGTCTTCTAGGAGCACCACGGGGGTACCCCTGAATTTACTACCACTCTGCCTTCTCTCAGGGTATATTTCAGAAGTTTTGAAATTAGTGGCTAGAAAAAGTATTGGCCCTAGGGAAATTATTCTCTCCTCGGTTAGCCAGCCAGCCATTCTTCCCGGTAGAAGAATTACAAGCCGCTTAGCAAAGACTGATGATGTTTATGCATTCAGAATGTTTAGTATTCTTTTGGTTTGGGATTAGGCTTGGTTTGGGACCCTTCCTCACCGTTGTGAATAGGTTTTCTTCTGTCCTCCAGTTTAGCGTTCAGTATCTTTGTAGTGCTTTGCTGTTCGTTAACTCCACCAAATCTCTGTGTGTTTTAGAAACTCATAATATTGTGTTCTCAGAGCAGAAGTCAGGTCCTCCGTAAATAAAAACTCTGGTCCTCTGAACACCTGCTTGGGGGTGGTAATGGGCGTCTGGGCTGTGTGAACTGCGTGAGCCAGTTTCCTCCACCCATGGGCACCTCCGGTTCATTTCTTTTATCACTCAGGGTGGTTATGCCTGTTACCGTGGGCAGCACTGAGGATAGAAGGATATGTAAGACAGGTCTAAGCTACTGAGGCACTTACGTGACATTTGGGATTATGTGGCAGACACATAAACTCCAAAAAGCAATTCATCTGAGTATCATTTTTTTTCCTTTGCCCTTGCTGTGTCTACAACCTGACTTGGGTGGGTCTAGATGAAGAGGGAGGGTGAGTAGAGGGTGGGGAACTGTTGTTGAACATGCATAATTGGCTGGGGTAGGAGATGGAGGGAGGAATTAACCTTTCTATTCCTGGCCTCTGAATTTTTCTTGTCTTTTTGCTTTGTTTTGGATGACAGACTGGACATTCTGGTTAAATTTCAGTGGGTACAGACAAAGGCATAAAGAAGAGAAAAATAAAAAAAAAAACAAGTATCTTTTTATTTGAAAAATGAGAATATTATGTAGAACTATTGAGATTATATGTAGATAAATGTGTATAAATCACCTTTTTCAAAAACATAATTTATATTTCATTGTAAGAACCTGCATCAGTTACTAGAATGTTTGGTTTCTAAAATTAGTTATTTCTTTTCTGTTTTCATGACACAGGATGACAGTGACGTAGAATGGAAGTTTGCTCGTTCAAAACTTTGGTTATCATATTTTGATGATGGCAAAACATTACCTCCACCCTTCAGTCTAGTTCCTAGTCCAAAATCGTTTGTTTATTTCATCATGCGAATCATTAACTTTCCCAAATGCAGAAGGAGAAGGCTTCAGAAGGATATAGAAATGGGAATGGGTAACTCAAAGTCCAGGGTAGGTATCAAAAACTTACCAAGACCTTAAAATAAACGTTTGTCTCTTTCTCCTTGTCTTTTGATGTTTGTTCAATAACTCTTATATGTGAACTTAGAAGATGTTGGAAGTAACTGTCCATTCCATAGTCTTTCATAGACTAATACTTAATATCTTCATAATGTTTCAAGAAATCACTTAGTCTATGCCCTGCTTTGGATCAGAACCTCATGTAAACTACCAGATTAAAAACGAACAAAAAAAACTTCTTTAACTTGTTGAAAGTTACCAGAAAGGTTATTGTTAGAAAACACTTTGTTTTTGTGTGTTCCATGCTTCTCATCTGTTACACCGAAGTTAAATAGTTTTAACCTCCAGTTTTCCTCTTGGTATATGTATAGGTCACCACCACCATATTCTCCTTTTTCTGTAGAAACCCTTTACTGGGCTAAATGATCTTTTTTCCTTTAGTGTCATGAAATAAATACAGGCCTAAGAGCATCCTCAAATAACTATAAATACCCCTTTATAAATAAGCAAGAGTGGTTTGCCCTTGAATTGTCCCAGCTGAGTCATACTTTAATTTTCATAAAGAAGATAATTTTCATGATGGCACTTTATTATCGTGAACTTAATTTTCAGAGATAGAATTGGTATAGGAGACAGAAGGATATGGGCAAACCTCAAATAACAGGGAACGAGGCAGGTAGGAGCAAATCTGTGGGGCTAAAATATAATTTTGGGGTCGAGCATCGTGCTGCACGCCTGTAGTCCTGGGCACTTGGATGGCTGAGGTGGAACGATGGCTTGAGCCCAGGAGTTCGAGGCTGCAGTGAGCTAAGATTCCGCCACTGCCTTCAGCCTGGGCAACAGAGTGAGACCCTGTCTCTCAAAATAAATTATATATATAAAATATATAATTTTTGCCTAAAACTGTGAAAATGGTCTGTAGCTGTAATATCCTAGAAGCCCACAGGGTAGCAATGTTATCTCCATAAAGAATAGGCCTTCCTGAGCAAAGGTAGATATTCTTCTCAGTTGAAGCTGAGGAAAAAACAGGATTAATGCAACTTAATTTCTTGCTTTTTAAGACAGATATGAGTTTTCAAGATTTGTAATACTCTACAATCTCATTGTTTAAGAAAGCGACCTTTTAAATCTTTTTTTGTTTGACCTGGATTGGGGCTTTACAGGCTATTAGGTTCCAAGGCAGTGACTGGCTGTGACAGCCCATAATTTAAAATAATACCTCATATCTATGCAGTCAGAAGCGGTACAATGTAAGGAACAGAGCCTTGGTGTTAAACCTGGATTTAAATTCTGGTACCCATGACTTATTAGCAAGTAACATGGATAAATCACTTCGCCACTCTGATCCTTAATTGTCTCACCTGAAAGAGAACTTTTTAGGGTTAGTATGAGGATTATATGAGAAAACACAAAGTTCCAGCCTCAACAAATATCAGTACCCTTCCTCATTCACACTTTACAAAGTGCTTTACCATACATTTGAACCTCATGCAATGCTGTGAGGTACATATCATCATTATTCCCATTTGACAGAATAGACAGCCGAAACCAGTCCAATAACTCACTTACGCAAGATCACAGAAGCTAGCCACTGCAGGGGTAGGTGTGGAGCTCAAGTTTGCTGGCATCAGAGGCCCAGCTGTCTCTGCTGAGTCCAGCCTTGATTGACTTCCTCCCCACAAGCCATACCTTCAGCTGCAGGGTAGCCGGGCAGCTCCTGCTGTGAAACTGACTTTGTTTTTGAAGAAGCCGTGTTCTTCTGCGGATTTATTAACTGAGGCTTTATTACTAAAAAGGAGGTCTCTCAAGTGTGGGTGCTCACAGCTCTCGCACTTCACGGAACACAAGTTTTCTTTCTGTAGCAACAGGTTTCACTAACTTCATTCCTGATACTGTAATGTAGAAAGGGAAATGCTAAAAATCAGGTTGAGAAGAGCACACCGACCTGGCTGGAGGCAACCTGGGCCCTTCTAAAGGAAACGTGAGAGGGAAGCTTTCCATTTGGGCTGTCCTCTCCTGCCTGTATGGCGCCCCTGACGGGAAAGACTAGCTTTTCTCAGAAAGCCTGGAAACAGAAGGAACAGTGAGCACTCACCTCTCAGGAGGCATGCTTCTTGGCTTCCCAGGCTTCCCATATCTGGTGAAAACTGCCATTTTGATTTCATCTTTTAAATTGTACATAGAGCTGTTTAAATCTCTTTAATACTATCCATAGATACTCTCTGTATCTTGAATGTAGTAGAAATTTGGAGAAATTCTATTTTTCTATTTTTCTTTTTTAGAAGAGAGAGGAAGGAGCCTCAAGAAACCTTTCCAGCTAACCTACACAGCTAACCTCAGTCAACAGCCAGATACTGACCTCCAGTGGCATATAGGAGAATTAACTTTGTTAGCCACGGTTTTCTCCTGGCATAATTTTAAGAGAACAAAGTTAGGAGGGTCCTTGCCTATCAGTGCCGCTTCCTTCCTCCCTAGCATCCCACACCTTCCTGAGTTATAAGAGTGGGAAGTCAGGTCTTTTGGGACAAGGGGCCCTGTCTTTGCATCACACCTTATAGGTGGCTGCTTACCCAGGGATAAGAGGCGGTCCCTGTCATATACATGAAGAGTAGACAGTACCTGTGTGCTCTTCTTACTTTCTGTTCTTACCCACTCAAAAGCTAAACCTAAAAAGAAAAAGAGAGAAAAGAAATGAAAATCAAAATGCTTTTGTGCATTTTTCTCCAAAGTTGTGAACTGGGCTCAATATAAGGCCAAGATCCTTTGGAAGATGTGTCATTTTGGCTAATACTGTAGGGCTACAGAATATCAGATGGTACCAGCTGGACATATAGTGTGTTTCTGTTCAAGGCTAGGAGAACTTAGGCTCATGATCAGATAGATTCTGCTTCTGTGGAACTTTGCCTTTTAGATGCCATGAATACATTTTGATAAACTCCACAAAGTCCCCAGGAAAAATTATTTAGTATGAGCCAACTTTTTAACCTATATTTTCAGTTAAACATTTCTACTAGAGGAGTACATCTTGCCAACATTTTGATAAATGTAAGCATATTGCTCACCTTAATTTTTACCTTTGGGAATATATCAAATCACTTATAAAACTCGACTTGCACAAAATGTTCCTCGGAAATGTTGACTCCAGATAAATTATCAAGGAGAATAAAGTGGATTATATTTTTGATTCCAAATGAATGTATTCTGATTTACTAGGTTAATTGTATTTTTTCCTAGTTAAACCGCTTCACTCAGTCTAACTCAAGAGTTTTTGAATCACACAGTTTTAACAGCATTCTCAATCAGCCAACACGTTATCAGGTAAGCATTCATTAGTCATATCTCTTGATCTGTCTGTGGTTGCGTGTGTGCGTGTGTGTGTGTGCACATATGTGTGTACAGTGAGTAGAATTATATTCTTCAGACATACTATGAGAATAGTACAGAACAGAGGAAATGAGAAAAGAGTGTGGTAGTTGGAGGGGCCTTTAGAACAAAGTCCAAGCCCTTTTTTTTTTTTTTTTTTTTTTTTTTGCTGAGTGAGAAGAGTTTCTTTTGCATTATTGAAAATAAAATGTTGCTACAATTTCCAGAGAACACTTAGATATACCTTAAGCTGGATAAAACAGTGGGCGATAGGGTATATGAGAATGAATAATGCTCTCACAGTAGGAAAACCTGATACATCTCTCCAGGTTTTTCCTTGAGGTGATCCGCTTTTTAAATGGCTTGTTAGGCTATACTGTTTCATCGGCACCACTTTAAAATATCTTTTGCATTTTGATATTGGATGTGACAGTTGAACACTGTTCTCCAACTCAGATTGTATTTCTTTATTTTTCATCTGGTTGGTCATTTTGAACATCAAATCCTTAAATTTCTCATGAGTGTAAGGTCACAGATATGAGGATCAAGGAATTTATAATGTATTGGTGATGTCACTTAATGGGTAGAGTCCTCTTCTTTATATAGTTTTCTTAAGAGCAGGAAATTCGGCACAATTGCTCGGCACACTGATTGTCAAAGCCTTGCTTTTAAGCTTGTGTTCATATTACATTATATCGTTGTACTTAATTTATTCATTCTTCTATTGATGAAAATAGACTATATTGTCAATATTTAGCTATTATAAGCAATACTGCAATAAGTAATCTTGCATACATAACATTTCAAATGTGCAAATTTATAGAATTTTCTGGTTAAAGTGTATATGTGTTTTAATTTTTTAGCTGTTATCAAACTGGTATCGATGGAGCTTGTACCAGTTTACATTCTTACAACAAATGTATCAGAGTACCCATTTCATCCTCAATTTACCAATAATGTGTTACCAAAGGTTTTTATCTTAGTCAGATAGGTGAAAATGGTTTTGCTTTGCATTTCCTTATCATGAATGAACTTGACCTTCATTTTATGTTTAATGTTCTATATACTCGTGACTCAATATATATTTGCTTTTCTTGATCGATTTTTGTTATCAATTAAGATAAATTTTTTGTATTTTAATAATATCAGCTTTTGATAAGAGTTGAGAATTTTTTCACCAGTTTGTTGAGTGTCTTTTTAATATTTAGACAGTTCTTCCCCCACCCATAGCTTTTTTATTTTTGTATAGTTAGCTTTACAAATTTTTCATGGCTTCAGGTTTTGTGTACTGTTTGGAAAGATCTTCTCCCATATGAGATTATTTAGTAATTTTTAACCCATATTTCTTTAGTACTTTTACTTTTTACATGAAAATATTTTATTCACATAGAATAAAATATCCAAATATATTTTTTTCCAGATGATTACACAGCTGGGTGTGTCGAATAACCTATTGATTTGAAATGCCACTTTTATCATTTACTAAATTCCTGTTTATATTTAAATTTATTTCTAGGCTTTCCATTCTGTTCCATTGATCTAACTATTCATGCTATAGAACTACATCATTTTAATTATTGTAGTTTAAAACAAAAGTCAAACAAATGACGATGGAAAAACCAAATTCTGCCAAAATATTTAAAGAGGTTTATTCTGAGCCAATAAGTGACCATGGCCCGGGGAAGCACAAACCCAAGGGTTTCTTTTATAAGGGCACTAATCCCATTCATGAGAGCTCCACCCTCGTGACTTAATCACCTTCTAATACCATCACATTGGGGGTTAAGATTTCAACACATGAATTTGGAGTGGACAAACCATTCAGTCCATGGCAATGAGTGATAACAATTGTTTAGTTGTTACGGATTTTTGTTTCATGCAGTGTGATTATAATAGATAAAACTTACCTTTAAAAAATTCCAGAACATAGTCTGCTTAAATGGGGATTTTCCTTCAGAGTGTAACCCCTGGGATACACTAATTCTAATAGTGCTATCACAACTCTGAACATTTTTAGAACATCTTTAAAGAATTACTTTTATAATTAGTTCATAGGACACAAAAATATTTCATTACTTTCTAGTTACTGAACTCAGCTAATTATTCATATTTATAAGACATAATGCCGTGCCTTTACATTTTTTCAAAAATAATTGCATCCAACTTCAAAAAAAACACAGCCATCACCAACAGGGTCATCACCTTATGTGTTTTACATCCAAATGAAGGTTTTTCCTCCAAAACCATTTCTTCAAAGACAAAGATTCAAATGTGCCTCAAGGGGCAGCAGAGGAACAGATTCAAAAATACTTTGATCAGTGGCAGTATTTATTCTAAAATTAATTATTAATAGCATGCCGAGATAATTCTTTTTGTGTAAGGAGTTGTCTTAAAAACTGAGGGTGTTTTTTCGTATTTGATCTTAGCCAAAGGGCCGAGAAGCAATAGGGGTGGTTTTTCTCAAGGTCATAAAGACTTGGAAGGATGGCTGTGATTGAATTCTGCCAATTTTAACAATGTTTTATTGAAAACTGTATTAGTTTGGTTATGTAAAGTTAAAAGCATACAGATAAACTAAGCTATGTGAATAAACAGGAATTTGTTATAAGAGTCCACAGAAGCTGTGCTGTTAAGTCTTAAGTCTTAGTCTCTTTGGTGTCTCTTGTTGGCAGCCAGCTATTAAGCTGGCTTCGCAGTGGGAACACCTTTGGCCCAGAGAGTGCTGGATGGTCTTTGGCCCAGGTGGTGGTCTCTGGTCCAATCTATGCAGGCAATCATTACAGGCTTGGTTTTACTGGAAGCATATGGCAGTTTTTCTCTGAAGGGGGCAAAATAAGACATTCACAGTAAGTTCCACTCAATGAGCTTCTGGCACATTCAAAACAACTCCTATTATGCATGGTCTTAGGTTTTATGCATAGAAAGATCCAGTCATTCCTTCAAGGATCTTTCCACTGGAGTAGAATGGCAGTGTTGAGGTGAGGAGGAAGCAAGCATTCACACATCACTGCAGTATGGCTATGTGGAATAGCTATGCCTACGTATGAAATAGAAATAAATATAAATAAAATGAAATATAAATAAATGGTATGGGAACCTAGGGGAACCCAGAAGAAGGGATATTTAAAAGTCAATCAAGTAGGAAAAACAGCAAATTTATTTTCTGTTTCCCCAAAGAGCAGAACTTGGACCAGTGGTTAGAAGGTACAGTGAAGCAGATTGTGGCTCAATACAAAGGAGTTGTTTTCTAACAGCCACAATTGTCCAAAAACGGAATAGACCGGCTGTCTGGGAAAAGTAGCAGGTTCTCAATCACAGGTGTTTGCACCAAGGCTGTGTAATGGTAATCTGTTAGGAAGTCTCACAATGAGTGGTATGAAAATATGAAAAACAATGACTTCCAAGGTACCTTTCCTCTCTAAAATTTTACTCTATACTTCGGAGTTCTTTATGTGTGTCCAAATCAGTCTCATTACCTTCACTTACACTTTTAGATTACTGAAATTCATAGTACAAAACCTACTGATGCCAGTCAAATTTAGCTTCTTTGTAGAATTAAATGAAAGGATGAATGTAAAAGTAACCAGATACAGTGCTTAACAGTCGTTAGTTGAATATGAATCAGTAAGAAATAAGCAAGTGAAAAGAAAAGCTTTCACTCTTTTTGGAAAGGAAGATATCCAATCACCCACTTTTGTGTACCTCCCTGCCTCACCCCACTGCCTCCACCTAAGAGGTAATCCCTATCCTGAAGTTTGGGTTTCTCATCTTCTTCCTTTGGTTTTCTTTTCAAATATAATTCACTATATTTATAGATATTCTTAAAAATATATTACATAGATTTACTTGTTATTGAGCTTTGTAAGAACAGTTTCATACTTCGTGAAGTCTTCTGCAACTGGAATTTTTCATTCAACATTATGCTTCTAAGATTCATCCACACTGTTGTGTGTGGCTGTGGTTCATTAATTTTATTAATGAACACAATGACATTACATTGTGTAACATACTGTGAATTGTCTGTTTTCCTATTGATATTTGTTTATATTGTTTCCAGTTTTTGCTATTTTGAATAGAGTTACTGTAAACATTGTTGTCTCTTCCTCCACATGTGCAAAGTTTCTCTAGACTCTATACCAAGTAGTGCACTTTCTGGGAGAAAGGGTACGTAAATGTTCAGCTTTAAAAGATAATACTGGCCAGGTGTAGTGGCCCTCCAGCCACTAGGGACTCTGAGGTGGGAGGATAGCCTTGAGCCCAGGAATTGAGGCCAGCCTCCCAACATAGTTGAGACCCTGTCTCTAAAAAAAATTTTTAGATAAAAATATAAAAAGTAAGGAAAAAAAAGATAATACCAAATTATTTTCAAAGTTGTCTATTTACATTCAGACCAGTAAAGTATAAAAGTCCCCATTGATTCATATCCTTTCTAACACTTGGCATTATCAGATTTATTAATTTTTCCATTTATTAGATGTAAAATTGTGTCTCCTTTAGTAATAATTTGTATTTCCCCCCCAAAAGAGTTTGAGATTATTTAATAAACTTGTTGACCATTCACATTTCCATCTCTGTGAAACACTTGTTTGTATTTTGCCCATTTTTAAATTAGGTTATTTGAGTTTTTCTTATTGAATTGAAGTTATTTATATATTTAGATCTGAATTATTTGTCAGTTATAAATTACCAATATTTTCTCCCAGTCTGTGGCTTGCCTTTTCACTTTCATTATGCAGAAGTTTTAAATTGTAATGAAATTGAATTTATTAATCTTTTCTATTGTAATTAAAATTTTTTATCTTGTTTTTTTTAAAAAATCCAGCTCTACCCTGAATTTATAAATATGTTCTCCTATCCTTTTTTTAGAGGATTCAAAAGCTTTGTCTTTCACATTAAAGATGCACATGAAATTAATGTTTCTGTTCATGGTATGAAGTAAGGCTCCAATTTAATTTTTTCCGTATGTATAAGCAATTATTATGTGAGAACATTTATTTAAATTGAAAAATAGTCACAATATATATTGCTATGAGAGGAAAACATGTAACATAACAGAATATATGGTATTTAGAAAACATAAAATATAATACATGTAGTAATTAGTATTAGTATACATACAAAATTTAAAGAAAAGATATTCGAAGAACATACAACAGAATAATAGCAGTGATTATCTTTGGGTGGTGGAGTTATCAATTATTTTGTTTATTTCTTTTGTTCTTCTCTGTATTTTCCAAATTCCCTCTATACAGCATATATTCACATATTTTTCAAAATACAGAAATATACCTATAGGTAGTGTCTTTAGGTGATAATCTAGGGTCAGTGCACCTTAATGAGAAACCATTAGTTGAAAGAGAAACTATGAATTGAAATCTTCCAACTTAACTTTTTTTTAAAAGCTTCTTTCATTGCTGAGGCCAAAGGGAGGAAAAAGTAGTGTTTATGGATCATGTAATAAGTCTCAGTAGAAGGTGAGAAGGGGTTAAGCTGAAACCTGGGTAATTCTTTTGTAAATAGTTACATAAAATTCTTTTCCTCTGAGTTGTTTGTTTTACAGGTATGTAAGGCTCTTTGGAAAACAGGATCCAGGGTACTTATGTGTTTCATTGGTGATCTAATCTCTTCATTTTGCCCAACAGCAGATAATGAAAAGACTTATAAAGCGGTATGTTTTGAAAGCACAAGTTGACAAAGAAAATGATGAAGTTAATGAAGGTAAGCACCTCCAATTTGAGAAACATCCTTTTATAACTTAATGAACCTGGAAAACTTCATATTGAAGCATACTTTAAAAATACAATCCCAGGTTATAGTTTGGTTCCCTCCAAGATTGACAGGAGAATCTTACGTTTCATTTCTAAAACTTCATCTTTTTAAAGAAACAATTGTTAAAAATGTTGATCAGAGGCAATTTGTCTCCAGAGTACCCTAACCGATTCGTAGAATGCAAAGACTGCTATCTTTCTAGGAGTTTTTAAAATCCTTACATAAAATAGTCAGTAAAATAGTCTGTTTTTAGTGAGCTCAAATTAGTGTTAACATTTTTCCAGTGATGCAGGTAAAACAGTGACTCAAATAGAATTCACATGTCTTTAGAAAAACCTCTATTTTGTTGTCCAGAAACAAATCTCTAACCCATATTTTTTTTGTCTGATGTTTCTCTTTTGAATTTCACTTTTATCCTTGGCTCCTGACTTAACCATGCTTCTTTTTTGAAGGCATATCTGAGGCAGTGCATCTGTCTGGACTATAAAACTTTTTTTGTCAAAGCACAGGCCCAGAGTTGGAAAGAAATCAACCCGGGAGAAATAAGTTGCCCTAAGAATGGAAACTATACTTTCCAACACCAATGAGATGCCACTAGATCTACCTGTACTGATGAGGGAAAAAAGAGCTAAACTTAGTAAAATTGTTGAGGGCTTGGAAGCCATCACTTAATACAAGGACTCCCTTGCAAATCTGAGTCAATCCAATGGTATGTGTATGCAGAAAAGAAATCTATGAATGTGTGATTGAGAACCAGCAAAAATCCAATTATAGTGACCTAGAAACAGTCTCAGGGAGACAGGATTGAAGTGAAGTTTAGAAAGCAGAACTCTGGTGAGTTGTACCATACCCTCCCTTGGGTGGGGGGGAAACTAAATGGGAGGAATTGTATGGCCGTAACAACATCAAAAACAAGGAACATTTTCTAAGCCCTTGCACAAAAGAGGAAAAGTAATGAGAATTTGATGTTTTAAATAAAGTTGTTACTAAGAAAGTGGATCCTTATAGCTCAACCTCCTCATTCAATAAATGAGGAAACGAATGTCCAAAGAGGTTGAGTAATTTGTGTTTCCTGAATTGACAGACTAAATAGAAGACGTAGGGAACAGTCGCCCCATGACTCAGGAACAAGGAAGGCAGGATATGGGAGCCGGAGGTGAAAGGGGGACCACAACGGTACTGAATGGTGGTCCACAGTGGTTAGGAATGGTGTGGGAACCCATTTCTTCCACCAAAGACTGGCCTCCGGATTTCAAATTAGATCATTTTATTCCGTTTATATTGCCGTATGCCAAAGAAAGCACTTTTTTGTTGTTGCCACAAAAGGAATCTACAAATGTTTTTTGTGCATTTTTGAGAAAGAGTTAGAATTGCTTAAAACGAAAAGGTTCTGACTTTTATATAATAGAAGAACATTGAAATTATACTTTAAAGCATCATGAAGATACAAGGAAATAGTATCAAAGGTGTGTTTTACATGCTATTCTATTATAAAAAGCTAAGTCAAAGTGCCAATGATTTGAAGAATCATTTCTTAGATTCAAGGTAAATTTCTGCCCCCACTTGCACTTTTCAAGGTCAATGGCTTAACCTACATTACAGTCATTTGCAAGAGAATCCAGTATTTAATTGTAGTCCACATACGCTCAAAATACTGCCAAGCTGAATTATGGGAGCTGTTGGTTTTAATGGCCAAAACTCTGCTATTCTCTTTTCAGAGTATGGAGTCTACACATTGCCAGTGGTATCACATCTAACCTCCTTAATTTTACTGCTGCTTGTTACTTCCTTATGCACTGATCTTCTGTGCCAGGCAAACTAATTTCTGTTCCTTGACTCTAAGTTCATTACCACTGCCTTTCCTAATAAACACCCCTACTCTTTTTCCTTCCCTTCCCTTACTTCAAATTTGACTTAAAATGTACCTCTTCTGTGTGAGTATTTGCCTGTTAAATAGTTGATTCATTTTTGGTAAAGCTTGAAGTTTTGCTATCCTAGCAATGAGAGATAGTTGATGTTGGTGTCAATCCTTATGTATGAGGGAAACAAAGGGACACCCCTGTAGTCAGAAAGGAGATCTCCTGGCTGTAGATCAGTTAACAGAGAATCACTCTGTGTTAAAAGTTGGGTAAGCCAAAGAACAGTACTGTAAGCTGAGTTTTACTACTAAAAAACATAAGTGGACTATTTTTATACCTTTTTGCAAAGGTCGATATATCTTTAAAGATAGATATTTCTTAAACATTTTAAAGGAAAAAAATTGAAATAGCTACCTTGGAGACTTTATGAAGCAAATATATTCATATTGTATGAATTTCACTGTTCGTTCTTTTCTAAATCCAAAGAGCAAATTACCAATTATATATTTTTCATACAAATACTATAGGTGAATTAAAAGAAATCAAGCAAGATATCTCCAGCCTTCGTTATGAACTTTTGGAGGACAAGAGCCAAGCGACTGAGGAATTAGCCATTCTTATTCATAAACTTAGCGAGAAACTCAATCCCAGCATGCTGAGATGTGAATGACGCAGCAACCTGGAATTATGGCTTTGACTATAGCACAAATGTGGGCAATAATATTTCTAATTATGAAATACTTGAAAAACTATGGTGTAAATTTTTAGTATTAACTACCTTTATCATGTGAATCTTTAAAAGTTAGATCTTAATTATTTTACTGTTTTATCATGAAAATGCATTTTATTTCTCTGCCTTGACATTATAAACAATGACATACCATTGTATTTAAAGGCCCAATATTACTACATTACTGACATTTTTATCCATTTTAGAGTAAACTCTACATCTTTGCACTACCTGTTTGCCTCCAAGAGACTGCCAGCTTCTTGGGGACTGGGACCATGTCTTATTCATCTTTGTGTCTCCAGCATCTAGTACAGTGCCTGGTACATAGTAGGTGCTCAATAAATGTTGAAAACCAACTGAACTGCCAACAAAATACAAATAAAAATAAAAGGTCATCACTATGTAGCATACATTCCCTTGTCCAAGTGCTAAAGAGGTTTTTTAAAAATAGAAACCGAAGAAATTTTACAGCTAGCAATGACTTGGTGAGATTTTCTTAGAATTTTAGATGTCACTGATAATCTTAGAACCATTGAACCCTGAATGGAGAATTTAACAATGAAATGGGTTAATAGAAAATATGATTACATTACATATTTAAGTTTCATAGAATTGTCCAAAATAATGCATTAAAGATTTTTCTAAAATATATACCGTTTCCTTTCTGTCTTAGACTTTCATTTGTTGTTTTTCAGTAATGAGAATTTTTTTAAAGGTGGGGTTATGGAGGGTTGTTATTTTGTTATAACCTTCTAATTTCTGCCTCTGATGCTTTAATGCTAAATAAGATACCAACAACTGACTTCATACCTTGCCCATTAGCTCCATTCTGAGTTTTGGAAGGTCTGCTTATAGGAAGAAATAGGAAAGGACCATGACTGTGTGTGTATCTGGAAAGATAAGACCAAGCATCGCCAGGTGTGTTTCATTTCCTTTTGAGGCATTTCTTGCCATCATTGCTTACAATGATTGACACCTTTTTTCTCATAAGAGGATTTCAATTCCACTTTGTATGCAAAATAGATTCTAATCTGTCTGTATTTGCCTTAGTACATAACTCAGATGAATACCGGTAATACCCACAATGCCTCATGACTTCAATAGGATACAGGCCAGTAAGTCCCCTGGTCTTGTCACAGACTATTCAATGCTCAAAGCATTTTTTAACCAGCTGAGTTTAAATCTGTCATAGAGTTATGTTTAGCATCTTGAGTCCCTTCAGTCAGTTTCCGTCAGGTTTTACAGGAATGCAAATTGTGATCATAGCTCAACAAGTTTTATAGGTCCTTAAAACCAGTTAAATATAGGATACTTTAAAATCATGGCTATCACACAGGAAGGCTTTCTAGACACGGAGACAGAGATGAACACTAAATGGAATTACAGAAAGCTCTTTAAAGATTATTTCTTAATTTCTACTTTTTTGGGAATTAAAACAAATTAAGAGAAAAACTTTATACATTTTTTGCTATCATTGTAGAATGTTTCATTAACTTTTGTGTTATGGTAATAATATGTGTCTTAAACATTTTTCAAACTATGTACTTTATGTCATGCCTTAGAACTGAATAAAATATTGAATTTTTCCATTGTTATATATTGCTATACATTGTATTAAAACAGTAAATATATGGAGTTTTTATAATAGATGATAGTTTTCAGTTTCATGGTATGGTCTAGGATTTCAGGTATGGAAGTTTTTACTTATGCCTAGGGAACAGAATATTTACTAATTTTCCTGTCTGGGGTTGGAAGAATGCTGAATGAAAAAGTGGCAGATTTAGGCAGCTGGGGACACTCAGCCAAGGATCCTTGGAATCTGGAGATCAGAGAGGTATGAAGATAAAGCTCATGCTCATGATAAAAGCTCATGATGAATTTGCATCATGTGTGCACATTCTTTCTTTTTTTTCTTTTTGGTCTATGCTTCTCACTACTATAGAACTCTTAACAGGTTATTTTTTCTTTATTTACTATGCTTATATAAAACCGATACAGTTTTACTAGTTCATCTTCTTCCTTCTTCATAGTATCACGGTATTAGTCAAGAAGGGGAATAGGATGACAAGGTGTAGTGGATAATGTCGATGTTTTTATTTTTTATTTTTATTTATTTTATTTTTTTGAGATAGGATCTCACTCTGTTGACTGGGCTAGAGCGTGGTGGCATCATCGTAGCTCACTGCAACCTCCAACTCCTGGGCTCAAGGGATCTTCCTGCCTCAGCTTCCTGAGTAGCTGGAACACCATTGTGCCTGGCTAATTTTTTTTTCTTTTCTTTTTTTGTTTTATTTTTTGTTTTTGTTTTTTTGCTGTTGATATCTTTGATGCCCTGCCCAGATCTCCTCTACTGGGCCAGCGCACCCATCTCCCAGGTACTCCTGTGCAGTTCCCAGCTAGTCACTTCCCCCAGAGAATTGCCTTCAGCAGAAAGAAAGCAGCCTTGCCCTGGATGTTATGCCTTCTCCTCCCCATGGCTGACTGGGGTGGAGGCAAAAAAGGCTGGCCCCTTGTCTCAAGGTGGGGTCAACTTTTTGGTGCACTTCATTCTCCAGAGCTCCTGAAGGGATTGGGCTGGAACCAGACGCAAGCTGAGAAGTACTCTGTGTTTAGCTTCTTCGTGGGCCTTTCCCTGCTTCCTTCCCTCCCTTTCTCCTGAGAGCATTCCCTCAATGAATCACTGCATCCAAATCTTGTCGGATTTTCCTCTTAGGGAACCCACCCTAAGACATAAGGTATTAATATGGTAGCATATGGGCGAGGCGAGGATTAGTTTAGGGGATTGCAGTCAGAATTAGCACTTCTTTTGAGGATAAAGATAGCTCTGGGTCAGCAAGTGCTTGCCCTATCCACTGTTGTAACTGGCATGTTTGGGAAAACAAAGCTAAAAGAAGTTGGTGGGGCAACTCTGAGATGGTTGCATTTAAGCAGGACCAAAAACAACTTGTCTAGAAAAAAAGCATTTAGGTGCTTACCATTAATTAAAGGATTGGCAAAGCCTCAGGGCTTTTCTTTCCTTGTGACAGCTCTTCCTTTTTGACCCCTTTTCTCTTCTTAGTTCTTTTCTCAGTTAAAGATAAGATAAAGGAAAGATGACAACACTCAAACTGCTTCTTACTCTTACTGTTTAAAAAGTTTGGGACTTTGTAAGTGCCTGCTGTGTTAAATTTACATAGCACCCTTGACTTTATGGAATTCACAATCTCTTCAGAAACTTGGATTCATAGACTTGAAAGAAAATAGGGAATTATGTAAAAATGGCATGTCTTCAAAGAATTCTGTGCACTATCAAAACTTAAAAATGACATAAATACGTCGTGATTATTAAAAGCAGATTTAGTACAATTTAGAACAACTATCTGACCAATCATGTTCAATATATTTATATTTCAAATGCTTAAGCCAAATGAAAGCAGCTTTTGTAAATAGGAAGGAAAATTGTCTTACAGACAATATCTAAAGAGGACTGAAGCCACATGGTTACTGTGTGGACTGGGACAAATCACTTAACCTCTCTGATCTTCATAAATAATTCAGTCAAACATAGTTATGCTACATCAGGGAGTTCCTGGTCCCTAGGGGTCATAGAGTTATTTCAGTGGGTTAATATCATTTATCATCCATAGTGGTAATGATTTCTCTTTCTGTGTCTTTCTTTTTTAAAAAAAAACAAAAAACCTCAATCTAAAATGGGTATCTAGGCTGAGTGTGGGGGCTCACACCTGTAATCCCAGCACTTTGGGAGGCCAATGTAGGAGGATCGCTTGAGGCCAGGAGTTCGAAACCAGCCTGGGTAACATAGTGAGACCTCATTTCTACATAAAATAAAAAAATTAGTTGGGTATGATGGCATACACCTTTAGGCCTAGCTACTCAAGAGGCTGAGGCAAGAGGATCTGTTTTCCGAGCCCAGGAGTGGGAGGTTGCAGTGAGCTGTGATCACACTGATACAGGAAATTGGACCCCAACACTGGGGTCCAGACTGAAGGCCAAGCAGGTTCTTGGCTTCACGCAGGACAGAATTCAAGAGTAAAGCCAAAGCGAGTTTATTGAAGTAACAAACAAAAGGAAGCCTTGCTTCACAGGCAGAGCAGCCAGCGGCTTCTCTCTCAGAGTAACAAAGGATGGCACTTTGTGAGCTTCCCCGTCTTACTTTACACCTTCTATTTAATGGTATGTTAAGCGGAGGGAGGATTATTCATAAGATTTCTGTGAAAGAGGTGGGGAGTTCCCAGAACCAAGGGTTCCTCTTCTTTTAAAACCATATAGGGTAACTTCTGGGAGTTGTCATGGCATTTGTAAACTGTCACGGCACTGGTGGGAGCTTCTTTTAGTATGCTAATACATCATAAGCAGGATATAATGAGAATGAGGGTAACCTGAGTTTGTTTTTCATGGCCATCTTGGTTCTAGCTGGTTTGGGCCAGCTTCTCCACCACCTTGTGTTTTATCAGAGACTTTACTTTGAGCCTTATGACTCTTTATTAAACAAGGCCCGCTGGTTCCCTATCTCAGAACCACTGCACTCCAGCTTGGGCAGCAGAGCAAGATTCTGCCTCAAAATAAAATAAAATATGAAATGAAATGAATAAAATAAATCTATAATTTTTTCCTCTTAGAACAAGAGTTTGAGTTTCCAAATTTGTACCATGTGTTAGTGGGAACTAATGTCTGTATACTAGCTGTGTTGATGGTTTTAACTTTAATACAATTTAAGTTGCTTTTATTTATTTGTTTATTTTTTGAGATAGGGTCTCGCTCTGTTACCCAGGCTAGAGTGCAGTGGCGTCATCACAGCTCACTGCAACCTCAAACTCCTGGGCTCAAGTGATCCTCCTGCCTCATCTTCCTCAGTAGCTGGGACTACAGGTGTGTGCCACTGTGGGACGCTGATTTTTTCTATTTTTAGTAGAGATGGGGTCTCGCGCTTGCTCAGGTTGGTCTCAAACTCCTGAGCTCGAGTGATGCTCCCTCCTCGGCCTCCCAGAGTGGTAGGATTACAGGTGTGAGCCACCACACCCAACCCTGCTTTTATTTTTAGTCATAAGTTGTTTACTTATACTCATAATGGTTCCTTTAACACCGCATCATAAGGTTATAAATTACTGAGGTGCATGATATTTCTGCAAATTTGTCTCACAGTGATGTTTATCACATCTGAGATGCAGTCATCTTCTGTTAATTTTTATGTAGACAACCAAGATGTCTCTAGTACCATAAAACGTGTTTAAAATGAGAAAATATGGTGGCAATTTTATCTAACTTAGCATTCCCTTTATTGTGAATAAAAACTCCCCGTGCTGCTGATTGATTATTTGAGAAGTGCTTAAAATTAGTAGTTGGAAATTTGCTAATCATTTAGAAACAAAAGGTAGTATTTTTTAAGTTTTTTACGTGCAAAATGAAAGAATTCCAAATATCATAATTTGCAAACTCTTTTTGTCCATTTTTGATGCTATTTCATAGCCTAATTTCATTGCTTTAAAATAAATTTAATCTTCAAAATTAGTTTTCTTCTACACAATTAAAGTAAAATAAATAGTGGGCATCAATTGTTAAATGGAAAATAAGTATTGCCAGCATATGTTTTTATTACAAACATTGTAAAGGTTGTATAAAAATGAATTTTATAATGCTACCTTAATATATCAATCCATAATAAAATACCTTTTCTTTAAAATTACCTTTCTTTTATATACAATGAAAACATAAGATCATTAAAATTCCTTGTAGTCCCAGCTACTGGGGAGGCTGAGGCAGGAGGATCACTTGAACCCAGGAATTTGAGCCTACAGTGAGCTATCATTGCACCACTGTACTCCAGCCTGGGCAATAGAGTGAGACCCTGTTGAAGGAAGGAAGGAAGGAAGGAAGGAAGGAAGGAAGAAGGAAGGAAGAAAGGAAGGAAGGGAGAGACGGAGGAAGGAAAATTCCTAAGGGCTTTGAAAGATTACATAGTACTAAGAAAGGGGGTTGTGAATCCAAAAGGAAAAACATTAGATTAATGATTACTGAGATTTGATTCAGCCCTAGAATACTCTGCATACTCCCCAAAGGTCACTTTTTAAAAGATCATTTCTACCCAGTTCATCAGGTTTTCAATATTTTGATGTGTCAACTGAAGAAATGATGAGGTTCATAAATTTGGAAAGGAGAGCTTTATTTGTCATAAAGGGTTGCAGCCAGCAGGGTGGCCATTCTGACATTTTGGGAAACGGACTGGGGTAGAAGCTGAGAGCGTTTACTTCAGGGCGGATGGTAACAGGCGTTTATGCTGAGCTGCGCAGCCGAACATACATGTTTAACAAACTACAGGAAGGGTCATGAATATTTATGAAAGGAGAAACATGCTTATGCACAATTGAACTTCATGCCCCTTTATAGGTTACATGTACAAAAATGCCTGCATTAGCATGATCCAAGGGTGGACTTTTGGGCCCTCTGAGATCAAAAGGTGAAGCAGAGGACACCAAAACTCTCACTATACATCCTCAGTAGACTGGTCAGAACCGTTCCACATAGGTGGCCTTTCATCAGGAAGAAATTCTGGTCAATTATGGTGCTGAAACCACAAAAAGGGAGGAGCAGCCTTAGCAGCTGATTGAAATCAGCAGTAGAACAAACCTTTCCAAAGAGCTGGTTCTGTTTAACCCTTAGGGAAGAAAGCTTAATGGCAACTAGCGAGGGGGTATAATGAGGTGTGTCTGACCTCCCTTCCTGGCATGGATGGGATTTAAATCTTAAGGTTTTTTTGGGGTCCCCTTGGCCAAAAAGAGGTCCATTCAGTCAGTTGGAGAGGGGGGACTTAGGATTTTATTTTTAATTTTATTTTTCAGATGGCTTGTCATAATGCAAAAACATAGTAATAATGACATCAGTACCATTTTCCTGAAGTTGTTAACATGCATTGCCAGGACCTGAGAATAGAAACAAGAAAACAAGAAAATATTGGGAGGAT